>NC_091821.1:202337653-202647391 GCF_038994185.2 Dermacentor albipictus | reverse complement strand
TATAGAGTCGAAAAGGCCCAGTACGAGAAGATGAACGCGAAGTAGTGTGAATTTTAATGTCGTATAGCTCTGCTAATTCCTGGCGGTGTCGAAAAATAATTACGGAGAAACTTTTCCTGCACAATGTCTTAGACAGCTCTACACTGAGTTCCTTTATATAACAACAAAAGTGTTTCAGGGTCCCTTCGGTGATTACGTCGTGATTGTGCCTTGATGCACACTGATAACAAAGATAATCCGTCGGCTTGAACTTGTGATGTTGGGTTGTCTCGTAAGAGTGCGCAGGTTTGGTGAAAGTATTGCGAGTCAACTATGCTCCGTAGTCTGTATATTACCATGAAACAACAACGAAGGATTCCGAGTGTTCAAGTATTTCCAGAGATTTATTGAGCCTGACAATATTCCGATATAAAAGCCGCGCTGGATTATCCTAGGCACCCATCTTTACGATCACTCAGAACGGTCGGCTGCTGTGTTTGGCAGGAGTTCAACCTTCCACGAGCGCTTTACAGCGACAACCGATGAGCGTATATAGTCCTAGTCACGCAACCCATCCTGCACTGAGGGAACGTGCCCAAGAACAACCCTACTGTCTCAGTGCTGGCGCACGGTAAAACAATAAACAAATAAATATACAAATACAAATACAGGTAAAAAATTGCTGGCTCTCCCGTAAACGAGAGTTGAAATGGCTGCCGGCAAAGCAGATTGGTTGGAGATGATACAAGCTACAATCTCAACTTGGGTGTAGTGCACGTTCGCAACGGCACGCCACGCTGCACCGCGCCAACTGCACCATGCCATGCTGTACGCTGGTCCAAAAGTACGCTGCCTAGCTAGAAGAAGAAAACCGGTTGAAGGTAGGGTGCCTCGATGCCAGCGCCGCCGTTCAGGGTGGTGCCATCCTTTGACCACCCCAACGCCGCCGCTTTCTCGCTGCGACGCCATATTGAATCACGGCGGGCGGTCAGAGCGGTCGCAGTTGATCGGTGCTAACAGCTGAGCTTGCGTTGTTCGAGGCACTCGCTGGTGGTTCAACTTGTTTGACAGTGTTCGACTGTATGACTAACAAGCTTGTCAAGTCCACTGAGCCATCATGACGGGCTGTTGTCTGCCAATGTGCTCCGGGTCAACACGTAAAGGCCTGCGTTGTTTTCGCTTCCTCCGGGACTCGGAGCGAAGAAAAAAATGGGAAGCTCAAGTAAAGCGGGATCGGTGGAACGCAACTGACAGCTCATATATCTGCGAGTTGAGTTGCAAAACAGTTAAGTCTTATCGATCCGTATTTTGCAATTAAAGCAAACTCGTGTACGCTGCTGCGGCAACGTATAGGTACGCGCATACGTACGGGCGCGAGCGTGTTTTTCGTTTTGAACTTAGCTTTTCTACGCGAGTAGTGCCCTCATTGTAGAGTCGGACGAGGGTGATTTTTATTCGCGGAATATTTAACACTAGCAAAAAGTCGTAACGTCGCACACCTGTTTTATATTTTCACAGAAAGCACTGGCGTCTCTTTTGCAAAGTTCGCGTCGCTGTTGTTTAGACAGCAGAGTAACTTTTACGTTGAGCGAAAATAGACGAACCAAAAGTTAAGTGCTCTTTATTTGCTACTGAAGGCACACACTGCTTCGTCTGGAGAGTGTGGCTGTTGTGCTGGTGCCACTCGAAGCCCTGCGGTTTTCTTTGAGATCTCAGTAGATAATTGCGGCTCTCATGTCAAAATGCATAGAGTATTTCTTTTTTATTGGTATATAATTGCATCGTGCTATTCGAAAGCGACGTAGTCGATGTTATGATCGCGGGCATATTTGCACTGCGCTGTTCGTAAGCAGACCTTATCGCTGCATGTTCGTTCCCGATCGTGGTTGCTATTCCGTGACGGAGCTAAATACCTAGGCAGGATGTACTCATGTACATGTGCAGCTAACGCACATTATGGGTCAAATTTTTCCTGAGCTTTCTGGCTCGGCGTCCGTCGTAGCCTGCGCGTTGTTTGGAAACGTGCGAGGTTCGGTAATACAGCAACATTTTTTATGAACATTTTCTGTTAAGCACCGTAAATAACTGGTTATTTTTTACAAGTATTCTTGTATCAGCCCAAACAAACGTGAATAATCACATTTGGTGTTTTCATTTTTTTAGCTCCACTTTGAAGAGGACCAGTTTGAGAAAAATCGGCAAGATGGACGCCGCCCGTTAAAGTCTACAGCTCTGCCCACGCTATTCGACTTTAGACGCGAGTAATAATTGTAGTGGGGCGTATTATTTCCGCGATTTGCAGTTATTTCAATAAGCATTGAGACATGTGTTCTTTTATTTTTATTATTAATTCAGCTCAACCTAAGCGAAGGAAACTCCCCATGAGACGGACTGCCGATGTGGGCTTGCTGGCGAGGAAGGCACCAACTCCTCAACACTTGCTACAGACGCTGACCAAGAAGACTCCGCAGAACTGAGTCGAGATAGTACCTCTTCTTTCGAATAAATTGCAGTCGTGCATGAGAGCAATGAAGATATTTCCTCGCTCTCTGTATATGAGCTACGAAAAGCTCTGCAAGGTGCGAAAAAGAGAAACACTGATTTGCATGAAAACTTGTCGACATCAAAAAAGAAGTTGAAGACTGCTGCCAGGAAAAGAAAGCGGTTAGAAAAAGACCTCTCAGCGCTGACCAAAAATCTGGATTTCTTGAACGAGGACCACAAGGCTGCCTTGAAGAGAAAGAGCCGGAAAGGTAGTGCATGGAGTGCAGAAACCATAAAGAAGGCGCTGCAACTCAAATTTGCTTGTGGCTCTGCAGGCTACGACGAAAAATATATGCAGAAATGCGCTTTACAAACGGAGGAATCGTAGCAGAACAACCGGTGTGCATGTCCAGAACGCAAGCGAAGCCTGCATATGAGCGCATGCAAGAACGCTCGGTGGTTGTGCGCCTGTCAGAAAAATGAAACGAGTGGAAAACTTGCAGTAGTGCGTTATCCTACCACCAATGAGGTGCAATCAGTTTTCATGGGCCTCGTGAAAGAAAACGCAGGCGCAGTGGCAACGTTGGTATACGCGGCATCGTTTGTATGTACCAGCGCCAGCCTGTAAACAGATGTGATTACACCCCTGCGGGCAAGGCGAGGAACTCGCAGTTACACTGTGAAAGATTAAATAGCAGACAGGTTGTATTTGCGAGCAAAACAAACGGAAACAGCTCGCGCGACAGAAGCGAAACCAACCGCCGCGCGCGAGCGGCTGATGACGCGCGGCTGTTATCAAAGCGCAGGAATTAAAAAACCAAAAACCACGTAGAAAAGAAAAAAATTTCTTCCACTCGCACGGAGCGGTAGCCCCTGCTGCGCAGCGGATCTTTAAAATGATAGCTTGTTTAAAATGATAGCCAACTGACGGCCCACTAATTGTTCAACCTCGTCCACTCGGGGCTCTAAAATTAATTCGTACAATTACGTCTTCGACCCTCGGATGTTAAAATGGCTATTATGAGTAAAAAGATGCGCAGTGCAATATTGATAAAAAGATTGTTCAAATCAAAGCACTCGAAGCGCGCCGAGAGCATGAACGGCGCCTTACGAACGCTAGCGCAGCCGACCCCGTGTGCTTCAATATGGCGGCGCCGTTGAGGTTGTCTCCACCCTGAACGGTGGCGCTGGCATCGAGGCATCCTAGTTGAAGGCGGAGCGACAGGCAGCGAAAGCCGCCAAGGAGACAGAGCGCACGGCCCAGCTAGAACAAGAAAAGCGCCCGAAGGAGGCGCCTTGCAGCGTGGCGCCATCTATCAAGGAGACGCAAGACCCGTGCCGCGGAACTGACGGACCGCTGGTGTTCAAAAGGCCACAGACAATCCTGTCTCAGCGCCAAAAGATGACAGTGAGGTATGTGGTGCCCTGTATCTGCCTTTTTAACGTAGCTATTGGAAATGACAAATAAAACTGCAGCGTACTAGAAGTTACAGCTTGAGTGATATAGTAAACAAACATTAGGAAGAGCTAGGAAGCAAAATTTTTCCAACTTCTTTGGGCAGTAACTAGCGTATGTAATGCGGTCCTATACAAAAGGCTGGGGGCCAGAGACCGCAGTTTTCTTAGGTTTTTGACTGGTTGCCCAGATGATCTCATTTTGTTCTCGCAACTTGCCTGGATATTACGTTGTTAGGATGGATAGTTGGGCGTGTTGGTTAAGCATTATCTGAAGTGAAGGCGCGACAACGACGGTGAGTGAAGAAGGAACACACACACAGAGCGCCACTTCCAACAATGTTTAATCAGGAAAAAACGTAACTATTTTATACAGGGAGCGCAACCACAGTGTCTCAGTGCGCATTCGAGTGCAGGTAAAGCAGTTCTTTGGTTGTTAGTGATATTGATGCAACGCTTACGCCTTAACTGTCGTTGTCGCGCCTTCACTTCAGATCTTGCCTGGATAACGGCTCTGGCTTTTTGAGCTCAAGGTCACTTGAAGTTCACCGACCACGGGAGCTAAAAGCGTTTCATGCTTAAAAAAATATGAAATGACTATGAAACAACTATGAAAAGGTACAGTTTACAATCAACAAAAGCCAAGGTGAATTGACAACAACTACTACTACTACTACTACTACTACTAATAATAATAATACTAGTAATAATAGTAATAATAATAATTATTATTATTAATATTATAATCAATCATATATTTACCGTGCCCAGAAAGAACCGTCAAGCTCAGCGTGCATATTGGCGCATACATACGCAAAAAAAAAAGAACAACAGCAGCAACAACAAAAGAAAGCAACATGAGAATGTAATAAAGACATCCAATGCACGAAACATCCAGAACGAGATCTTGTCGCGATTTCGCAACGGTTTAAAAGTTAGTGTTCTACTAAAATGATACCTGCCACGACGCACCTGCACAGGTATTTCGCGGAAAGTCCCATTCTTCCCTTTTCACTTCAATAACAAAAGCGACACAAGTTACTCGTGAGGTTTAAAATAACATGACAGCAGGCGTCGGCGAAGATATACCGCAGCGCCCAGCACAACATAATGAATGCTTTATTGTCTCAAAGCACTTTCTCTTTCACAGGTGATTCAAGGATACGTATCAGAGAAAGCGTTTCAAATTCTATTCGACGTGTTGAGTATGTCGTTGTCTTCGAAGAACTGTTCGAACGTGCTCAATGTTTCCTGTAGAACCGCTTTGGTTTTCTCAAGTGGACGGATAAGCCCTTGCAGATGGCTGCATTCAACTTGTAACATGTAATTACCGGCTGACTGTAACTTCGATTAGAATCACAGACTTGCAGAACAGTCATCCTGCACTGGACGTCGATGCAATTCTGCCACTTCTATACAAGAAAATAGCTGAAGTGTACGTCGGTCATTCACAAGACTGCATTTCTTTTTCTGAAATTGTTTGTGGTTTTCTTGCGACACAGGTATGTGGCTCCGTGCCCGGGCCAGATGGGTGACCGTAATAATAATAATAATAATCTCCGATTTCGGCCTACACTTAACGTAGCGTTGAGCCACTAGGGGAAAAAAAAGCAATGCTCGATGTCTGGGACGTTCGTCTCCTCAATTATCTAGTTCGCAGCAACTAAACAGAGGTAAGCCATCTTCCTGCGTAAAAATGCATTAAATTGACACTAAAACAATTTTTTTGTCCGTACAAATGCTGAGCCGAGCCATAGCAGCACCGAGGACTACTGTCAGTCCTCACCGCACGCTCACCGCAGCAATGGCCGCAGCACCGACAGATTCCATCAATGAGCACTCAAACTACAATTCTTGCACAGGCTTGAACACATTCACCGGCCTCCTATAGGTGCTACAGTCGAACTTCGGTGAAACGAAGATGGATATAAGGAATTATTGGACATAACAAAGTAAATCAACTTGTAAGGTGTTTCTCACCAATGTCTTTCTCGTCTTTCTCGCCAATGTGATCATTTAACGATTATATGCTAATAACGAATATTAGATGTGATGAAGGTATTTTCCTGTTGGATGCTACTTTGTCATAAGGAGGTTCAAGAGCAATGAAAAGCGTCGATGGTATGCTTGAACAGCCTGGGCAACGTTAGCCGGGACTCACGGTATAGACACGAAATTACAGCCCTGCAAGGCACGCGGGAGAAAGGTAGCGGGGGTGTGGCGTTCTATCAAATGGCAGCTCGCATTGAACGTTCCACAAGGGCTTAATAAAATGCGTTAGAAATTTCTATAAGGCAGGCACAATACTATAATTAGGTGATTTCGCCGGTATTGCTACAGAGGGATACATATTAAAATAACTCGAGATAGAAATTAGAGAAGAAATTATGAAAGTTAGACGTATGAAATACGTAGCCGAAAGAGTCAGACGATTTAACCTAATGCAAGAGAAACATATCATCTCAGGAGATCATAACCGCGTCCAGACGTGAAAAAAGCTCATGCTGCTGATTTCTGAAACGTAATGAATTCCGCGCCAATTTCATCCGAAGAAAGCCATAACTGAACGCCAAAAGAGCGCAAGTGTCACTGTTCTTAACAGAAGCCTTACGAGTCACGTGACTCTTTACGTTTGACCGTCGAGTAAGAAGAAAATAGACGAGACATGCAGTGCCGTTTTTTCTTCATTCCTCTTGTTCCTGCTCAACAATAATTGTTTCTCAAAATGGCGTGTTAAGAACACCCAGTCTCCCCCCTCTTCACTGCCACACTACACAAATCCCTAAAACCAGCAATAAAGCTATATATGCCTGACCTTTGAAAGCGGTACGAAAGACTGCATATCAATATCCAGCACGCCATCATTCTCCCGGCCAAATCTAGAGGCATCAGTGGAGAAGTCTCCGGCTTTCGAGAAGAAAGGAGGAGGAAAAGGTTTACTAAAAAAAAGAAAAGAAAAGAACATCATCCAACAAGCTGCAATATTTGCGGATGGCGTTCAACAGGTCAACCCTTTTAGACTTATTGAGATAAACGCGCTTGAAGTTGAACTCTAAATGCTGCGCTATGGTTCCTTCATAGAGCAGCTATAGTTTCTCGCCGCACTTGCAGACAAAAACGCGAGCTCCGTGTTCACCAACGGATATTACTAGGTAGCCGAATCATTGACGTTGTTGCCGATGTAGTGAAGAAGTCATTCCTTACCCCGACTATACAGACTGTCCGAGCTAAAGGTAACCAATGTTTTAAAAACGATGGGGTGTGCTAGGGGGTTGAAACCAACTCAGTGGTGTTTAGAATTGCGCGGCCTAGTCTACGGTATTGTATTTTTTTTTTCGTTTTGCAAAGTCAATTAATTAGTAAAGCTGATTACCTAACCTTTAAAATATCGACTTTACCAGGAAAATGTCGATACGAATGTTGTAGACCATATTTAAAAATAGCCGAATAAATTGTTTGTAACTAAGTACCATTGATGGCGGTTCTTGTACTTGCCTTAATACAAAGCCCGCGAAATACAAAAACAAACGCATGGTAGCGTCACTATTTCAGCGCTCCCCGACGACCGATCAAGAAACGAACTTCACTTGTCTCTGCAGCGCTATCCGGGACGGGCTTGGCAAAAATAACTGTTTGATGCGAATGTGAAGTGCATCTTCAGCTGCAGCGACTCCATGGACTCCGCCGCTGCGGTTGCAGACAAGCGTCCGCTTTGGATAGCCAGCATAAGCGAAAAGGACTTGACGCCATCAGCTTCGTCGTGTATATGTTCAGATTTGGCCTCCACTGAGCACACAATATTTTTTTCAATGCGTCGCGTGCGTCTGGCTGATCGCGGCATATTCGCGGCCGCTGTCACCAGGTCGTTTTATTGAGTGCTCCATAATCACAGTCCTTTCGGTCGATTTATTTTAGAGTTTTTCTTTTGTAAAGCTTGGTGATCGGGTGCCAGGTAAACTCTACTTAGAAAGTCCTACCACGAAAATTTTTGGAGGATGAAAGCTAGACAAACGTGTTTCATTTTAGCTTCGCAGTTACCTGGATTCGAATGTACGCTGGTGCAGTACACCGAATGGTGCACAGGGAAACATCCGTGATTGTTGCCACCTTCGTGATACCATAATAGAGTGCATGGCTAGACGTACAACAATACATTGCACGTATGTTACGTACCAGCAATGTTCAGACTTGACTCGCCTCCTATTTCAATCGCGGTCGGACATGTCGCCGTTCGATATTGAGGCTATATCGACACTCAAAGCTCAGTAGCGACACGCTAAGAAGTTTCCCAATGGCAACAATTTGTTGAGATCTTTCTGGAAAACGCGAAAACTTGACACTAGTCGTCAACAGCACGTTCGCTGTGCCCCTCCATCGCGATTCCACATGCCGGCATTATGGTACCAGCATGGCACCGGACGATAGACGGTGCTGTGATCGCAAAATGGCGGCGACCTCAATAAAACAGTCTGTAGAGAAAAATATGTCTACGCCTATACAGGAGATAGGCAAGGAACCGGGAATCTGGTTCACCATCGGTGCTTTCAGTTTATGTGGTTTCGCTAAAATTATCTTCTGCTGTATTTAAGCAAAACATAAAACAATAATTCCCTTCATTAAATTCCGTAATGTTTATTGGTGCTCATGCCTGTGGGCGGCGCGCTTTAAGTAAGCAAGGTTTCTAACAAAATTTTGGTGAAACTTGCAGTATAGCATATGCATACAGGAGCTCAACGGATGTTAGGTGGACAGCGGCGAAGAACGGTCCACCTTTAGCCACATGCTGTGGCAATGTTCTGCGTTGCACCACTCGTCTTTCAACAGGCAAGAAGGCTGGGAAGAAGCCGTCAAGAGCGACGACCTTCAAGTCCAGCTTCGGGCTGTCCAAAGGGCCTGCGACAGGGCTGAAGATCACGGTCTTCCGCCACCGCCGCGGGTGCGGCTCGCGACTACGACGACGTAATCCCTTAGGACCAAATAAAGTTTCCTGTCTGTTATAGTGGTTCTATTGAAATATGTAAAGCCGATTCATTTCGCGTTTAAATGAAGGTCCAGGGACTCAAGAGCATACACACCTCCTGCAGCTTGTTTTTCTTATGCTACTGTTGTACAAGCACTATTGCAGGGTGGACTTTCTAGCAAAGCAGAACTTATAATTCTAGTTACGAATGTGCATAAAACCTTAAAATATGTTCCTTTTGTTTGCAGATGGGAGTGTTGAGATATTTGTACTTCGCACCTTCTTTCGACTGCATGCTCTTTCGCCGGAGTCATAAAGTTTCCTACCATTACTAGAGGTAACCGTGGCGCTAGTGCCTAGGGCAGCTGCAAGCAGGGCAGTTCAGCCGGCATGGGGTTAATGATGGGTATAGTACATGGATTTGCCTAAACTTCGCCTTTTCTAGCTTTAAACGGCTTCGCCACTTTGCCACGTGATCATTTTTAAGAAGCTACCGCGTTGTAAATAATTAACTAAACAATATTAGAATCGTCCGACTGCAGGATTCGAACACAGCACCTCTAACACAGAAGCCCGACATTGAAACCATTACGCCACGGATGCATTGACAAGCCGAACCACTGTGATTAGCAGCGATTATGCGTGCTTGCAGAGTGTTATTACTCTCTGCACTAAAACGTATAAATTGCTTTGAAATTTACGCCAACTTAGGCACAGATAAAACGTAATAGACAAAGCCACAAGGACGTCTGAAGCCCCAAGCACGAAGATCAGACAAATCCATGCACTTCCCATCGTTCCCATGGTGGTTGAACGATCGCAGCGCCAGAGTAGTAATTCGTAATTAACTCTAGTAATAGTAGTAAGTAACTAGTAATTCTAGGAAACTCTATGCCTGGAATAGCTTGCTGCATTTTCTTTTACATTCTGCTGCCCATTTAATCGGAAAATTAGAAGATTCTTGTGGCGAAGGATTTACTGCGTCGATGCCGCGCGGCTATTAGGCTACCCATGCCGCGGTCATCAACTTGGCGCGAAAAACCTGACTGAAACGCATGGAATTGAAATTCATCTACCACAATATGTCGTCGAGGCGAATGTTCCTTTTTTTTTTTAAACACCACCGGCCGAATAACGCGATGCAATATCCAGCTTTCTAACGTGGCAATGAAGAACGAGAAAATCGCATACTTCGTTCACTGACCCTGAACGATTATCAAAGCCAGCCATGATCGAGGGAGCAGAAACGAGACTTTCTCATTGACGGGTGCCGCTGCAAATAGCGCCTGTATGATTGAATTATCGCTTCCCACAAGCGTGTATAACGGAGAGCGGGTACATGGAATTTACTGTAAGATATATTTTCGGAAACACCACCTAGGTCAGAAACCGCCACGTTCTACATAAGTAACTGCTATCGCGACATCGTGTCGTGTGCAGCCGTAAGGCGTGCGTGTTTTTGTGCACACAACGAGCGAAGTTAAACGAAAGAGGGACGATGCAGCGTTGAATTAATATATTCTAGACTACGCAGCCTCTTTTGAACATCTTAATTTACAGAATGCCCTCCTTGTTCCACAAAATTGAAAAAGCTAATTCATATCAGGAAATGCGCAACATCTTGTTATATCGGCGGGAAAGACGCTTAAAGGGACACTAAAGTGAAAAATGATTTCTTCTGCATCAGTAAATTACCGTTCTACAACACCAAAAACACCACTCTTACAACGATAAGACGTTCGGCAAGCCAGAAAAAGCCCAAGAACGAAATACGGGTGGCGACGCCTACTTAAGTTCCCGCACCTGGGGGTTGTGACGTCTAGGATTTTGACGGTATCTTCTAGGGCCTACTAACTATATATAGCGGTACAGATTGACTACATTGCGTTCTAAAGGAACCAAATATTAAACATGGCGAGTTTCGGGAGCCTTTATTCAGCCAACGCGTCCCAAATGCGAAAACATACTTCGGAATTCCTGACGTCACGCTGACGTACCAGCGCTGGGGTTTCGGCGCGAAATTCAAATACTGATACTTGGACCTTCATTTTCTCATCTAATAATCAAGGTATATATATTTTTAAATGACTGCCTGCAGGGTTCTCAAACAATGCTTCATTAGCCTAAACTGATTTATTGTTTCGCTTTAGTGTCCCTTTAAGATGACAACTGCTGCGTTGCCTTGGGATCTACGAATATTTCCCCTGAAAAGATTGGAATAAAAAAAAAGGTCACACCTAGCAAAAGGAATAACAATTTATCAACAGAGCAATAAATGGAGCTAGTTTGTTCATTTGATTTCTTTTATGGAACGAACTGACTTGAAAGCACTGCTATACACGAAGAGACGAAACGGAAGCACAAGTTCGAGCTTTGTCCTGTCAACATGTGTTTCCCTTTTGTCTCTTCGTTTTGAGTCAGCGCGTTTCTTGAGAGAAAACAAATTATCATCACTCAAGGACAAAATTCAAGGAACAAAAGAAAAGGCCAGTGCAATACGGCCTCTATATGATATAATTGCAACTAATTATTATTTGTTTATCACATTTTTATCAGCTCTATGACTGTCAATTGGTGGCTAATACGTGAGACATGGAGCATAGCAACGGGGTTCAGCGACGTTCTGCGCACACCTTTAATCATATGTTTTTGTGCTATGTGTACACGGGGAATACCACGGAACCATTTACGGGACAGGTAGAGCTTTGTTTGTTTGTTTGTTGGTTGGTTGGTTTGCTTGTTTGTTTGTCTGTATGTTTTCGCATCTGCTGATGACTCATAACCACTATGGACTATTGACCAAGAGCTTTGTTCTTCGATCCCTTCAGTTCATTTCACTGCGAACAGAATTTCTGAGTTAGGAAATAGGCCAACCTAAATCGTTAGTTCGTCACGCTTGCGTTCAGGCACGGTAAGTAAAAATAGAGACAGGCTTTAGCAAATCAGTGGATGGCACGACAACGAAACGATGACCGCTATCGCGACCACGCCATAGCAACCACAGGATTCTAAAAAAAATTGCGTGGGATCAAGGCCACAGGAGTCTGGGAATTTTTACCTCCAAAGCACTGAAGGATTCGCGTCTAGAACACCTGTCATTACATATGAAAACTTGGCAGAAACTCGCGGACTTATTTGAAGGAGCAATCATGAGGCTATGTGCACGATGCTTTCGCGCGTTCCTGTGAGCAATATATAGAGTAGACCACTTTTTTTGTTGATACAGAAATACAGGAGAGGTAGGTTAGTGCCTTTAGTGGCTGGTGCCGGCTACACCTAATCGCAGCGCAAAAAACAGCTGCGACTACTCTACTACAAAACAGCTACTCTCGTCTATGACATAGACGAGAGTAAAATGACACTCAGACACACGCACAATTGCACAAGTAAGCGAAAGTGCTCAAAAGAGCAAAATAGCACGCACATAAGTTGACAAGAAAGAAGGTGGCAGTTTCGCACGAAAGGCGAAGCATTGATTACGATAGAAAATTAGTGGACAGCTATGCGAAGTAAAGATAGTAGTTTTATCGGCCGTGCAAACTTGCCAACATTCGCTTACTAACGAAATGAACAAGCATGGTGTCATCCCCGCACAAGCAAACGCGAACACACCTCACTCGATGACTGCGGAAACTCCCTGTAAAAACACTGGAGTGAGGAAGCGCGGCAGCAGCAACGAACGAATTGACCTTCATGCTGCCTCTCGCTTCAACGCGAACTAAGCGGTGAAAACACAGTGCAAACGAAGCTATCAGCACTCGGCGCACTCTGTCCCCCATCGGAAATCGCTGTCAAGCTAGAGCCCACGTGGCCGCGCCATACCCAGCAGCCGCTGCAGTGACCCCCTCCTTGGTGCCTTGCGCTCGACAGAAGACGGTGCGCTTCCTCCGCGCTTTCCTCCTTTGCGCTCACCAAATTGAGCCCTCATCGTCGGCTCACCCTCGCACGCTTTCATCCACACATAGTATATGCGGCGCGCGGCGATGATGTTGTCGCCCTTGGACTTTATACGGGACATCATGGCGACGCTGACGGCGACGGCAGAAATGAGCTTGGAGTGTTCATATAATTGCTATCGCAATGAAATAGTTTTGGAGGTGGACCACTTTGTTCCCCTACTCTGACATTGTCAGCAACGCCCTATTGTTTACGCGGGATTTTATGGCAGTGCCTGGACCTGACAAGAATAAGATTATTTCGTTCAAGCGAGCTAACGCGCCTGAAGGAAAATGATAGTCGTACCAAAGGGACCTACTCATACCTTCTGTGCATGACTATTAATTAATACTGATACGGACATGCAGGAACTTAAGCTCGTTGCTCTCAAACGCCCGCTTTCTCAAGCTTCTTTTTCTCGCTTTTTCGCTATAATACTTAAAATGTGCTGACCTAGTGCTCATTGTGCAGGATGGTTACGGACGACACAACTGCTCCCGATAGCATACTGCTCCTTACTCTCGAGAACCATTCAGCGCACGAAAGTAGCCAAAGCGAGTTTACAATTAACAATAATGAGCTTAGGCGGCTGTATGAACCTCGATGCGTGGCATCCCAAGGTGCATTGCTGGCTCCATACGGGCTTCAATGCACCGTTTGCTGAATCAAGCGCACTTTTCTAAGCATTGTGGAAAGGGGGAAAATCCGAAACGTGGTCAGATCCAAATGCGCGTTGTGACGTCACTCTGCAAGAGCTCATGGTACGTGCATATGCCCCTCATAATTGTCGAACAAGACGTGCGCTGTCGGAGGATTAAATAACTCGGCTTGCCTTCCCACATGTCGTCTAGTTTCGCGCATTTGGGAACAGCGACGATCAACTCCTTCCCGTCGAAGGTGTTTTATACCCCTTGCGCAGCGGACAGTGATGCATCGCTCTTTTCTCGTCTTCCGGAGCATTTCAAGCCGCGCTTGATCTTAGGCTTGACAGCAAAAGAGCGCCACGAGGTGCGGTGAGAGCAATTCTTCAACGCTTTTCGCGCCTGTACGTGACGACTGAGGACGGGCAAAATAATTGTGACCTTGTCGCTGGCAGACGTGACAATGATACAAATCTCCGCGACTGCTAGCATGGTGCTATTGAAATCCTTGGGGCCATGTGAATACACGTTGGGAAGATGTAAACACCAGATGGTCGTGACGTGCACTCCTTTCGCTGATTGAAGAATGACGCATGACCGCGCGCTCTTCGCATTCCGGCTCCTTTTTGCGTTTCTGCGTTCAGTTCTCGCCTGAGGCTGGCTCCACAGAGACCAAGAATGACTCATTTGCTGTCATGTTTTTCAGCTGGTCGCCGTTTGCATAGTGCGACTCCCTTAAGAGCGTTCAGTAGGAATTTGGACGCTGTCCCCCCGACCGAAACTGTTTTATAATCACGGAGATCACAAAAACATGACACAAAGCGAATGCATCCACCCAAAGATCGCAAGGAGCGGCGCTTACTTCTCGGTGCAACCGCTACTACATTATGCTCCTGAATTTCAGGCTGAGTTGTTGCTTTAGGCTTAGTGGTTGTAATAGGTTGTTAAGAGCCGGATTCTACCTACAAATGTTCATGGGCTGTGAGGGACGCCGCAGAAGATAACTTCGGATTAACCTGGACCCTTTGGGTTCCCTGAAAAGTGCTTTCAAATCTCTGCATGAGAGCGCCTTTGTCTTGTCACTGCGACCACCGAAGCTTGTAATCAAGTCAACGATGTACACAACCATCGATACTACATATTCATGTCAACACGTATTAGAGACTATAACAAATGACAAAACAGTATAAATATGTAGCTCTCCTTTAATGCCAGTTTATTGAACAGCATGAAACGGTCGAAGAAAGAAAGCCTGTCATAGAAAGAGGGAATTTTGCGTTGCATCACTGTAAACGCGGACGTAAGCTGAGGGAAGTCTGAAATAAATATAACAATGCCCAAGTTTCATATTTCTAAGCGTAGCGCCGAATACTGAACGAGAGACTAGACTTGTACTTCCGGGAAACGTAATAAACATATACCAATTGCCTTGTCGGGCCTAAGTAAATAAACAATCGACACCCATTCCTGCATTTTCATAAAGTCATTGTTTACGTATAGTCGTGGCTCATAGACTAACTTCTTAGAAGGCTAATTGGAGCACTGACTGCGCCAATAAACGCACACCACGTGGGGAGGGGAGACAAGGACCTGACGAGCTCAGTCGTCCTCTCCGTCTCTCATTGCGTGCTGTGGGCTTTTTCGCGCCGTCAATATTGTTATCATGGCTTTGTTCCAGCAAGCGAAGCGAATTTCGAATGTCTAAAAAATAACGGGACTTGTAGAGCAACGCAAGCTGCGCGTCCGCTATGTACAGGGTGTTTCAGCGAACACTTAAAGAAAATTGACTGTGGCAGATTGATGGCACAATTCTAGCCTACGAGCTGGTTTACTCGAAGTTCGCACATTACTTGCAAAAAAATGGAAATGGACAATCGACTAATTAACGAAAATAACTAATTATGTTTTAACTAATTACCTTATGGCACACATTGCAATTCATGAATTCTAGCGGGTGAGACTATCCACTTCGAATGAAATGTGTGGACGACACCATTTAGGAGATATGCGCCGTCAAACTTGCGGTAAAAATGCACTGCCGCTCCACTTTCTTCACAAAACGTCGTTTCATGCATTGAAGCACCAGAGTAACTGCAATGATAGATTAGATTATGGGGTTTTACGTGCCAAAACCACTTTCTGATTATGAGGCACGCCGTAGTGGAGGTCCCCGGAAATTTCGACCACCTGGGGTTCTTTAACGTGCACCTAAATCTAAGTACACGGGTGTTTTCGCATTTTCGCCGCCATCGAAAGAGTAACTGCAATGCCAATGCATTTCTCCGCAAAGCTCTAGAATTAATCTTTCGAAAATGACATTGGCCTAAGAATTCATTCCATGTGAATCCACGTTGCGAGCACCCGGCTAGAATTTATAAATTGAAATATGCGTCATTTGGCAATTAGTTTAAAAATAATTAGTGAATTTTGGATAATAAGTCGATTACGCACTTCAATGTTTTGTGCGCGTCCGCCTTTTCGGGTAGACCAGCTCATGGACTAGAATAGGACTATCTGCCGGAGGCAATGATAAAAAAAAAAAATTTGCAAGTGTTCGCAGAAACACCCGGTATATACGGATGTGCTACATTATACGTATGCGAGCAACGTATGTAGTTTTATTCAAGGCGAAATCGCGAAATTTAATTGTGTTGAGACGCCTGTCGCACAGAACTCGGCTATACAAAGACGTCATAGGAAAAAGAGGCAGAGAAAGACAGAACGAAATGAACAAGGAAAGAGAGAGAGAGTGGTGGGGGTAGTGAGAAGCGTTTCACAACTGCTGCCTGGCACTTGTAGCTATAGTCATCAGTCCAGAAGAGTGCGCATGTCTTTGCGAACATGATCTTTCCCGCCTAGCTTAGCCGAGAGAGAGAGAGCGTAAACTTTTATTTCAAATCAGCGAGATTTGAGTCCGGCGTCTTTTAGTGAGTCTGGGCACCCGCCGCGGACGCGGTTCCGAGACCTTGTCTCGAAGCGGCTTCCTCGGCTCGCTGGACGGCCCAGAGTTGTGCTGTCAGGTCAGAGCTGAGCAGTGCGGTCATCCAGCGTGACTGGAGGCTGGCGGTGGAAGAGACGGAGGGGTCGGCACTGCCCGACTTGTTTGTTAGGTCCCGACACTCCCATAACATATGATTTAGTGTGGCAACCTCACCACACGATGTGCATCTGTTTGTAGTGTACATGTCTGGATACATGGCGTGCATGAGTCTGGGGTTTCTGTAAGAGTTTGTTTGTAATTGTCTGAAGTGTACTGCTTGCGTCCTGTCTAACCTAGCGTGAGGGAATGGGTATATGCGTCTTTGTAAATGGTAGTGTGCCGTGATGTCGTGAAAAGTGGTCATACGATCCTCCCATGCCCAGACGTTTGCAGTACCCCGCGGGGGCTCTTCCTCCGATGCTGCTCGGTGAGTCAGGCCTCGAGCAACGCCGTGAGCCGCTTCGTTGGGGGTGCTCATTCCAGTGTGTGCCGGGATCCATAGCAAATGCCTTCGGTTATCAACGTCGGCCTCTCCCTGGTGTATGGGATGTCGCTGGAGTATCTGATACGCCTCTTGCGAGATGCGCCCATTTGCAAAATTGCGAATTGCCGTTTGCGAGTCACAGATCACGTATGTAGCTTTGGTTTGTGTGAGGGCCAGTGCTATGGCCGCTTCCTCTGCCGCTTCGGCATGTGCCGTGTTCACGGTGACGCTCGTCAGGTGGTTGCCTCGGTGGCTAGTAACTGCTGCCACGAAACTCTTCCTGTCTCGATAGCGGGCTGCGTCGGTGAAGACCGCTTCCTTGTCGTTAGAGTAACTTTTGTTCATTTGTTGTGCCCTGGCTTTACGCCTCCCCGTGTGGTGTTGGGGGTGCATGTTGCGAGGCAATGGGGGTACGTATAGTTGCTCGCGTATGGGTCTTGGAATGTCTACTTTGACGCCGTGTTGCGAGTGGTATGTGATGCCGAGATTTTCAAGCACGTGTCTGCCCGGGCGGGTCTTGGATAGGCGTTCAAGTTGGGACACTTGTTGCGCCTCCACGAGTTCTTCGAGCGTATTGTGTAGGCCTAGTTCTAAGAGCTTGGTGGTGCTAACTCCAGGCGCAAGTCCCAACGCACATTTGTACGCCTTGCGTATGAGCGCGTTGAGCTTGTTTTTTTCCGCAACCGTCCAGTTGTGAAACGCTGCCGTGTACATTATCTGAGAAATGACGAAGGCTTGTATGAGTCGGATGACGCTGCCTTCGCGCATGCCCGCGTGTTTGTTGGTGATGCGTCGAATGAGCTGCATCGTGCTGGTGGCCTTTGCCGTTATCTTGCGAAGTGCTTCGCCATTGCCACCCTTATGCTCTATCATCATTCCTAGTACCCCGATTTTCTCTACTGTCGGGATAGGTAGGCCATTTGATGCCGTTAACTGGATCTTTTGCGTTTCCAGGAGGGTGTAACATTTAGGTGGGCGCCCCTTTCTGACTCGTCTATACAGCAGCAGTTCGGATTTTTCGGCCGAGCAGGCGAGTCCCGTGCCCACGAGGTAGTTTTCTACGCATTGGATGGCCTGTTGTAAACGTTGCTCGATCGCTCCGTCGCTGCCCGTTGTCGTCCAGATCGTAATATCATCCGCGTATAGCGTGTGATGAAGTCCTTCGATTTGAAACAATCGGTCGGGGAAGCTTAGCCGAGAGCTGTCAGGTATTTTGATGCTTGATTCCTTTCCTACATTCTTTGTCTGATTGTGTTGAGTTCATGCGCACGGCAGCTTGTTCCCCGCTTGGGTATCCTTATATTATTCGTTTTTGTTTGTACTTGTTTGCTTTTGTTGTTATTAATGTATGTTGATACTCCATGCGAATTGCGAATTTGCACCGTCGCCGTAATGTCATATATATATATATATATATATATATATATATATATATATATATATATATATATATATATATATATATATATGAGACACTACGGCGATAACACGTGTGCACACCGTTAGACGGGTGGTTGTTGTTGCCCCTCCAACATCCTGGCTCATATCCACTGTGGGAGATCGGCCAAGAAATGGGTGGATTATTCCAAGTTACAGCAACAAATAAACTTTCAGGACTTTTACAGAGTAAGTGTTGCGGGAAGGTGAAATTACATGTTAAAATGAAAGCAATATTGGTAGGAAGAATCAACAATCGTTCATTGAAAACCTACACTAAAAATATGCAGATCCCATGAACGTGCTGTAATCTACACGAAGCAATGAAGCGAAGCTTTGGTGATGCCTATTTGATTCCATACATAGAGTAGTTTGGTTTGTTTTGTTTTGTTCAGTTTTATGTATAGCAACCATAGTGGGGGCATGCCCATTCGGTAGGATTTGCCAAGAACGAGCACGCACCCAGTGCCACATATTTAGTGGCGAAATCAAAGAAAATTAAGTGAATAAAAAGTTCGTTAAATATAATCCACCATTCAATTAACAGATTGGCCTTCTTTAGAGATGCCGGTCAGCTGACATAATATGTCCAAGTTGTAGGTAGGACGTTATTATTATTATTATTATTATTATTATTATTATTATTATTATTATTATTATTATTATTATTAGTAGTAGTAGTAGTAGTAGTAGTAGTAGTAGTAGTAGTAGTAGTAGTAGTAGTAGTAGTAGTAGTAGTAGTAGTAGTATTTTGTTACGTAGAACAGAGGCGTACCCACGTCCGCGTACAAGGGTTATATAAGCCCCTTCGCGGGTACTTTCACTTAACCTTTGTATATATATCCACAAATATATCCGGCGAGACATATACCTTGCGAACTCAGCAGATACAATTCGTAGATTGAAATATGTGCCGTAATGTAATTAATTGAAAAGTTGATTAGCGTACTTATATTAATTATTCAGTTAAGAACTTTGATTTCTCGTAGAAGTAATGGCCGCCAAATCGAGTAATTTAGCTCAAGCATTAGAATCGCGCCATCTGCCAAAGTCAATTTTTAAAAATTCGGTGCAGATAACGAAAAAAAATTAAAGAAACCTATACATGCTGCGCCGCCTAACTTCGGAAACATGCTCAGCCAGTTAATCGTGCTCGAACTGCGTTTAATTTATTGTTTCCGGAAGGTGGTGCTTCAACTCGATATGAGGTTTCACAAAGCTGTACTAGCGTTCTTCTCAACCACGGGACTAGCCTCTCGCCTGTAATGCTCGTATTCCGCGTGTAATGTGACGTGTTCATGATGTGTCTTCCCCGTCTTTTTCCTTTCTTTTTCTCCTTCCTTTTCTCTTTCTGTTCTCTTCAAGTGGGGCGGGCGCGGTGTGCCTTTTAGTAGACAAATATTAGCCCGCTTCTCCTTCTCTCTGTGCGATACTTATATCAGTTTAATTATCCAACCTGCGACCTCGATTTCGAAGTTGTATAAACTCTGTCACACGCTTCTTGCACGTGACAGGATGACGCGTAGTAAATATGAAGGCTGGGGAACACTTTTAAGGTATTTTAATTTGATACAAATTTTGGATCGCGATTGCGTAGCGATGCCTTTACCGATGCAGTGTGCAGGGCGACGCTCCGACCGCATTATCAATGGGGTCAGCCGGGCCATAAACAGGCACGATAAGAGTGGCATGGCATCGAGCAGAAGGAATCCTTTCAATATCGCGGCCCTGTGTACCGAAAGCGAAACTGATTCGGCACAAACAAATACTATAGGACATTATTTAGGGTGCTCTTACGCATGCTAGTATTTCTTCTGAGGGTTGAGAAAACTTGGGTCTTCGTTTAACGCAGACGAATAACGAGAAATTGGAAATGTCAGGTCATTACTCGCTTAAGTGTTTCGCCACTTCCCGTCTCACTGCGACATTCTTGACCATCGCGCGGCTTACCTGCAGAGTTACGTGAGCGTGCCGGCCGGGTGATGGAAACATCTAATTTTATCTACAGCGAGACGCTGGACGCCAGCGTACATAATATTTCGTTTTCTTTAGAAGTGTCCGCTTTGCGCCCAGTAACGAGCGTTGTACGAAACTACAGGCTTGCAGCGCTACGTTTGCACGCTTACGAAACGCCTGAAAAGCCAACTTATCGCCGAGAGCATGCAGGACTAGTACTAATGGCCGCAGCTTAAATGCGCATATGCGCCAGCTTATTACCGACTACAACAAGAGGCCATGCTACCACAAGAGATGCGGTGCTCGAGAGAAATGAAAGGAGGGGGCTCAAACTGATTGTCGGCGTTTCTGTCCCGTGAGGAACACCTTCTTGCAAGTCACCGCTGGAACAGTCACGTACTGATAGCCAGAGTTCAACCGACTTCAGGGCCAGCAGGCTGGGAACCTACACTCTGGAGATTCTTCTTCGGTGCTTACCTAAATTACTCATACCTGCGCGAAGATTTCGACGTCGGTGACTGGGTGCCGTATGCAGGCTTATACCTGTAACAACATTGGGAAACACGGGTATTGTATTGGACGTGTTGCAGCGAACACAGGCGGCAATGGCGACGACATTGGAGTCCAATGTAGTGAAGTGGTCATATGTGAAATTTCTTCCAAAACATCTGAAACTGGTGGAGCACTTTCTGCACCGGTTTCGCATGCGTGTAGCTACATATATATCGAGAAAAAATGCATTATGATTTGGCGCACACCCACAGTTACTAAAGTAACGTGATACCACTGTGGTAGTTCTCTAAGAACCTAGCCTGCCAAAAATTAAAAGAGGGGCTATTCTTATAAAACAGAATAATGTTTTGATGTCCACGTAAGACAAATTTCTGAGCATTAATCCTAATATCGTTGTTTCCGGTCTTCGCACCGCCCTCTGTGGTAGCGTAGTGGCTACGGCGCTTCGCTGCTAAGCACGAGGTAGCGGGATCAAATACCGGCCGCCGCGGCCGAATTCGATGGGGCCGAAATGCACAAACGCCCGTGTACCGTGGATTGGGTGCACGCTAAAGATCCCCAGGTGGTCAAAATTAGTCCTCCGCTACGGCGTGCCTCATAATCATGTCGGGGTTTCGGCGCGTAAAGTCCCAGAATTTAATAAATTTTGCTCTTCGCCCCGACGCAGCACAAATCTCGACTCTATATTGTTCTCTCTGGTCTTGCTTGCTGGCAATCAGACGTTTCGCGGCGCTCCTGTCTTCCTGACCCGTTGGAGACGGGTTAGGAAGACAGGTGCGCAGCACAGAAAAAGAAAAAAAGTATGTGTGTATAACAGACATTTTGGACTGAAGCAATCAAGGAAAGTGAAAAATGAAAAGAAAAAAGAAAACGAAGGAGACTTTAGGCCGTCGCCGAAATATCTTATACTTGTCGATTAAGTAGGAAGCTCTCATGCTCGGTGTCGAGATATAAAAGCACGTGTACCCGATGACAAATAAATACTGTCGGGTAAGCTTCAGTACATACAAGAGAGACAGTAATGCCGTATACAAAGGCAGGGAGGTTAACCAGCGGCATTTTCTGATGGCAGAGACACATTCCACGAACCGCCCATACTTCTTGTTCACAGTTGAAAAAAAATTATGGAGTTTTACGTGCCAAAACCACTTTCTGATTATGAGGCACGCCGTAGGGGAGGGCTCCGGAAATTTTGACCACCTGGGGTTCTTTAACGTGCACCTAAATCTAAGTACACGGGTGTTTTCACATTTCGCCCCCATCGAAATGTGGCCGCCGTGGCCGGGATTCGATCCCGCGACCTCATACTCAGCAGCCCAGCACCGTAGCCACAAGCAACCACGGCGGGTCACAGTTGAAAGGAAACGCGATGACTGCTGCTTATACGAAAACAGCCTGACGTAATGAGAACGTGCAGATAAACTTGTTTTCGGCTTGTTGCACTGTCCCCGATATATTGCGTATGTTGCTGAATGTTTACGTGGATGTTATGAACGCAAACGCTTAAGTAAGCGCGACTGTGTATAACGACAGAAGAGTCAAGCAAAACAAATGGTCGTACTGAAGGAAATTACATGTTTTTGCATCGTTCGCGGTTAATCAATTCGATGAGCCGCAGGCGCTGACTATGGCCCATTGGCGCCTGTTCGCTGGTCGCCCGCTTGTTGTCGCCGTTGTAATTGCTACCATCATTTCCTCCTTTGTCGGTGTGTTCCGCGGCATAGCCATCGCGGTGTATGCGTCGTACGTCGCATAACGATAAATGCGGCCATTTTTCACAATTGATTAACCAATTAAATTCGTGGGTTTTACGTGCCGAAACCACGATTATGAGGTACACTGTAGTAAGGGGCCTCCGGATTAACTTTCGCGACCTGCGGTTCTTTGACACGCTCCTAAATCTGAGTGAACGAGCGTTCTCGCATTTCACCTCCATCGATATGCGGCCGTCAGGGCCGAGATCGAAAACGCGAGCTCGAGATCCGCAGCGCTACGCCATAGCCACTAAGCTACCGCGGAGGGCACCGTTTGCTCACACAGAGGATGCAAGTGCTAAGCCAGCCATGCGACTGTAGCTCTCGCCGAATATTTACTTAAGAGTGCAGAATGAAACGCGAAGAACACCTTTCGTAAAATTGTGCATCACCGACCTGCCGATACAGGTGACAGGAAAAAAAAAAGAAGAAAAACTGGGATTAGTTTACGCTCTAGAAATACGTGCATAAACTAACTTTTTCCATTCATTATTCCCGGTAACCGATCACTACGAAATATGGGCCATTCGCTTGCAGATATTGCATATGTTTAGATTATTCCAGTGTGAGCAGGAAAGCACGAGCGGGGAAGTCGCTATATTTGGCTAGGTGAGCACAGGTTAGTTCGCAGTTGATGTCGATTGCACTGTTCTCACATGTGGCCGCAAATGACAAATGCACGCCATTTATCGACGCGCTATTTGTGCAATGCCCCCAACAGCACTTCCCGTCAAAGCAGAGCCAGAGAAACAACATTGCCGGCAGTTTAGAGCGTCCTGAAAGAAGCGCGTTGTTGTTGTTGTTGTTGTTGTTGTTTTCAGGAAATGTAAAAAGAAAGTGCAGTACAGAAATAATTCAGAAAACACAACACATTTATTTTTGGAAAATACCGATAATCATTCTTAATCCTGCAAACTATTATGCGGAGAATATTTATGGCAAATTATTGGAATAAAATGCTTGTCTATTTCGCAAGGGAGAAAGCCTCAGCACCTGGAGCGAGAGCTCGCTTTGAGTATAGGAGTCTCAAACGCCAAATAATCGACATTAGCAATGCAGAGAGCGTCACATCGATTAATGTTCTGCCTACATTCAAGTTTAACGGTACGTAAACAGTTGCAAGTGTACAGTGAACTCTTCGGTAGTTTTTACCCGTTATAAAGCATTTGAGGAACCTCGCAAAGCTTATGAGCCAGCGAGCACCGGCTGACATGCACGAATATTGCCACCGCGGAGAATGATCGCAACGGCTGTCATTCAAAATTTTTCTATCTATCTAAAAATTCTATCTGAAAACAAAACCGGCCTGTTAAAATATGGCGTGATAGATGCATCGAGAAAGGTTGAGGTTTTTTTTTGTTTTCTGACCTCTCGCGAAAGAAAGAATGAAGAAGAACGAGCTTTTCCCCCAAGTTTGCCACCTTTTGTGTCGCGGTTTCTCCTCTCAGCAGGAAACAACAAGCGCTTAGTATTCTGTCCGCGCTTATCGCGAGGAATTCTCCGCGGGGACATTTGAAGCTAACCGCTAAGGATAATTATGACTAGTTATTAGCAGAATGTTATTTGTTTTTGGATGTATTATACAGAATATTTAAGACTCGGATGCTGAATCAGCATAACCAGTATCAAAAAATGTTTAGCAGTATACTTTTCTAATGAATGACTGTAGTCTAGGTTGTAAGGCGAGCATGGCCTTGCAATGGTTGCGGATAATCTCTCTCGCAGACAAGCACCATCTTCTAAGTGTCACTATAGATAAGATTATGGACAAACTATGGCACAGTATCCCAATAAGGACGTCTTAGAAGAGATGGATCGAAACAAAACATATTGCGTACATCTAACGCACACGGTGCAATCTCCGTGAAGTGAAGCTATGAGAACACACCTGCCACCACACTCGTGTAGTGAGACCAGACGTGTAAAGTTTTGGCACAGGCACAGGGCAACTACCAAGTATTAGGCGTTCCGGCGGCGAAGGCAAGCGAACCTCTGTATGACGGCCTGAGTCGGAACCACGAACCCCATAACCAGATCAGAACAGTGGATAGCTAGCTAACCGAAAAAAAGCTGCTTTTACATTGCCAATAATGATATTCGCATTGAAATCGTCCGTAGGTAATTTTCTGGCATTAAGATCCGAAGTGACAGATTCATTCGACATCGTGATTACACAATGTCAGGAACATGGGCAAAAAGCAGAAAGAGAGCGGCTTGACTAAGGCCCATGTTCCCTCGAAATAGAGGTTACTTAAGTTATGCAGATCTATGTAAAAAAAAAGGAAGGAAAGAGAGAAGGAGAGAGAGAGATGTGGCATTACAACGATTAATAATGCAAAAACAGCACATACAACCATGGTTCACGCTTCAATTTAATAAGTTGTGCAGATCTATTAAAAACGTTTGGCATCTAGCGATTAAGACATCATACAAAAACAGCCCTTCACGATACAGGAATGTGAAGCAGCAATCCGAAGCAAGAAACATAACTTGACAAGATAAAAACCATACAAAAATAAATCAAATAGCATTATCAAGTGAGTTAAGTAATTATGGTAGTCTGTAACTTAGTGACTGTACACCGTAGTTGGTTCGTGTTTTCGGAACGTACCATGTTTCATTATGCCGTGTACGGCAATCATTAGTATCTCTTGTGAGGTTAGATATTTCCTGAATCAAATTGTTGCCTTGTTTTTTGCTTCCCATATATATCGCTTAAATAGTAAATCATCGTAGATGGAAGTCATGGCGGTTATTCGAAAGCTGCTATAAAGTGGTTGTGTGTGAGCGCACTGCTCAAACAGAACCGAACAGAACCGAACAGAACAGAATTGCGTGAACAGCTTTTTTTTCTTTTTGCAATATCAAGAGCTTAGTAATTTTAGTTGTGGTGGCACTATCCCAGACTAGGTGACTATAGTTAATGTGCGATAAAAATAGCGAATTGTGTATTAACGCTTTACCGGATCTTGGTAAAGAGAAACGTAATCTTGTTAGTATGCCCACACCTCTGGCAACCTTTTTGGAAATGAAATCAACGTTGTTATTCCATGTTAGATGTGTATCAAAGAGAGATAATTTATTTGAATGAAAGCAGAGAGGTCGGCCTGAGCTAACGCGCTCTAGCCTGCTACTCTGAACAGGGGGATGGGGAACGGGGACATAAAGGTGTGATGAGGGATGATAATGACATAGAAAGAGGGATGCGCAACAGTGAAAGTAAGTTCAACATTCTGATAATAAACATTCAGAAAGCTCATTCATGAAGCCACTATCTGGTTTCGTATCCAGTCAGTAGTGACCAATTCAAGTGAACTTTAAGGCGCTAGGACGAAGCTGGTGTGTGGGCCCACCCTGCGTGAGTAGCACAAGCGCCAAAAAAAAAGCATTACAGCATGTAAAGAGCGGCGATAAGCGGCTCCAGCACGGCGAGCACTGCAGGGCACTTTTAGCGGCCGGATTCTGGAGACCACCGAAGATGTGTATCAAACTCCAAGACTATTGACACAGGGAGCAAGTTCAATTATACAGGTACATATGATGAGGTCGCCGTTAAATATGATGTTTTATTTTTTTGCTTGAAATAGCACAGCTTTAGATTTAGTGCTATTAATGGTTAGTGAGTTGAATGAGCTTCATTTATGTAGTTTATTAAGGACGCTATTGCAACGTGGTACTTGCTCATAAGTATTAGAAGACGTAAAAAAACAAGCTAGTATCGCCAGCATAAATAATGAACTTAACGGTCTCATAAATACTTGTAATGTCATTTAATGTAAAGATTAAGCAATAAGGGCTCAAAAATACTTCCTTGTGGTATCCCATAGTTAATTTCCATGGTGTTAGAGGTATGAGTGTCCACGATGACCCTCTGGCAGCGATAATGTAGATACGTTTTTAGTAAATCTAGAAATACTCTCCTAAAGCCATGAAGTTCAAGTTTCTTTATTAATGTCTCGTGATTAATGCCATTCAACGCTTTAGAAAAGTCAACGCGGATACCTATGGCTAAATGCTTGCTTTCTATAGCATTCAAGGTTAGTTCTTTTTGGGTTAGTAGTGCTAACTCTGCTGAATGACCCTTGCGGAATCCAAATGGGGAATTTGTCAGTGTTTGTCACGAAACGTAGTCATTATATTGGTAATTAAATTCTCTATGCCCGTTGAAAACAGAGTAAGTATACATAATGGTCTGTAGTTCAACATTTCTTTTTTATCGCCACCTTTAAAGATGACACTCACTATTGCTAACTGCATTGCATTAGGAAATTTGCCTTGTGCAAAGCAGATATTACAGATGTGCTCAGGGATAGGAGCTATTTTATGTATGACGTATTTTACTGGTCCACTTTGTGTATCATCGCAATCTCGGGATCTGCTGTTATGGAAAATTAGAAACGTGTTTTAATTTCATCTGCACTGGTTGGTTTCAGGAAAGCGGTATCACAGTTAGTATCTGTGAGGTAACCTAAGCTACGTGAATCATGAGGATTATGAGCTAAAGTTGTGAAAAATGAACTAAGTGAGTTAACTAGAGTTGTTCCGGATCTTGATACATCATCCACGGTTATTTCTGGAACACGGTTGCGGTTTGTGCTTCTCCTGCTGTCTACCATGTTGTCGCTTCCAGAGAAGGTCACTACGTTTTACCACTTCGGTGTTGAAAAGATTGTGAAGCTAATGCTTTTTGGCTTGTGGCAGAAGTGCAGTCACTATTTTTCCTAAATCTCCTAAACATCCGCAATTCGTCCAGCTCTCTTATTTGCAAGACAGAGAGAGAGAGAGAGAGGGAAAGAGATGAGAGGGATATAAGGACGACCGGGATGGTAACCAGTCAAGAGTCCGGTTGGCTACCCTACGCTGTGGGAAGGGAGAAGGGAGAGAGAGATAGGCTATAGAGACGTACACGGAAAGTACTTGAGTAAAAGCCACTCGTGCGAACCGGACGTTCTCAAAAAGCACAAAAGTACCTTCACTGCCTTCTCAGCCGATGATCGGTGGGGACGGTGCCCTAGTAGACTGTCTGCTCACTCACAGGACGATTATATAGTTCCCTCAATGTGTTGGACAAAGATTGTCTTTGTTCCTGAAACTGAGGACAGTGGCACAATAAGTGGTCAATATTCTCCTCGCACCCGCAAACATCACAAGCAGACTATCAGCAATTCCAATTAGGGCTGAATAAGCTTTCGTGAAGACAATTCACAGCCACAACCGACACAGAAGAGACGCTTCGCGTTGATGCAGTCCGGCCAGATGTCCGAGTTGCGGTGAAGGCTTTAGTCTGTGCAGTCTGGTGCGCCTTGTATGTGTGGTATTCCACTCTGCTAAGGAGAGCGTGTGTGCTAGAATGCGAAGTTGTCTCGCGACGTCCTTGAGAGATGAATGGGGACGCAGGGGTTTTGTTTGTTTGACGCCCAAACTACCGTATCTGCGTCATCATTTCCATTGATACCGCAATGACCTGGTATCCACTGAAAAGAGATATCATGGTCTTTTTCTCTCAAGTGAGGGACAAGTTCCACGATTTCGCTCGTCAGCTGATCGTGAGTTCCATGTTTGCAAGAAATTCCTCCAAAGTGTGTCCTTCCGTTTAATCAACCTTAACATGCTTTTAGTAATCCAAGGTTTCCTTGATTTTTTAGAATAAGCCTATTTGTTTTTAAAGCATTTAGTATAAGAAGGTTTGAACAGCGTTAGAAAAGCGGAATAGGCACCATCAGGGTCCGATTGTTCGTAAACTGCTCCCCAATCAGTCTGCAGCAATTCCATCTGAAATTATTCTAACGTTAATGGGTTTATATCTTGAGCTATTATAGAGTGTCGGTTTTTAAAGGTTTGTTTTCAAGACCTGATTCAGTAAAAAGGAAAATTGGTAAGCGGTCGCTTATTTGTACACCTATAATTCCTGAGACAGTATTATTAGTGTTCAAATTAGTGATAAAAACGTCTAACAATGTAGCAGAGCCATTTTGTATTCGTGTGGGTGCAGCAATTAGATTAGAAGAGCCATTTAATTCCAGCAATGTTACGAACTCGCACTAGCTTACTGAGTATTGTAACCTGTTAATGTTTATATCACCACTTTCACTATGTTGTATTTATTTTCATTTGCCCAGCTCAAAAGCTGATCGAAGAATTCAAAAAAGGTCGATGTGCAGCCAGTTGGCGGACGATACAAAACAGAGAAAACGCTATTGTCATACACAACGCTTAAAATTTTGAAATCAATGTTACTTAAAGTGCATAGTTGATATATGTCACCATCAAATAAATCTTTCATCAACAGTAATACATCCCCACCTTTCTCTTCAGAGTGGTTTAGATAATAGGTATGATACCCGCAAAGACTAAGTATGTCAAATTCGTCCTGATACCAGGTTTCAGTAAGCTTGCATGATGACGCCATAGGAAAAACCAAAGCAAGAAAATAACGCATGCAGTTCATCCTGCTTGTTTCCGGTGGATTGGGTGTTCAGGTGAAAAAAATGATAAGGGTTTACCCTTGTCCAAACAAAGATCTGTTACACCGGACGGTGCTACAGCAACGTCACAGATAACCATGTTTTGTCATAGGGGTGACAGCTGGAATCCTAAATGTTGATTATTGTATTTTATCTAATTCCTCATGGCAAGTCACACAGAGCACGTTCGATTGTCAGTTTTCCTTGCGAGTATTTTGCCTTTCTTTACGCATGTGTAATTCCATTTTTTCCCCTTCTTTTTGGCAGCCGTCTGTCCAAGGAACTTTTTGAGGACCGGACACCAAGCTGCAAAATCCCATTCTTTCCATAACATATTAGCAAGAGGCACGTAGTGTAGAAAAAAAAAAACATAAGTTAACGTTGTGGAGAAGTTTTCGAGCACATATTGTCTGCTCTTGGTATTTCTGCTGCACATTTAGTGTTCAGGTGCGGCAGTTAGTGCTTTGACACAAGTACCTTACTCATAGGAAAGCCAGGAACGTTATGGAGACAACAGTGCTTACCATGACTTCTGCAAAGGTTGTGTGAATAACTAAATACACTAAATAAACATATAAGCAAGCCCAACTAATACTCGCAGATCCTTGGAAAACGCCACTTACGGTTTCATGCTGAAAAAATATCTCGGTTTGTGTATTAAAACAAGGCAAGGAGGTTGCAAGGAGATAACAGATGTGAGCAAGGGAAGCCTCAGCACCGAGCCTACGTTTCAACATGCAAACACATTTGTGAGGGCCGTGACGAAGACAAGTTCCCACGCTGAGGCTTCCTTTGCTCATCCACTGTTGATTGGCTGAATGTTAAGCCGGACTTAATATTCTCCGAGTATATTTCAAAGATGTTTTGGGAACACCCTGTTCTTAGGTTTGTCATCTGCTGGTTGAAGGGAAAGAAAAAATGTTTTTAGTGATTTCTCATGCTTGTGAAATGTGAAGCAGGCCGGTTGTGTGAGCTTGCCTATTCTATCATCTCTTATATTACTGCTCAGGGCTAGGCTAGTTATTGATTCCATGCTAACTGTTCATGAACATGTAAGAGTGACTGCAGAGATTCCGTCATCGAAGCATCATTTTCTGAATATTGCATTGAGCGCTTTTGATCGTTTCAAAATTCTTTGCATTTTCATGTAACAAATTACCGTTGTGAGGGAGCATGTGATACGCGGTGACATTACCCGCCAAGCTGATTTGAAAATTGCAGATAACAGAGTTTGTGCATTAGGAAGTAGGAGCTTGGTACCTTGTTTCTGTTCTGGTCGTCATTGTTGTAATGACTAGAAAATAAACAAGACGGGACTTGACATATTACTTCTATGTTTATCATAAAACGGCGTTAAATGCAAGTAAGCTTGTATGTGAAATTTCAGCATTCCTGCTCGGTATAATTGCTGCTCGGTACATTGCTGCTTTCCTGATAGGGCTCACGCCCCCTATCTGCTAAACTTGCAAACATTTCATGGTGAGACACGGTGTTCAAGAAGACCTGTTGCCATTTGGGTGACCGTTGAGCTTATTATGGCTTCGCATGGGCAGCTTGCACACCAATAAGCTCTCTTTTGTCCGTCTTCTTGAAAAGATAAATGATGAAACCATGACAAACACGCAATCAAAAATGGGGAAACAAAAGTCAGCCCAATAAATAAAGAAATCACGGTTCTAGGTGAAGTGCTCAGAAACATACCTGGGAAGGATTCTGGCCTATGTTAATTCCAGTGGTGATACATTCGCTGTTGACTTGTACGTCCAGAGACGATAAAGTGCAAAGAGGTCAACAAATACGGGCAGTGTCTTGGAAGCTGGATTCGAAAGAAAACAGAGCCTCAATTACTATGCTGGAAGCGTGGCTGAGTTTGGAATACATGTCTGACTAAGGACAGTGCAGAAAACGCTCCATGACATCACAGCACACACTCACAACATTGTTTTACGTGTGCATTTCTTTCAATGGTGCCCTTATGTGGGGTGTGCTTTGTCAAGCCTCGATTAAATGACAGTTGTTTCTGCCAGATACTAGTAATAAACACAGTCATACACAGTCATGTTTTTTTCCATCCTAAGTGCAATTACTCTATCACTGGAAGTACATTTGCCACTAATGTGCAGTGAACTTATCGCGGTGAATCATTTATGCAGAAACAGCCAAAACTATTTATCATTTATGCTCTACTCCATGTTAGAAATTTCAGCAACGTGACAAACTTAATAGTCTCGTTTGAATTGCCTTTGAAGAACAATAACTATATAGTTATTATTTTCTACTTCGAAGAAATGCCTACAGGAATCTGTTTTATGCGCCTTGCACGCAAAGAAATTCAAAGATGAAAATGCGAAGCAGTGCATTCTTAAAGTAAATAAATAGGTAGTAAATGCATGCGTTTACTAGATTATTATGCATCTTATTATCTTCTTACTATTTCCGTACTAGCCAGCGGCTAGTAAGTGCTGCATTTACTAGCCATAAAGGCTTATTAGTAGTTCTTTACCAAGTAACTACTAAGTCACTGCTACCTCGTGTAGTCGTGGTCTATTAGGCTGTGAATGTGACAGTATTATGTAAAATTTACGTAACCTGCGGTGCTGATCATTATGTTGGACGAACAGTTACGTGCGACGTCGTAGCAACCACATATGTAGACAGCACACCACAGAACTTATATATATAGTACCAAGCTTTGATTATTCATCCAAGTACATCGATACTCAACGGTGCAACGCGTGCTCGCTAAAACTAAGGCTATAAATACCCTTGAAGTACCTCTTCCAGTACGTGTCGTGTAGCGCCCTGTCGCTGTTCTGTATGTGCGTTCTTTCGAAGAAAACCGCTAAAAACACGGATGATTAAGGAATAAGACCGGACGAGCACTGCCTGCTCTTGCTTATCGTACGTTGCTTTATGGAGTTATATATCTTAGATAGTACTTTGTTACCAGGAGTCATTGTGCCGTAATGTCCTTGGTAAGCATTACCTGTACCAATAATTGAGCTTAATATATAGCGAAAGGACGCCGTTTATCATTTTTTATACGTAATAATTTACCTTCTTATGCTTTTACAATACCATCGACTTGATATGGCAATGCAAGCGGCACTGATAAATCGAATGGGCTCCATTGTATTGCCGGTAATTATATTACTTTTTGTGACAAGTAACATGTTAGTATTTGGTTAGTGGATATGACGAGCTTTTTTTTTATAAGTGTGGTTTTTGTACTCACAGGTGAGCACGCCCTGAGGCTCAACGATGATCCGATTTCGTGGGTAGTCTCCGAACAGACAGTGCTCGGTTTCAGCGATGAATTTTCGCACTATATAGCACATTTTTTTTTTCAAGCAGCACGTCATTACGCGGCCAGACGCGGCAGATCACTAATGATGGAAACCGTGCAGCCGTTTTGTCAGTGAAATGATGCAGCCAATAAAATTCACCGTCTTAAGCGCGTTCACTTGGTGAATTGGCTATTATTGGCTATTATTGATATCCAAAGACCACTGCTTTAAGGCGAAACTGCGTGATGCTGCTCAAAGGAAACGGCCACTCCGTTGGAAAATATTACCGCCGTACACAATTAGAACCCATAAACGGCCCGGGCTGCAATCGATACCAATGGGCTGCTGCTTAGCGCGCGTCAGTGAGGTCTCAAAACCTTTCTTTCAAGTAATAAAGCAAATACTTCAATAAGAAAAGTCCAATAAAAACAATGACCTACTTATTTTGTAAAAAAAGGACGTGTTAACTATGTTTGTCGGTTATATGTGCATTTATAGATCGAATATTTAACCACGTTGAGCGCCGCTAACAGAAAAGAATTCACTCGTAAACTCCTTTGTGAGTTGTCTAAGTAAGCAAAAGCATTGTGCCGCTTGCTCAGCTCCACAGAGCCCGTTGCCATTAAAAATGTTATGAAACTTGATCCGACCCTTATCGGTCGTTATCAACCTTATCAGACTAGATACGACCCTTATCAACCCTTATCAGTCGGTGTCAGCCTTATCGCGATCTATTCGATCCTTATCAACCCTTATCCGTCTTTATCTACCTTATCGGACTTGATCCGACCCCTATCAACCCTTATCGGCACTTAATAGCGTTATCAGAATTGCTCCGACCATTATAGGCCCTTATCGATTTTATCACATCCATCCGCCCATCGGCCCATAAAGCGGTGAAGGCACTATTGTGCTTCTTACGGACGACGGGCTTGTGCGACCATCTGTGACTGTTCATGCAATTTCTGTAAGGCCACGCACGTCAGTGAACTCCCCGCAATTTCCTTCTTTCCTTCCCTCCTCTCTCTCCCTGTTATCTTTGTTTTTCCCCTTTGCCATTCCCCCGGTGTAGGGCAGCCAACCGGACGTTATTCTGGTTAACCTCCCTGTCTTCTACTTATCTCTTTCCCTCCTCCCCCTCCTCCATCCGCGTCGAGCCATTATCAACCGTAATGAGACACATATAACAACATCATCACTCCTTATCATCCTTATGAACGCATTGACTGATTATCTATCTGTGTTGCGCGACATGAAGCGCATGAGCCCTGAGAGATCGGTGGCATTTCGGCCTGTGAAGGAGCGCCCCAATTGAAGGCGCATCCCGGGACCACCGATGCGCGTAGGGGATGTGGCTTGCTTGGAATTAAATTTTCGCGAAATCGCAATTCTCCTAATGTCTACAGTGCTCCATGTCGGCTCTACATATGGTTTTAGAGATGGCTTTTATTCCACCATCACCACTGCCAACATGTTTCCATTCGAATTTATTTTGTTTCTTTATTCTTAATTTCGTTATACCAATTCGTCTTACTTGACGAACGAAGAGGTTTTATCGTTGGGTAGGCATAGAATCGCTGGAGCTTGAGAGTGCTCGGGGTCTGGTTTTAGAACGAATGCATGACGCCGACCGCATAGAAACGGCGCCATAATCGCGATTAAATGACGACAGCAGTATGATTACGATGGAATGACAAAGAAGGAACGACGTCGATGGAAATCGAAGGAGGTATGAGAACGAAGACATGAAGGCAACGGGATGACGACGAGTGTATGGCGATGATGGCACGTGACGACGACGATATGAGGATAACCGAATGGCGAAGCTGCAATGACGACGATTGAATAATCACGGCAGTATCGCGATGACGGTATGACAAGTAATGCGTGACGAAGGCGCAATGGCGATTCTCAAATTATCGCGATCGTACAATGATGACAGCGTAAGGTCGAGGGCATGATGACAATGGGATGACGACGACGGCGGCTATATCTCCACGATCACGTGACATGGCGTGACTACGGCTGTATGACGACGATGAACTGATGATAATCGGACGGGAAAGCTGGAATCAGGACGATGGAGCTACCACGACGGCATACCACAGCAGCATGACAACGATGACATGACAACAGCGTCATAATCACGACTGAATGACGACAACATGACTACGATGAAATGACGAAGGAATGACGTTGATGTAACGACGACGGGCGCAATCAGTGGGCCTCGCCAGCCATGATAGGATGAGGGTAACGACATCTGGTGGCATTGTAAGAAAACGAGCTTAGCGTCACGTCATCAAATACTCCTATATCATCGGTGGAAGCGCACGTGGCGTCTCGCTCACCTCTCTCACTGCGGACGGCGTCAACGGCGCGACACTTAGCAACGAGCCCAGAAAAGCTATAGCGCCTGAGAAATGCGATTAATTACACGCAATTCTGTATGTGCCAGTCTGGTAAGAGCTCAGAAATTCGAACGCTGAAACTTCGTTGATCGATATGGTTTAACGTTCCAGTGTCCGAACAGACCCACACGCAGTTCGTCAAAAGTGCGCCGGCCACGCCATCTGTGAACGTATAGCGGACTACATCTTGCGTAGTAGAGCTCCTATTCAATTTCCCAATTCAAGTGCTCTGGGCATGGCAAAAAAAAAAAAACCCTTTGCGATCGGTGAACGACAGAATTAAGTGCACTCGGTCGATCACGCTTTCGTTGGCCTGGGTACCTCTGACGAATGCGTTATGTCTACTCGCGATGTACACTAACTTTTATTCGCAAACTTAGTACTTTGCTTTTTGGGTGCCATGCAGAGTTAGAGTTCTACACTGGAATCGTGGGCGTGGAATAATTTGTGGACGCTGAATATAGCAAAAGTTATCGTCGAATATTAACACGAAGTCTGTGTGCATTTCGGACTTGGTGTTTGATTTGGATATGTAAGTTTCTGGTTCGAGCAATGTTACTTTGAAATGTTAGAGGCTTAAACGGGAACTTGCGAAAGCATTATCATGCGTCACAAACCGGATGTACAATACTGTATGCACGAAATGTATGCGAAAACTGCATGCACAATATTGGAGGGCAGTCGATGAATAGCAAACGATGGACACGAAATTCGGGAAGAAAAAAAAAATTAATTTTTTCTAAGCGTTCATGGCATTTCGTTCTAAACATGGCACCTCAACAATCATTTCTCCTAAAGCGCCATAGAATTAGTGATTGACTACGCTGCGCATAACTCATTCAGTGTCTGCTCTCGTCCCCAGAATATTTCTCGGGTGGAGGAGTCCCTCTTCGAAGACCTCGGGCCGGTGACGGTCCGTACACCAGCCATCACTTGTGCTTGGGGTCAACCATGCGAAGATATTGTCCAGTGTCCGAAGTGCTCCGCTCCTGCATCTGCAGTGGGTGCTCGCCATCTACTTTGGACGTGAACTGGGACAAAGACAATTCGCGGAAGTGGGCTCAAAAGTGTAAAACTGTACAGTAATCAAGCGGAAGACTATGAAAGATGGACTACAGACAGCACATTTAATAAGCCGTTGTTGCAGTATTCTCCATGAAATGGGCCTGCATGGTTATATTTAGCTCCATTGTGACGTTATGCCACGTGGAAAACTAGGCGCCACACACACACACACACACACACACACACACACACACACACACACACACACACACACACACACACACACACACACACACACACACACACACACACACACACACACGTGTGTGTGTGTGTGTGTGTGTGTGTGTGTGTGTGTGTGTGTGTGTGTTTAAGGCTTATTCAGAGAAGAACCTCTCTGTTTTTGGAGTGTTGCTTATCTTCATTGGTCGCAAAACGCCCTCATCACACTATTTTAAGGAAAAGAGCGCGACAGGAAAGTGGCGAAACACTGAGTCTGCACAAACACATTCAGACTATTCGTGACAGATTTTCACCTGGAGGATCCACAACACAATTGTAAATTATGTTTTTCGTCTGTCCGTCAAAGAAGAGGCCGTTTTCAGGAACAACTCGCTAGATAACCTGTAGGAAGTCGCATCACCACTGACGAAAAGATGCGCATAATAATCAGAGAGAAATTTTGACCAATCTTTTTCAAAAGCGATCTCGGCAAGCAATGCGACAATTTAACGCTGAAACAAGGTAATTTGTTATTGTTACGTGTTTTGATTTCTACAGTACTTAATAGTGAAGTTCGATGCACTTGATTTTGAATGATCTCTGGGCACGTTGATTTAGATCGCATATATACTTACATACCTGGTCATTCGGTTTTGCCAGTTTTAATGTTATCGCGAGACGGTGTCCACCACTCTTCTCTCTATATATTTTAATGTATCACTGCTTTGTTTCCAGGAATTTTTCCAAAGTACTGCAATGTCAACGTGCCCAAGACCGGCGGATGTGGAAATTAGACATATGGCTTGAGGTGGACGTGAACTTTTACAGGAAGCCTATTTTTAAGCCATTGTACGGAAGCCTGTTGCCATACTATGGACGAGAAGTATAAAGACAGGACAAATGTGTGGCATGCAACACCCGTCCTATCCTTCGGGCTTCAATACACAATGAAACATCGTCATCAACCAGCCGAACAACAGGATCCTCGAATCCTTATTTTCATAAATGATGAGCTAGCCAAGAGAAATGACGTCAATGTCTTGGAAAAAATGGGAACACCTGAAAGGAAATCTGAAAGCTGCAGCAATAGAACTGATTCTACGTTTGTCTATACGTAAAGAAATGATCAGCAACCGTGGAAATATACCGTTCGCCCTCTTCGTTACGAGTGCAATAATCCTAAACAGATGACTCAATGAGCTCACAGCTGGATGACCTTGAGGAGCCGGCTCTACTTGGAAACTCCCTACATGAACGAGTCGAGCTTTCTTCCCTAGGCAACTCAAAGGGTTACTGCACATTAACGAGTGTGCTTCTTGTTGTGGGGATTATCCGCTATCAAGAGTTAGTAACTGGGCGATTACTTCGCCTGTGAACCGCTTTGAACTCAATCACTGCATCAACAGCGGACTGTCTCCGCGGAAATCTCCACCTTCTTTCGAAGGTGGAGATGTACTGGACGCCGGCCGCGTCCAGTACACTATTGCCTATCGTGGCCTCCGGGATGCATGCATTGGCGCCACCACTCTCCGTTTCTGCGTGGGTCGCAACACCCTGGACGTATTACAAAGAGCGAATTATCCTAGTCACGCTTCCACCTCGCCTGTTAAAATATGGATTCATTAAAAAGGAGTATTTGTGTACAGTACTTTGATTTCAACTGTAGGCTGTGCAAGCACTTTAGCCTGTAGATCGCTGTTTGATTTTTTGCTGTGCCGCTTTTTGTGTTTTGGGAAATTTTACAGCGGAAAACTAAGAAAATGTATTATTATTATTATTATTATTATTGTTATTATTATTATTATTACTAGTAGTAGTAGTAGTAGTAGTAGTAGTAGTAGTAGTAGTAGTAGTAGTAGTAAAAATATATGTTAATTGTTTGACCCCTTATGGCTTACAAGAGGAGCGCCTGCTCAAGTGCGTAGCCTTCTTACCATTTCGGAACCGATTCCTGAATGGATGCCATTGCTAGACGCCTGTGCGTGTTTGCAGAAAGTGCGATTTTTCTATTGGCTCTCGAACATAGGGTGTCTTTCTCGTAATCAACTGTAATATAAATGTCCTCCTGTCTACGGTTGTGACAACAATATCATGCAAAGAAGAAAAAAATATTCGGGATAGCGCGCCAGTTGGAGCGCCCAGGCGCGCACTTCCGCAAGGGCACGAGTTCGAATAATCCAAATGAGGGTGGTGATGGGCAAAGTTTTGTTTGTGTTCGTCCTGTGGTAGGCGATGCCAAGTGCGAATCGACGGTCCGACGACGATGACCCTGCGATGGCGACGGCTGTCGTCAACATCGTAAAGTCATCGTCGACAGAGCATCGAAGGCGTAAAAGCAAGGGACGCATTGACGCAGCACAGTTCCGAGCTCTCAACCGCTGTCGCAATAAAATACAGGAAGCATATTACAAGATCCTTAGCACCCGCGCACATCACTCGAAGTTAAGGCATCTGCCTGTGATACTGCGGATGATTTATTTTCGCGTTATGCAGGGGGTAGCTTAACATTGGTAAAGAAAGAAACAAAAAAGAAACAGAAAAAAATTTCTTATTCTTAGTTTTTAATTAGTGCGGCCAACTTTTCTTGCAGCGAGCTCATTTCAGGACGTTGTAACCTCACTAAATTTAGAGTCCGGTTATATTTTTAAATTTTAAGCGTTAAATGGTTAAAAAAAAAGACCGACTGGCAAAAGAAGAAAAAAAGCTATTTTCAGCAATTCCCGAAGTGCCGGCGCTGCTTCCACGTTCTATCTATTGGGTTTATGCAGGCACTTTTTTGTTACATAATAGAGAGAGTGATTTTCTGGGATCAAGTGACTGACAGCAAGTTTTCCATCGCTTGTCTTCCAATTTATCCATACGACGCTGGATTTTCTTTATTATGCGTCGTGAAGCCCTCAGATCCAAAACGGTCTTCGTGCGCCGATACCTCCTCTGCGCCTGTCGGCGTGCCGCACACAGCCTCTCCAGTTCCATGTCCAAGTCAGTTCGCCTTTCTGACCTTGTAAGCGAGCAGATGGATGTTTTCAATGCCTCTACGATTACATCTTCGATAGTGGAGAGGCCTTCCCGACATGCGTCATCCATATCCTTCTTAAACTTTCACCAATAAACTGTACGCAAGACAGTAGAGGAGCGTTGCTCAACTCCTTTAATCTTTATGTAGGCTGGAATATGGTCGCTTCTATGTGTTTCTATGCCCGTTAACCATTGGACGCTCGATGCAAAGCGTCGTGACACCAAAGTCAAATCCAAGCAGCTAATATAGGTCGTGCCTCGCAGAAATGTAGGGCTGCCCTCATTCACACAGCATAATTCATGGTCGGCATCAAAGGAGGCAAGACTCCTGCCTTTGGAGTCAATTTTAGTGCTTCAACATAGCTGGTGATGCGCGTTAAAGTCACCTGTGATAACCCAGGAGCCATCGTTCATTAGTAATATTTTCTTAAGTCTTTCGCCGTCAAAGTGAGCCACTGGGTATATGTAGGCGCCAATTAGTGTAAATGACACATCCTTCTTTTGTACATTCAGGCAGACATATCGGTTGTCGTCGTGAGGCTCTACTGCGTTAGCGACATATGTAAAGTCCTTGCGGATGTAGATGATTACTTTCGTGCTCGCACTGCATGTGGACGAGACGAAAGATTCGTAACCGGACAGTCTGAGTGGAGTTAATGTATTTGGTTCGCAAATTACCAGTATGGGGAAGCGATTTGTAAAAATGAATTGGCGAAAGTCTGCTATACGGGTCCTTAGACCCCTGGCGTTCCACTGAAAGATCGACGCACTTTTAACTTGAGTGCGGAAGGGGACTATTGGTCGAGCCAGGATGCTCGAACGATGCTAGCAAGCACTGGATTTAGTGCATCGAGTACTTGCAGAGCACTTCGAGCTGCTGGTGTTTGCAGCTTGTTCAGTACGATGCGCTATGTATTAATTAGCGATTGCAGCATATCAGTCACCTGCCTGTCTTGGTCGCACAACTCGCCGACAGTAGACGTCGGGGGTCGTCCAGCAATATCTTGCTGTGATTCTGTTGGTGAATGCTGTCGTTTCGGTAGAGCCGGCCAAGATTCTGCAGATGTGGTCTACTTAGTGGCCTTGGTTTTCGCGGTCCTTTCCACAGTGTCTGGCCTGGGCGGTAGAGGAGGAGGTGGTGTTGTAGGAAGTGACATGTACGTCGCAGAGGCAACAGCCTTCCTTGAGGAGCGCCGATCGGCGGCTTCGCAATGAGATGAATCATCTCTCGCCATCTCTTTCAAGAAGGCCAGTTCCTTCCTAATATGTGGGCATTTCTTCGATAAAGCTTCATGTGACCCTCCGCAGTTTGAACACTTCATTACAGTCGCACCACATTTATCTGCAGCGTGGGGCTCGGCGGAGCGGGGGCATGCTGGCTGATTTTCGCAGACGCTGCTCACGTGTCCCAGGTTCATGCATTTGCGGCACTGAAGAAGTTTCGCGATGAAAGGCCGCACTGAATGTCTGAAGTGTCCCACCTTAACATGTGAGGGTATATATTTACCTTTGAATGCCATCTTCACGCAGCGTGAATTGCCTAGCCGCATAACGTCAACAATGACCTCATCATTGTTTGGCTTGATAAGAATCGGCAAGTCGTTAGTAAGGATGGTGACATCTACGTCGTAGATAACGCCAACTCAATTGCTACAATAAGTCTTGGCAGAACGGCACCGTTCCTAAACAATAAAAATCGAGCCGCTTGATCCCCATTCTGAAGCCTGGAAATTCTCTGCTTGAGCGCTCATCATATCGTCCGATCGCGCTTTCAAGCTGCGCCGGCAAAGTAATGGAAATAATGATTCTTGCTGGCTTGGAATAGCACCTAGAGCTATTCAACATCAATCCGGACGCCATGGCGGGCTTTCGTCGAGGTCGTTCGTCCATTGGCAACGTCATTGAGATCGTAACCCGGGTCCAAAATGAAAAAAGCCTCAAGCGCCTATCAGTGGCACTTTTTCTAGATATAAAATGAGCATAGGACAACGTCGCTCATGAGGCTATACTGAACTCACTTGAGACTATTGGAGTTGGTGGCCAGTTGTATCAATGGATTGGGGACTATTTGACTGAGAGGTGCTTTTTCTTACAGACCGAAGACGGCCCAACTTCAGACCATTACTTCTGCCGTGGTGTGCCGCAGGGTGGAGTGTTGAGCCCTATTTTGTTCAACATCGTCCTGGTAGGACTATCGGAGTACTTAGCGCAGACAGTTCATGTCAATATATGCTGACGACATTTGCATCTGGGCCTCTGCGGTGACTCGCCCTCAGGTACGAGCCAGGCTTCAGCGGGCGGCAACCATGACGGCGTCTTATCTCCGAGAACAAGGCCTCGATGTGCGACTCTTGTGGGTGCGAGAAAACCATCGAGTACCTATTGTGTACCTGCCCTCGCTACAATGTACAACACCTCTCTCTGCGGGCAACCTTACACCGACTGTACTCGAGACCGTTCACCGAGTCAAAGATACTCGGACCGTGGCCACCCTCGTCAGTGGCACGAAAAGCGATACTTGAAGTGCACCGGCTTAAGAGACCGTTTAAAATGTCCCTGTGTATAGTGTCCTTCCCACATGCACTCAGTGCTTATCTCTCCCGTTCTTCCTCTTATTATCCCCCTTTCTCACACCCCCAGCGAAGGGTAGCAAACCGGGTGCTCTTCTGGTTGACCCTCCTGCCTTTCCTGTCCTTGCTTTCTCCCTCTCTATTTTTGTTACACTTCAGTAAAGATTCAGTAAAGGAAAAAATAACTGAAAATATCGCTTGTATCGCCACGAAAAACTATGGCAAAGATGTTAAAAAGCGGCGCCGAAGAATCGGAGTGTAGCAGAACGTACTTAAACAGGGCAAAGAAAAAAGAAAGCGCGATGCAGCAGAAAAATGTGCGGTGTGCAAATAGGCGGTATGTTACTCGTTCCTATTGTAAGCGACGTCTAGCAATGCGAAGTTCGTTACACTGAACGTGTAGTAGCACCTCCTTCAACGAACAGGTCCTGTAATGTTGTCATTGAAGGTAATGACGACGACGACGGCGGCGACAACAACAGCAGCAACAACACCCGCCGTGGTTGCTTAGTGGCTATGGCTTTGCGCTGCTAAGCACGAGGGTATACGGGATCAAATCCCGGCCGCGGCGGTTGAATTTCGACGGGGCCGAAATGCAGAAACACCTGTGCACCGTAATTTGGGTACACGTTAAAAAGCCTCAGGTGGTCGAAATTATTCAGGGTTCCCATACTGCGGTGTGCTTCATAATCAGATCGTAGTTTTGGCACGCAAAACTCCAAAATATAATAAAATTAAACAACAACAATTACTGCAGCGATAAATGGTACGCGTCGCATTGTCGTAAAAAATGTAACTTCCTGTAGCGACCGTGTTTTCCTTTCCGCAGTCACGTTCGTGTGCAAGTATGCGTACACGAAGGGACTTGCGCGAACTCCCCTGCTCCTCTGCGATGGGCGACTATGGCAAGTACTGGACCGTGTCTTTGATCCAGAGTGCCCACAAAGTGACACTATTTGTGTGCTTGTGGCTTCATGTTCGTGTGTCTATAGTGCGTGTTGCTATTTCCTGCTTATTTTCTTTCTTTTTCTTCTTTACTCTTGCCTTAATCGCGTACTTGTGATTTTGTGATAGCCGGTCTTAAAGAGGCCTGCCTTCCCATTTTCTCCATTTCATTAAAAAAAACCACACAGAATGGGAGGGTGTTGTCTGTCGCGCTCCTCGGATGACTTTCTCAACAGCCTCCCTGCCTTTCTCTGCATTATTTTCTCCCTCCCTCCCTCTCTCTCTCCCTCTCCCCCCTCTCTCTCTCTCAACAGCCTCCTCTCCAGGGGTCTGCGTATAAGCCTTGGGGGTACACATGTAACTGCAAGCGCAATATACAGGATGCTTCATTTCTAGCTGCACCAATGTTTTTTTAAAGATTGCCTATAACAGATAGCACAATTCTAACCCTTGAACTAAATAAATTACACGATGAGGCGGCGAATACTTCTACGAGAAATCAAAATGTTCGCTTGAATAATTAACGTAATTACGCCGATTAACTTTTTAATTATTTACTTTACGACACATATTTCAAACTACGTATTATAACTTCTGAGTTCGCACGGCGCATCTACTTGGAACGGATTCTCCGAACTGCACCAGTGCCGAGATATTAATTCTCAAAATGTCCGATGAACTGCATTGGCTTTCCAGTTACTTTTGTGCTTCAATGCATAAAACAGCGGTTTCATAATAAAAGTAACTAGAACGCCAATGCATTTCGTCCTATCACCCGCGTCCTATCACGTGAGTATCACCCGCGCCCTCACGGAATAAAGCATTGAAAAGGCGCAGATATACATTCGATAATATAATTTGCAAAGGCATTTTGACAGAGAACCAGTTTAGGCTGGCATAAACTGAGCATCCTGCTTTCATTTCCTGAGGTTTCAACCAAAGTGTCGCGCATGTCTCGTAAATCTGACCTACCGGAAACAGCCGTGAAACAGTTAACGCCGAGTCATATTTGTTTTGAGGGATCACATCCAGGTTTAAACAGATGGCCCGTGCCAAAATGGAAGTCCTTCGTCCGTCTTTTACATGCCCGCCACGAGAGAACAGCGAATGTTCAAGCTATCACGCTTCACTACTTCAACAAGAGCAAATCTCTACGCTATTATTGCGTCGAGCTTTACAGGCTCAAAATTACACGCACTCAAACGGATTAACAAGAGCAATCGCGCTTTGGTACCTCAAGTGCAGAAGATTTACACAAGGAAAACGTAACTCAAGGAAATTTTGTTTCAGTGCTTTCACAACCACTGTGGCATTTCGGGCAACACAACCATTGATAAAAAAAAAGTGCACGAAGCATCGACGTATATTGTCAGCGTAAGCGAATAGCCAAACGCTTCTGGTAAGATGTTCGCTTTATTAAACGAATGATGCACTTGAAGGCATATATGTATATGTTGCAATGAGGGTATTTATGTGGCGTTTGTTGTTTCGTTGCGTAGTTCCACAGAGAACACAGCCGTTAACCAGAACATTTGTGGCGCAACTACATGCCTACACATATGGGCATTGCTTCCAGAGGCGTGAGTGCCGGCGTGCAATGTGACTTGCATATTTCTCCCCCGCCGCCGGAGACCTTGTCCGTAGCCGCCAGTGGGGGAGAGGGAAGTGTGAGAAGAGGAGCGCCGTCTTTCCCGAGCGCACCGCCGGAGTCGTCGAAACTGTCTGAACCTTCAGACGCCCCAAAGCTCTCGCGTGACAGCACGTGCCCCTCATAGAGGTTTGAAAGTAGGCGCCGCGTAACTCAGCGGCGCGCCCTTCGCATCGGCACCTTCGCATCGGCGGCGAAAGACCGACCACCAACCATCATGAAAACGCGCGAAAGAATGAAAGCCCCCAGGTCGCTTAAAAATAAACCTGGCGGCACACACTGAAAATGAGACTTGTCTTGTTTTTCTTTGACAAAGCGATGCACGCATCAGTTTACGTGAAATGTTTGCGTCAAATGGCATAGAAAGAAAGCTTTGCCATAAATAAGCTATGAGATGAATTGCGGGCTCTGGACGGAAGGCTACTCCCATATCTAAAAAAAAAAGGGGGGGGGGGGGCATGACCAACAATTTTAATGACAAAACTCGCAGTTAGTGTACTAAAATAACTACTGGAAATGCCAAGCATGGCGGAGAATTGCTTTAGCGATATGGTACCATTTTTAACTGAATATACGTGTGCTGCAGTTTAAGGTTTCTGTACAGTCTTCCTGAAATGCTCCTGAACAATTGTCAAAGCGTACGGTGTACCTCACGCATGTGTATTATAGACTGTGCTTACTCAAACTGGGCGTCCACTGCTAGGAACTGCGTTGCAAGGTTATTTTTATTGCACTGCTTACCAGCTGTCACTACCTGCTGTGCAAGTTGTATAAGTTGTGATGTATAATGTGCTCACTTGAACTTTCTGTTAACAACGCATGAGCGCGCTCAGGCTTTTATGTATCGTATCCTATATTTTTGCTTTCCCTTTTTTTATTTGAGGTGGCTTAACTTTGATACGTATTGTTTGGCGAAGCGAGGTGTAGTGTGCATTACCCATGATGGTGAACTCTCCTACACACATGTAAACAACAACAACAACAACAACAACAACAACAACAACAACAACAACAACAACAACAACAACAACAACAACAACAACAACAACAACAACGGAGCTCTCGTAAATGGTGGGAGTCAAAGCGTGTAGGACGCGCTTGCAATTTCTGCCTTAACAAGTGCCAATCTGGCATGCTGTTAACAGTTGAGACGATTAATATAGAAGCAAGGCAGACGATACATATGGTGATGAAACTTGAAGTAGTATTTGATAGTTCATTCCTACTTCTTCGGTATCCATACTGGCTTGATGAGGAAGCTACAGCATCTTACATAATTGGTAGTTTTAAGCGTTTATCAGCTACAAAGACTTAACTTCTTTTGACCATAGAGTTTCATACTGAGTTTAGTAGCGGCAACTACTAGAGCCGTGGCGATCGTTCAGCTACCATAGGAATGACGTTTAATACATGTGTTCGTCTAACTTTCGTGCTTGTAGCTTTAGAAGTTCCTATCGTTTTGTTAACTATGCCTTAAGTTCATTTATTAGCCTAAATTTTGAACCAATCTTATTTTTCTATACGGAGAAGGCAATAAGACTCTGCACTCATGCATATAGTCAAAGCGAATTGCGATATTTATAAAGCAATTATTTGCTGAAAATCGCCTGTTCGAAAAGCAGCAACGCCGTTACAAGGCACAAGGACGAAGTTTAGCAAGTCTCTGCACTAACCGATGATTCCCATGCTAGCGCAACCACCGTGCTTGCCGCTCCCGTAGACACAAGCGCCTGAGTTCCTTCTAGGGATTTTCGTAGGGAAACCTGCTTTTAACTTAAGTTGAGGTGCGCGTATGCCTTCGACTGCCTGGTATTTACGCGCATCGAGGGAGCGTTGCTATTGCATTGCGCGAGACAAGGGCGCTTTGGCTTTCTTTGCGTGACGCAGGGCTTAGTCAAGCTTCGTAGAAGTAATTGTTCGGTTCGCGTGTCTCTTTTAAAGTAAAGCTCTCTTTGCATACCCTCCCATACTCTCCCAAGCATGGCTCCTGCTGTCTGCTGCTGGGTCGGTCAGTATTTCGGTGAATATGCTGGTGGAAATATCGGGTGTCCCAGCTAACTTTAGCTAGAGTTTAAAAATATTGGAATGCCGCGCAGCTGGGTAGAACTAAGGTAACGTCGTTCGCTATGGCTGGGAGATACTCGAATTATTTTCTTTTCATTCCACCTAATTAGATAATTAGTCTTAGTTAATTAATCAACTTCTCGAATCGTATAATTAGAATAAAGGTGTCAATGAGAAAATTGTAGAGCGACATGAAAAACTCCCGATACAGCGTTTCATTGCTCAATACGTGCTACATAAAAGTGTTTTTCCGAGCGTGAAAGAGGCCCGCAAATGCACGCAAAATTGCTGCGCGATTCGCGGGCTTCTATCACGCTCGGAAAAATATTTGTCTAGCACGTAGTGAGAAAGAGAAAGCTGTTTCGGGAGTTTTTCAAGTTGCTCTACAATTTTCTAATTGACACTTTTCATCTAATTATAATATTATAGAAGTTGATTAATAAATTAGAACTAATTATGTAATTAGTTTAATGAAAGTAATACTAATTGACTATCTCCAAGCGACGGCAAGCAACATTACTTTAATTCTGTCCAGATACGTGGCATTCGCTTATTTTTAAACTGTGGCTAAATTAGGCTGGGACACCCTGTATATACACGAAGGGTATATGTGCGCCGAATGCAAGTATCAGCGAGCGGGGTTTATATAACCCTTGTATGCTGACCGACCGGCAATGTACTGTCAGTAAGCGCATCTCTGTGTTGCGTAAGAAAGAGCAAGGAATAAGTAAATTCCTACATAATACCGGAAAATGTAATGCCGGCTCCCGGATACGTCTAAAGCCCAGCAACCTGTTAATGGAATACCGCATTATATTAAGCGTATTCTTTGATTTACTTGGTTTTCTTTGACTTAGCCATTCGGTATGTGCCATTGGGTGTGAGTGAATCTTGGCCAATCCTCCAGGAATGGTATGGGCCGCTGTGACACAAGAGGTACAGAATCTTTCGATGTACAAAATATGTGTCGTAATTTTTTCTGCATGCACCTGCCATCGCCATTCTTCCGTTGACAAGAAAGAGAGAGAGAGAGATGTTATTGAAGACAGAGAGGTCGGCTTGAGCTAGTGTGATCTAGCCTGCTACCCTGCGCAGGAGTAAGGGGAAAAGGGGAAGCAAAGACGGGATGAATGATGATGATGACGAGCACCATACATCACCTTCGTTCTCGTGATATTGCTCCGTAGACACCTGATACCGTGCGCCCATCGGATTCTGTGTTTGCATTACGGCATAGCTTGTGAGTGGTGTAGTCATGGATAAAAAAAAATAGGGGAGGCCTTGACGTCACGTTTTTGAAGTCGGAAATACAGCCATGTCGGTGCGCCATCTCCCGTTGCTCCTCCGATCCGCTCGCCGGAGGAGATAGGCGGGAGCTTTGAACGTGCACTGCTACGAGCCGCCGCTAGTGTGTGCTGCCGACGCGCGTCAGAACAGGGCCTACGAAACTTATGTAACAGTTTTAGTGAAGCAGACGTGCTCCTGTGCTCTTCCGTGGCACGTTGAAGACCACGACGGAGACGGACTCCATGATTACTTGAGTGTGTCTGTTGCTGACTGACAACTCGCACCCACAGACCCAAAAGACAACTTTCGAGCTTACACACCATGGCCCAAAGTCAGGTTGTCTCGCGAACAGAATCTGCTGCGAGAAAGACGCGGGCCGGAAAAACTTACTTCACTTTTCAGAGGCGTAGAGCAGCACCGAGAGCTTCGGGAGCGTGGTTGCTATGGCAACGTTGACGTTTGGGGCACCAGTCCCAGTGGTCCTTTGCGAAAAACCGCGCGTGTCTTCCGCCACACTTCTTCCGATACGTCCGTGCTGGACGGGGCCTCTCCTATGCTTTCCTTCCTCCACGGGTGTAGTGCATAAATATAAAAAATAGCATGAGAACAAAGTTGTGACCTTGGTGGTGGATAAACATAAACATTTCACGAGGTTCGACGCTGCATAGGATCACTTAAACAAAATTGCACGCACTGCCGTTAGCTTAAAGCGTTTCACTTACCCGCTTTACTAATGCATCGCATCACATGGGGTGTCCCAGCTGACGCTAGCCAAGTTGTTAAAAAAAATAATTGAAAAAACACGCTGCAAGGTAAAATTTTAAGGCCTACAGTGTTCCGTAATCCGGGGCTTGACGACTGAACACCGTAGATCTTAAAATCGTATCTTGCACTATGTTTTCCTAATATATATATATTTTTGGGACCCGCTTGTCTAACGTTAGCTGGGACACACGGTAGATTTCAACGTTGGCTATACATATTCGCTTTTTTTTTTATCGCGAAGAGTTTGCTTTTTTAATGCGTTAGCATTCTTTGAGTACTTCACGCACTTTCGGGGGGCTATGTTTGCATTTATGTTCCTATGTAACAGTTTTCCCGCCTACCTGGGTCACTGGGTAGTTCGTGGTTGAATGGGTCGCGCATCGGGCTGCTAAGCTGAGGGAACAGGGTTCGAGACCAACCGTCGGAATAACTTGCGTCACTGAGTCTGTGGCTATGTGTACTTATGTGCCGCCCTTCAACGAGCCTCCTTCATGCCTACATATATAGGTCACAGTAGATGCGGGACTGTGTAGGTACCGCTGTTCGAAAAGATATGTACTTGAAGAAAAATATTTGGGACCGACTTGGAGCACTGGGTATGTGTCCCTCGGTATGTGATTGTCTCCAATGAACCTCTTTGATGCCTACTTGGCTCACTAGGTATGCGCCAGTAGGTGTGTACCCCTGTTCAATGAACGTCTTTGACGCGAGCTTGGGTAACGAGGTATGTGCCACTGACTGATTGATTATTGGATGTCATTGGCGCAAGGGGAAAGGTGTGGCCGAACAGTGCCAAGCCTATGGCAATGAGCTGTCAGTGATGCATGAAGTGCGAATTTTGAAGGGCAGATGTAACACGGCTATATAGAAGACTGAGAACATGAAAAGTGCGTAAAATATATATGCATTAACACTATGATAATGACACGTGAGCTGTAAGATGTGCAATGGTCATAAAAGATATGCAACGAGGGAACGATATACAAAAGATACACAGGTCAGTAACACGAATGCCTCAGCAGGACCCTAGAACTCAAGGGCCTGGAAGCACGTGCTCTCCAAATGGATAGTATCGTAGCAGCAGCCTCCAGTGAAATGATGCGCTATGAATCTCTTGGCTTTATGACTTGTAAAGTCTCAACAGCGTGTAAAAAGTTCAAAGCTGCTTTAATGCCAAGAAGTGGTTATTTGCAAGGAAACATACTTGGACCGTGGCCACACCCCTCACTGGCACGAAAAGCGAGTCGTGCATTACTGCCATACTTGAGGTACACCGGTTTAAGAGACCGTTTATAGTGTCCCTGTGCATAGTGTCCCTCCCACACGTACTCTGTACTTACTCTCTCCCTTTCTTCTTCTTTCTATTCCCCTTTCCCCGCCCCCAGTGAAGGGTAGCAAACCGGATACTCTTCTGGTTGACCTCCCTGCCTTTCCTGCCCTTGCTTTCTCTCTCTCTCTCTCTTGTCGGATGTAGTGGAATTTGCTGTAGGCAGGCTAAAGGACAGTGCTTTCTTTTCTTTGAGGGCCTGCTTCCCGACACTCCAACCAGACGTGGAGGATGGTCAGCGTCCCGCAACGTCTGCTACAGATAGGAGGTTCGTCCCCGGTCAGCAGGTAAGAGTGTGTGCCATATTTGTGACCTATTCTAAGTCGGCATAATGTGACCTCAGTTCGCCGCAATTTCTTTATTGGAGGCGAATTTCCCAGATACGGCTTGATTTAAATGCAGCTTATTTGACGTCTCAGTGTCTCAAGTTTGTTGCCAATGGCTTCTTAGCTTTTTGCGCAAAGATGACTGGAGGTACATACATGGCAGGAACGGCGACGGAAGCGTTGCTAGATTTTGTTGGTATGGACGTGGCAATTTCTTCAGCGAGCACGTTGCCTTCGATGCCTCTGTGTCCAAGCACAGATATTATAACTTGTTGGTGAGATGAATAAGTAGCCCACAGCAGCGAATAAAGATAATTGATTACAAGGTTCTTGTGTTTATGCTAGAATATTAAAGCTTTCACGACGCTTAAGGAGTCTGTGAATGCAACTGGAGTTTGTAGCTTTAATTTCGTTATGTGTCTTACTACCGATAATATTGCATAGGCCTCCGCCGTGAAGATGCGCGTTTCAGGGGGCAAAAACGTCGGATTCTGGAAAGGGAGCGACCGGCTGCTGCATAAGACACACAGGAATGCAATTTTTATGCATTTTTATAAACTGCCGGGCACGATATTTTGTCTTAAGTTCTAGCAAATGTATTTTAATGTGAACCTCTGGAGCATTTTTAGTGACCTCTACAAACTATGCGCACTGGGAATGTGTCGCTGTAGAATAACGAAAAAGATCTCTTAAATTTCAGCCAACTCACGTCAGAAGGGTTCTTCAAGGACAGCAACCCGACCCATTACCAGGCGGTGCGAGAGATACACTGGGTATGTGCCGCTTTTCAATGAACGCTTTCATGCCAACGCTTTAGCAGTAGTAGTAGTAGTAGTACTAGTAGTAGTAGTAGTAGTAGTAGTAGTAGTAGCAGTAGTAGTAGTAGTAGTAGTAGTAGTAGTAGTAGTAGTAGTAGTAGTAGTAGTAATAGTAGTAGTAGTAGTAGAAGAAGAAGAAGAAACTTTATTTCGTCCGACGTGACTGAGGATCAAGTGGATGGGGCCGTCAGTCCATGGCTCCCCTGGCTATTGCGGCTCGGATGGGCTTGGTCGAAATTTGGCGAGCTGCGCCACGAATACACTGGGTATGTGCCGGTCTTCAATGAACCGCTCGCCAACCTGGGTCACTGAGCGTGTGCCACTGAGTGTGCGGCAAGCGATGTAACAATTCTCAGCGTTCGCATGCAGGCACCGGCGCGCCACGCTTTTCGCATTGGAGGCCACGCGCGGACTTCTCGGCAGTGCCACTAGACGTCGCAGCGTGTCCAGAAAGAAATGTGAAAGAAGGAGCCCGGTTGCCGCACGACGTGTTTCTCAGCGTTCGCACGCACCGGCGCACCATGCATTTCGGAGGCCCCGCGCAGGCTTCGCGGCGATGGCGCAACATGGCGGCGTGTGTTATTGGGGAAGCGCGGAAGAGGAGTGCCGCTGCGCTACACGCCTCATACATAACTCGTTTCGACGGCGACAATACGTTGTGTCTCTATATTTATACAATGCTGACGCATTACCGTCGACAGTTATCGTGAGATGTGTTTTGTCGCAATTTTGTTTTCTTTCGGGAATGAGCGTGTTTGCTTCTTTTTCTTCTTTTTTTCCTTTATATTTGTGTCGCTCATTTCTTTCTTCTTTTTCACAATTCATTTGAATCATTTGGAGTAGCAGCCTGGTATTCGTCGAGGCTAAGATCTCTAATTCTCATTAAAGTGTTTCTCGCTCCTGTAACCTGCTGACTGACGCACTCTGCCCAGTACCACATCACACCTTTCTTCTTGTCCATTCTGCCTTTGTTCACTGTGTTCCAACGTTGATTTTGGACGACCGCTTCTGGCTCCTTGAAATCCATTAACGGCCAGAGATGCGAGTCGCTATGTCGATCGAAATCATGTGTATGAAAGGTTGAAATCGGCATGAAATCGTGTGTACCAAAGCAACATTGCAGAAGTTGGCTGGTTGCCGTAGCGATGCGTGCATGACGTATACGAGGCCCACCAGGCAGCGCGGGATACGTGACGAGTAAAGCGGGCGTAGTAATTAGCGTCCATCGAAGAGGCAGAGAGTTGCCGAAGCGATGCGTGGCTCGCGACGGTATCGCTGGGGGCTGGACTTGCACCGATATGCGATACGATAAATGCTGCATGCATTAAGGTAGTGAATAGCGAGAAATTAATTCGGGAAGATATATTCGGCTGAAAGGTTACATACGGTGTAACTCAGCCGTGATTCGGGGATACTGCAGCCGAAATACGAGCGTTTGTCTACCAGGAAGCTGGGGCCGCTATTTGATCAACCAGAAGCAATAGGAAGTGGTTTTGCTTGTGTAATGAGGGCGCGAAAAGGCTGTCGGCAGCTTTCTTTTGCACGAGAATGCATTTGGAGCAGCTTGTTTTTTTTTTTCGTTTTTGTTTCTCTTGGGCTGTTCTTGTTCAAGCATATTCGCCCTGTATCCTTGATGAGCTTTCTTGCCTAACGGTAAAGCAGCCCTATTCATGGTGGGGCATCTCACGTGATGGAGCATACACAGCTTATGAATTTATGGTGCACGTGCGACGTAACGAAAGAGCAACAGTGCTGGTTAGTTCCTCAAGGCAGCAACGAACTCTGCTCTCAGCTAATGGCGCCGCCGCATTTCATGCAGAGTGTCAAACCTTTGCGGAGATTACAGGATCAGCGTCGCCTAGAAAACGATTAATCACCTGGTTTGAGCATGCTGCGAGAAGCTGCGTGCCAGCGAGGCGCTAATCTCCGGCGAGCAAAGCCATGCCCTGACCATTTGATTTCAGTAAAAAAAAATGCGCCAGAGTTTGTTCGGGCTCAAGTACACGGTGCCGGCGCGCACTGCGAAAAATTAAGACAGAGGTCCGCTGCAAACCCAGAGCCTCGTATTTCGCGCTAACTTCCGAGCGCGTTCTGCGCTCTTTGCGTCTTTCGGCGGCGAACCTGGAGACAAACGAGAGCTCGCGCAGTTCGGCCAGTGCCGGCGAGGTGCGCAGCGATCTTAGCGCGAAACAAGGGGAGAAGGAGGAAAGAAAACGAATATCCCGGAACGGCTCTATTATCTGGATCACACGCGTGTCCAAGTAAGTCTCTCGCGCGAACAACGCGAGTTGGCCGAGGGGAAATTCATTCGGCTCTGCCGCGCGCGGACGCAGTGAAACAAGGCGCATGAGTTTGCGTGTTGAACGCGCTCACGCGCTTGCCCACTGAGCGCGGCGGCAGGGGTAAGCGCGGGTCTTATTTCCCAGGCTATCTCTCCTCAAAAACGGCTTTACGCGCACAACGCCTGTCGTCGCTTCTTTGTGTATTTCGGCCCAATGAGCAGGGCGGGGAGCGCACGTAGGTTTGCTGCACCCTACATCGCCGCATAGACTTAGTCAACTCTTTCTTTTATCGCTTTTTCGCCTCTTGTTTTCTTGCTCTAGAGCCTCCGCGAGGTTTCGAGATTTTGGAACCGCGTGGCATGCATGCCGTGCTTGCTCTGCCAAAGCCTGCGAGGCCCAGTTTTGCTCCTCGGTCGTCCGAGGTGAGCGCTCGTGCGTTGCGGACTTGCGCGCGCGAGGTCTACGCCCCGACGGCGGCGGGGACAGGGGCCGCCAGTGAAGGGATTTCGCGCTCAGATCAACCACTCAGACCTGCTTGCGGCTCGCGCGGCGCGCGCGGATTAGACGCCGCGTTAGCGACCAAAGCGGTCGCCTAAGCGCCCTGACTCCGGCTTCCTAAATAATTCAGCCGGTTGCTGCACTGTGACGCCTGCTCCGCTGTGCGCCAGCGTCGCGCTCTACGTGACGCCAGTCGACTAAGGCTAGCAGCGAGCTCCTTTTTTTTGGCTGCACGATTTGCGGCCTCCTTGCTCTGTCGTATGGCTCGCGGCAACGATCTTGCTTCCGGACCTATAGTAAGGTGCTTTCGCCGCTCATGTATCCTGCTTCCGCTGCTGCAGAGCGCCGACCCCCGCCGCAGTTGCAGACTGTTAGTTTTTACGCTCCGCGTCGGTGGCGTAACTTGCGAGGGGGCGCGATTTGTTGGCTCGGTGACAAATGGCGGTCAGAGACGGCCCCACCTGTGCGTTCGCGCGACGAGAGCGCTGCGCCCGGGCTGTTGTACCCCATCAAACACGAGGTCGTCCGTGCGGCGCACATGTGACGGCAGTTGACAGCGCGCGCCTGCGATTGCTTGCGGACCATATTTTGCTGGCGAAAACTTGTTCCGGCAAAAAGGAAGGCACCGGCGTTCAACGGTGCCTCCAGAGCTGAGTCAACCGACATCGCAGCTAAAAAAAAAAAGAAAAAAAAGAAAGAAGAAATCAACTGGGAATATTAGCACAAGGACGGCCGGATAAACGCAGAGAGACAGGAATAGGCTGTTTTCAATCGGGTTGCTTGCAGAGTCATCTATTTAATTATGTATGATTAAGGATATTTTTTTCCTCAAGTTTCTAAGTGTTTAGTAGTTGGCTACCGTGTGGATGTGTTTTTTAGCCTTTCTGACTGGCTGACAAGGGTCACAGCTTTGGCTTCACTGCCCCGAGTCGGTAAGACGGAGTATATATACTTATCATTTGAGTTGAGTGAAATGACCCCTTGAATATTGAAAGAACTCATATAACCAGTTTTTGCAGTTACTCAGATAACATGCACAAATGCTAGTTGTGTAGGACGCTTTTTATTAGTTTACAATACCTACCTGCATTATTCCATCGGCATGTTTCATTATTACGAATTACTTTTAATAACTGCGTGTTTTTTTTCGTTCTTTCCTTTCTTTTTATTCGGCGTTGATAGTGCGAGTCTGGACACTGATGCCAATGAACGTTTCGTGCAGAAACCGCGATCCACCAATCATGATACCGAACGATATGACAGCCGTTGGAGCGTGCAAGTGATGGCAGTGATGAGCAGCTCTAAGGAAAGAATAGTCTTCCGAAGCCGGACTTTGATTCTAACGAGCCGGCAAGTGCCCACTGACTTGTGTGGGTCCAACATTTTAGATCCGCTTCCCTGAGCCGTTACCACCGAACGGAGCATCTCTCGTACTATTTCTTACTGTGGCACAGTCTTGATATTAGTTCTGCTTTAAACTGCAGGTAACGCTTTCACGTGGAACGGTGCCATCGAGTGTTTACGTTTTCTTCTTTTTCGATCATGGCACACCCCCACTGTAGGGTAGCAAACCGGGTGCTCATCTGGTCGACCTCCTTGCCTTTCCTGTCCTTGCTCTCTCTCTCTCTCTAAGTGTCACGTGGTTACAGGAAATAACAGCTGCTGAACGTGTCACGGTGTTTTGTGGCTGCGGAGCTGTGCTGCTGCGCAAGAGGCCGCGAGATCCAGGCCGCAGCGGTCGCATTCCGACAAGCGCGGACTAGAAAGAAAAAAAAAAAAAGAAAGCAATGAACCATGATTAGCTTACATGGTTACGTGGGTATAAGATTCCTTGAAAAAAAAGTAAAGCAAATAGTTGGCTTTTATTTTACGTTCAGGCGAAGTTCAATGTTGCATCGCACTCAGCGTTGACGTCACCGACTTACAGTATTCCCTCCCGTCCACAGGGTCAGTTGCTGACAATTGTCAAGGAGCGTATTACCGACAACAATGACGAGTTAAAGTTCAGGAGTGAAAGCAATGTGCCGGTTAAGTCCTTCTTTGGGCCACTGTTATTTTTCATTACAATCGACCTTTGTTATTTGGGGTATAAGTGCGCTGGTCCAGAGACACCATGTCTGCTGTGTCTGCCAAGTGACGCCTGAAAAACAAAACAAAAATAAAGTCTTGGGTCTTACGTGCCGCAGCCACAGTCTCACTACTAGGCAGCCCGCATAGTGTGGGACTTTGGACGAATTTTGTATACCTGGGATTCTTTAACGTGCACCTAAATCCAAGTACACGAGTGCTTTTGCCTTTCTCCTGCGTCGAAAAGCGGTCGCTGCAGCCGTGATCGAACCGGCGACCTCAAATTCAGCAGCGCAGCGCCATACCTACTGGGCTACAGCTGCGGGTAAGCTGCGCCTGTTCTCAGCGAAATCTATCTCGGAAAGTTTGATCTGGGCCTTCAGAACTCCTTAACAGCAGTGACAATCGGAGAATTCTGATTCGTCACTGATTTTTCGGCGACTATCCACGCATGAGATGGCATAGAAAGAACGGCCGATATTCTTACTTCGTTTAATAACGAAAGAATGGGGCCGAGCTTTACGTGTGAATTTCCTACGAAATATGAAATCCAGTTCAAATGTAGATTCAGAGTTAAGGTTCACTCAGTACAACGTGTGTTGGCACTACAACCCAAAAATACCCATACCGATTTTAAATTATTTGTCGGCGCACTCAAAAGTACTGAAAAGAGATATTGCTGCTACGTGCTTAGGTTAAAATATGGGGTTTTAGGTGTCAAAATCACGATCAGATTATGAGGCGCGCCGTATAGTGGGGGAATCTGGAATAATTTCGACCACCTGGATTTCTTAATGGGCACCTAAATCTAAGTAGACTTTCTTTTTTTTAGCATTTCGTGTCCATGGAGATGCGGCCTCCGTATTTGGGATTCGATGACGTGACCTCGTGCTTAGCATCCCAACATCATAACAACTAAGCAACTACGGCGAGCTCGTGCTTACGTTCCCCGGTGAAAACGTCCAGTCAGCCACTTGCTTACCTTATTTTTCGCTACTGCTAGGTGAGCTTGAGGAGGCTGGATTTCCTAAATCCACAATTGTGTCGGTTAGTTAAGGCCTGAGAAGCAAGAAAGGCAAGATACTTCAACAGAAAAAAATAGAAGAAAAATTTGCGGTCATACCATATGCATATTGAGTATGGAGTAAAGAAAATTGCTGAGAAATATGGTATTCGTGTAGTCTTGACCGCGATGCTGAATGTGCCATCTTGTTAACTGACTTAAGAGGAAGCTTTAGCTCGGGCCCAACTCCGACGCGGCCTATTCAAATACATGTAAAACGGAAAAACGTTTTTCTGAGATAACCCCTGGACCGATATTAATGAAACTTGTTGCATTTCAGAGAAAAAGACAAATTCTAGTGACTCTTGCAGCAGAATTTTGATTTAGGGCTTGAATTTTCTTAAAAACATTTTCAAATATACGACCGTTTGAAAAAAAATAGGAGCATGAAGTTTACAAATTCATAGCTCTGCATCAAGAACAGATATCGCGGTTCTGTAAATGGCATCCATTAGATCATTCAAAGCGGTCAAATTCGATGTGTCATTTTACATCTTGCGTGAATTTGTTACGTTGGTTACAAGGATTCTGCAAAAGCTGTATTTCCATATTACTAAGTTTCTTTATATTCACGTGTAACATATCAATTTTGTTCGCTTTAGATGTACTATTAGGCGCAATTTACAGAATTGTATTGTTATATTTCGTTCTTGAGTTACAGAGTTGTAAACTAGATAGTTTCGTTTTCTGAAAATTTGTAATTTTTGCCCATTTTTCATAAAAAATTGACAACCTAACTCAAAAATTCCACACCGACAGTCACTAGATTTAAATTTTTTCTTTTAAGTGCAACAAACCTCGTAAGATTCGGTGCCGTGGTTGCCCAGAAAAACGAATTCTCCTTTTACATGTAATTAGATAGGAGCACCCGAGCTAAAGCTTCCTCTTAAGCCGGCACCCCGACCGCGAGTCACATCAAGCACATATCGCGTTTTATATTCTGTTTGGTGTTTGTGGTATATGCTATACCGTTATTGAACCGTGAAGTATTCTACGGGCAAATGGGACGCTATCTTAATGTGTACACCTAAGCCTAAGAGAAAGCACTACACTGCTGTCAAGAATTCGACATGCTGAAACGTCGCCGCGTATTGTAGATGTGGCCATTGCGGTGCCCTATTTCAGAAAACCAAGCTTCTGTTTGTAGAAACAAAGTGATGCAGATCCAACCCGCATGTTGGGCTGTATGTGAAGTGAAGCTTTTGTGAAGCTGATACGACTTGATATCTTGCAAGCATCACGCGTACATTTGGTCAGTTTCACAGAACGTTTAGCTGTGAGTATAGTGGGCGTGTTGTCTAATTATTTTGACCTCTGTTCCTTTCGCGCTGTTTTTTTTCTACAATGTTCACCTACCAAGTCGCCGTACTTTAAAAAAAAAATGGACCCTATATACGTGGTACGCGATAACCCTGTGCTTTGTTGTTGGCATGTTTGGAACTAGTAGGTGTTGCGCAAACTTACAAACTGTTCAGCCTAGCCTTACTACGGTTTTGTTTAACTCAGAAGGAATACGTGATCCATTAGCAAACGTTCGAGTTCTCTAAGGTTTGACAAAATAGTTCAATGAGAGGACACATGGGGAGGATATACAGAGTTCTCATGAGGAAGCTCCAGAACTGCGATCCGATTAGGCCCTCGAGAATGACAACAAAGTGTTGGCAGCATCTCCGTTCTACTTTCAAGCTAAGAAAATGCAAGGAAAAAAAAAGAAACGTGTGACACCCTATGCATGAAAATTAGCCCTTTAAGATCTAATGTCGCAGAGTTCGCGACCTAACGAATATGCGCCGTGTCCACATTAACACATGCAAATGTCGGGCTAGTTTCATGCGTCTGCCCTAAGCAATGCTTTCGGAAAAAATCTTCGGAGAGCTAGCTACATGTCGGCGCAAAAAACCGAATGAGAAAGGAGAGCGCGTTTGAAAGAGAACGAAACATTATTATCGTTGAACATTTGGGCTGGCTTGTGCACAGAGTATGAGCCTGATGTCGACCACGTGCCATCTCACAATTTTGCGTCGCTGTTGAGCGACACAGCAGATAAAACTAGTCCCTAAAAGAAAGAAAAATGAAAATAAAAAAGGAAAACCATTTTTTTTTCGCACAGTTCTAACATTATCCCTTCCATCACAAATTTATACCAAAATGCAAGTTAAGCGGCGGGGTGCTTAGGTTTACACTTTGTCGCGAATTCACGAAAAACGGCATTCGCACCCAGAGACGATGGACATCTGTTGCAATGGCGCTGGCGAGGCTTTGCATCCTCATTTGCATGGGTTTCGCTGGAGCGGAGCACGGGGTGTATAGCTGTGTGTGACGCTCGCGTGCTTCGTTTACATCGGACCACGCGTGCATGGCGGAGTAGGAGTAAGTCGTGGCGCTCGTGGACGGCGTGAAGTGGACGAAGACAGCCTGCACCGAGCAATGTGAGATGCCATAGTGGCGAGGGTATAACTGAGCTTGAAAACCTGAAGTCTCAAATTGAGTATTTCAGTTCCTTTCTTTATTTTTTTGATGATGAAACACAGCACGCTGAAGCTGGGAGAGAACACTGTTCCAAAACTAAACGGCCGCCAGTCATCTTCCATGGAAGGCACTTTAGTGGCAAATTAGAGGGGCCATTACGCCAGTTCAATCAATCAATCAATCAATCAATCAATCAATCAATCAATCAATCAATCAATCAATCAATCAATCAATCAATCAATCAATCAATCAATCCCAAAACTTTTTTGTTCATTTTCGTTTGCTATATACATATCTATATATATCTGTACTCGGTAGGCGACATTTCACACCAATGAATTCTTAAGTCTACAAAATGGCCATGGTACAAGTTCAGTCCCAAGTGACAACAGACCGTTATGTAGCGCCCTATGTTTGTGGCAATATAACAATATAATAAATACTTTTCCAGCCGTCGATTCGTATAATTGTGCAAGCTTCCGTAAGTACACAACATACTAAATACTGTATTGGCACTGTGTTTGCTGAGCTAATTTCTCTTACTGCTAAGATGTGGGAAGAGATAAATATATGAAGTTAATTTTACATTACTAAAGACACCTCGAGCTTGCTCAACGGGCATTATCTACTTCGCGACCACGAAGAGTCAAGAACGCTTCAGCGGAGTGACTGAATGGGAGCTTCACTAACATTCATCTTCTTATTTTTTTTCTTTACAGAGCAGGAACACCTCCGTTGTTACGGAATGAGGCCACCTCGACAACATGGCGCGTGCCACGATGTTGATACTCGTGCTCTGTTTTTACGAACGCGCCGTGTCATATTAGGCTACTTGCGACAGGAAGCAAAGAAGGCTGTGCGATGCGTGTGTACACTAGAGTCTCGGTCGTGTAACGTCTTTTACGTGTACGCGCGCAAGGCGTGAGGCCAAAATGTGGGAAGGTACCGGGAATAATAATAACAATAAAAGGGCATTCACAACTCCAGGACCGGAAAGCGGGGCCTGCTGGCTAAGAGGCAGAGCGAGAGAGAGAGAGAAAAGCGTGTCGCCCTGTAAAGCGGCAGGTTTAACAGGGCGACAACATGCGCGCGTTCAGATGAAGCCGTCCCACAGCGAGTTGTGTGTGCGCGCGTGTGTGTAGGAGACCGATAATGAGTAATTTATGGGGAAACGGCTTCGGCCCGGCTTGCCTGATTCGGGGAGAAAAAGAGATCGAAAAAGACAGACGATATTCCTCTTCCTTTTCTGTTCCGCGTTGCCTCCTCGAGAAATATTACGGTACTCGGAATCAATGTTGTCCACCGGATCCATAGACTCTTTGTTACCCTATTTACGAGCCGACATGTTTACAACGTACCTCGAGCCACCCTACCTGCCCTCCGCCAACGGACAGACACAGGCCGAATCTTTGAATTCCGTAACGGCCTTCGGGGAAGGCTGGGCGTCCATAAATTTCGACACGATTCCCCCCCTCCTCCTCTTCTGTGGCCCCTCTGGCTGCTTCCTCTTTTTTTCTTCTTCACGCCCGGCAAAGTGTCGTTGGCGGCCCGCGGCGGGGCGGCCGCCTTGTCGGCGTCCATCTGTCCGTTGATGTAGCTCGGTATGTCTGCCCTGCCTGTGGTCATGGAACGATATTAAAACATACAAACTGCGCCCGCTCGCCCGTATCACAAATCAAGGCGTTCGCCAAGATGGCGGGCGCGTCGCAGATGGCGCTGGCGCCTGGGAGCGCGTGTGCGCATTTCGGGCTCGTCTCTCCCCCTGGCGACGAGATTTAGAACGTGCGTGTCGTTGTCGTCTGCTGAGCCGCCATTGTTTGTGCGCTGATCTATGGCGATTCTGTCTGTCTCCTCGCGCGTGTTGTGCGGATGGCTGCCGTAAGAAATGGCGCTGCAGATGCGCGGCCTCGCTTTTATTTGCTTACTCCGTTTTCGCAGAGCACCCTGTCCTGGCGCCCCCCGAAGAAAGATGTCCGCGCTTGTTTATTGCGGCAACATTGTCAGTGGGGCGAGGGGATGACTATAAATTAGGATGCTTATGAGCGCCGCTTGTCTCTCTCGCGCGCGCGCTGCGCTCTCGCCACTCCGAGAAGTCTTTAAAGGGTGTTTCGCCCACATTTTGGCCGCGCCGTCGCGCTAGCCTGAAAGTGAAGCTCGAACAAGGAGCGCCGAATGAGTTCCCGATCAAGGCGTCTTTTCTCTTTGGCCCCAAGAAGGGAGCGCGCTGCAGCAGTCTCGAAAGATCGACTGAAGTTACTGCCGACTTTTCCGAAGGCTTCCATTTTTTGTGGCGCCCTGCAAGTAAGGTTCGTCATTAACTTTGCCTTAAAGAGGGGGCGATCTTGAGCGCTGGGTTATCACTGCTGACTGCGGAACGACTGACATATAGTCTTGAAGAAAGAAACAAGAACAACTTAGAAGTAAAGCTGAATGAGCCCCCGCGGCTGCCGGCATGCAGCTGGTCTGTTGTTGTGAGAAAACCCCACTCGAAAGTTTCGTCGTACTTACTATGTTGTTCGTAAAAATGATAAAGAAGGAAATGACTAAGTAGAACGTAACATTCAAAACAAAACTGCTTTTTGGTATAGGTCTCTACGTTCAATTTACGAACGAATGCGTTACGGCTATGGCTAGTTGACATTATTACTGCGACAGTTAGTTGCGCCCATGAATAACTCCTGGATTCAGGCTTCGCTACTTTTTGTACGCCTTTTCAACTCATTTATGCCATAATGTTTCAAGCAGGACATAAACTGCCATTTTTTTCGTAATTTTTGCAGTTTTCATTGTGCTAGCGACTGCAGAAAAGCCTTAATGATGAAACAAGAAATGAAATTTATTTCATACTTTCTGCCGGTGCCAGCATAGTGCAGGATGTAGAAGTGATAGGTAGGGTAAAGTGCAGCGATCATAGGTTAGTGAGGGCCAGGATTCACCTCAATTTGTAGAGAGAAAGAGCAAAATTGGTCAAGAAGAAACAGGTCAACCGAGAGGCAGTATGGGTAAAAGTAGACAAATTCAGGCTGGTACTTGCAAACAAATATGCAGCCTTAGAAGAGAGAGATGAGGATGACATAGAGCTAATGAATTAAACCGTAACTAGGCTGGCTTCAGATGCAGCAATTGAAGTGGGAGGCAAGGAACCAAGGCCACCAGTAGGCAAGCTATCCCAAGTAACAAAGGACATAATAAAGAAACGACAAAAAATGAAAGTGTCCAACTCAAGAGATAAGATAGAATTCGCGGAACTGTCAAAACTGATCAACTAGGCGAAAATAAGTGATATTCGAAACTATAACGTGTGAAAGACTGAGCAAGCCGTAAAAAATGGACGCAGCCTGAAATCAATGAGAAAGAAACTTGGCATAGGACAAACCAAGATGTATGCACTGAAAGATAAGCAGGGTAATATCATCAGCCATCTCGAAGATATAGTAAAAGAAGCGGAAGAATTCTATACTGACCTGTACAATACCCAGAGGAGTCGGGATACCTCCATTCGAAACAGTAATGAAGAGGATACAGAAACTCCTCCTATAGCTAGCGAAGAGGTCAGAAGGGCCTTGCAAGACATGAAACGAGGGAGATCGGCAGGAGGAGATGGAATAACAGTCGATTTAATCAAAGATGGAAGAGACATAATGCTTGGAAAACTGGCGGCTCTCTATACAAAGTGTCTATCGACTGCAAAGATCCCAGAAAACTGGAAGAATGCAAACATTGTACTAACCCACAAAAAGGAAGACGTTAAAGAATCGAAAAATTATAGGGCCATTAGCTTACTCCCACTATTAAATAAAATATTCACCAAGATCATTTGCAATAGAATAAGGACAACACTGGACTTTAGCCCAGCAAGAGAACAGGCTGGCTTCAGGAAGGGATACTCTACAATGGATCACATCCATGTCATTAATTAGGGAAACCCGCAGAGTTCAATTAGCATCTCTATATGACTTTCATAGATTACGAAAGGCATTTGATTCAGTAGAGATACCAGCAGTCATAGAGACATTGTGTAATCAAAGAGTATAGACCGGTTACGTACATATCTTGGAAAATATCTACAGTGATTCCACAGCTACCCTAATTCTACACAAGAAAAGCAGGAAGATATCTATAAAAAGGGGTGAGACAAAGAGACGCACTCTCTCCAATGATATTCACTGTGTGCTTGGAAGAAGTATACAAGCTATTAAACTGTGAAGGTTTAGGTGTAAGGATTGACGGTGAATATCTCAGCAACCTTCGGTTTCCCGATGACATTGTTCCATTTAGCAACATTGCAGATGAGTTGAGGACCTTAGCAGAGAGAGTATAAGAGTGGGTTTTACGATTAATATGCAGAAGATAAAGATAGTGACGAATAGCCGGGCAAGGGAACAAGAGTTCAGTATCGCCAGTCAGCCTCTAGAGTCTGTGAAGTAGTACGCTTACTTAGGTCAATTAATCACTGGGAACCCTGATCATGAGAAGGAAATTCATAGAAGAATAAAAATGGGTTGGATCGCATACGGCAGACATTGTCAGCTCCTCACTGGGAGCTTACCATGATGATTGAAAAGGAAGGTGTACAACGAGTGCACTTTACCGGTGCTGATATATGGGGCAGAGACTTGGCGACTGACCAAGAAGCTCGAGAGCAAGTTAACGACCACGCAAAGAGCGATGGAACGAAGATTGCTAGACATAATGTTAAGAGACAGAAATAGAGCGGTTTGGATCAGAGAGCAAACGGGTATAGCCGAAATTCTAATTGACATTAAGAGAAAAAATTGGAGCTGGGCAGGTCATGTAATGCGCAGGTTAGATAACCGTTGGACCATTAGGGTTACAGAATGGGTACCAAGAGAAGGGAAGCGCAGTCAAAGACTGCAGAAGACTAGGTGGGGCGAGGAAATTATGAAAATCGCGGGCGCTAGTTGGAATCGGTTGGCGCAGGACAGGGGTAATTGGAGATCGCAGGGAGAGGCGTTCGTCCAGCAGTGAACATAAAATAGGCTGCTGCTGATGCTAATGATGATGCTGATGATGATGATGCTGCTGCTGATGATGATGATGGTGATGATGATGATGATCACCTCCGTACTCCCACTCACACACCCACGTGACCGTGCGATCGCAGAGAACCCCACAACACGCCCCACGTTATCCCATGCGATCGCGAATCACATAGCCTGAGGGATTGGCGCAGTCTACTCGGCTAGAGACCAACCGAGCCGCCATGCAAAATCCCGGGGAGGTAAGCAAAGAAGGCCCCGCGTTAATATGGGGATTATATTGCTTGTTGCCATAAGGATATTACGCTAGCGTTTGGCGTTTCATTGCATCATGCCGAAGAGAACAGAGCCGTGGTTGCCGGCATATCTCTAAATTCGACTGCCTCGCGACCGTTTTGTGGTCTTCTACCCGATAGGAAACATTCACACGCACATACTCACGCTAAACCCCTCAAGATAATTGACAAAGAAGCTTCGCTTAAAATAAATAATACGAAGAAAAATCCGGCAGAAAGCATCTCAGGATGATTGTCGACGTTAACGCGATCAGCACTGAAGCAATGTAGCGACACACCGTAAATTCTGAAGAGTGTCTTTAGGCAGTGAAAAGTGGCACAGACCCAGTGGTACGTATCCAGTGACCCAAGTTGGTGTCTACGAGGTTCATCGTAGTGCGGCACAGTGGCACGTGCCCAGTGGGGGCGTAGCTGAAGATCTGGAGGTGTGCTCCCACCACCTCCGCCGAAAGTGTGTGGTGTATATGAGTGTGTGTATATGTGAGCGCATGCTTGCGTGTGTGCATCTGTGTGTGTGTAAGTGAGAGAGAGATATGCAGAGAGAGTTGACTTTGTCACTGCAGGCAGGTTGTCCATTTGCTTGTAAGTGAGCGTTTTACAAAAGGCACGTGTCTTGTCTATTCATCTTTGTGTATGTGTGTCCTTTTACTACCCTCTTCTAATAGCTCTTTCTTTCTTTTCACTCACTTCTCTCTGCGCGTTCTAGTTCATGGGTAGTTTATGCCACCCACCTAGTTCATACCTCTATTTCACATTTTCGAGTCCTTTATTTGTACAAGGTACTGCATCACATATGATAGCATGAAAACTATGTCGTTGCTTCAAGTGCGTAACAATTTTCCCGGTGCTGGACCATTGCATTCAATAAATGCCATGTTCACCTTATTAGTAGCGATGAATGCACCAGCTATGACACGTGCACCACACGAAACCTAAGGCCCAAAAAATAAAATCCTCCTTACCTCAGTAAAGAAGCCTTCATTGCTGTGAGGACACCTTATGTCACTCTGAAAGCTTCCTTACTAAGGGGCCCTCGGTGAAGGCTTCCTTGGTGCTTCCTCAGCGTAAGGTTGCTTCGTAGCTGCCTTCATGCGTCCTTACGATGCTCCAGGCCCTGAACGAGCGCTTCACCTCAGTGCTGGCGCACGTGATATCTCCTTGCGCGTGCGCGCTGTCGCCCGCCAGCGGAGAAGCGCGAGCCGCGCGAGCACGATTCCAGCAGGAACACCTCATAATATCCTTACACCGTGAGCAGGAGTCAGCGTTCGTTTCATTCGCACGTTCGGTATGAGTGGCGTCTCGCAACGCCACTGTGCTAGTGATACTGGAACGTGTCAAGTTTTGCGCTCGACTGCGTTGGGTTCTCGCGTTAAGTAAACAAACCTGGAGGAAAACGTCTATACGTCTCTATATTAGCAATTAAATTTAAAGATTATGTGACCATCCAACTTTCTTTTTATTGGATAAAGGCGTTCGTGTAAAGCTTATTAGAGATGTTCTCGAACCCAGGCGTACGGCAACCGCTCTTTACGCGAGGACAGGCGAAGAGAGATTTCAGAGTACGCTTGCTTCCTCCATCGGTCCCTTGCTGTAAAGAAGACTCACGTAAGGTTAGGAAGAGGTCGAAGGAAAAGCATGTTTCATCGTTTGGGCCTAAAACTATCAGACGTGTACTGTGTGCCTATCTTCATAACGTAAGATAGCTAAGCAAAGCAGCAGGTTGCAGCTTAACGCATCAGGCTTCTCTTGCGCGCAATATGTCCCCAAAATTTCTATTTTGAAGTGAGTAAAAAAAGACAACATTTGAGACTGTTTGCTTTTTGCCATTTAGCAAAGCCTCGCATTTCTTTCTCCCCCTCCTTCCTCCCCCCTTCAAACCCACACGACATCCATTAACCAGCCAAAAACGCCACCACCACAGACACACGCACACAAGCAACCCGCACCCCCCCCCCCCCGCACGCACGCACAGAAACTCTACAGAAACATACACTGGAATGGCGGAGTGCTTTGTTGAATGATGGCGACTGCTTGCTGCACATAAAGCTAGGCTCCTGGTCAATCTGCGGTGTTTAACTTTCATATAAAGGTAAAGTACTCCTGGATTTTAGAGGTGCTAAATACGAATACTATCACGGCTTCTTTAAGCGTTGTAGCTTTGCTATTTATTGGCACGTAGTAAAGACGAACTACATGAATAAATAACAGCACAGGCAGAAAAGAAAAAAAAACGCGGCTCAGACACTCAAGTGCGTCCGTGCCTCACCAGCATGCAAGTTATTACTATGGCAGAAATGTTCAGAAGGCCATTTTCTTAGCTGCACAGACAGCTTTAAGGGGTCAAATGTCGAGCATAGATTCATTTTTACTCGTGTCGTCTCGAGGTAGGCTGGTACCGGCAAAAAGCAAATACTTCGCTCGAAGAAGGCCGAGCCCATTCGGTCATGGAGGTTCACGTGCGCGAATGACGCGCTTCACTCGTGCTCATCCATAGGAGCCCGAGAAGAGGCCGTGTGAACAAGAAAAGCTCGGCAAGGTCCGCAATGCACGACAGCCTGAACCAGCCCGCAAGTCGAGGCCAGCGACGGCAGCAAAAACCGTGCCATTCGTTCTACTTAGCGGTCACTCTTCAATTATTACCTCCGCGGGCACGAAAAAGCATATCTAGAGAACCACCAGCCGTATACGGCGGCCGCAGGTTGCTTTAATTGCGGCCAGAAAGGCGCTGTTCACGCGTCGCCGAGCGGCCGTTAGCAAGTTGTACGGGGTACAGTTACGTTCGCCCATTGGCGGAGGCCTACAGGTGTCCTCGCTGGCGGCCGTGAACAGTGTCATATTTATACCGCAGTCACCGGCCTCTTTGTTTTGCGTTATGGGCCTGCAGGCGGCTTCTTCTCTTCGCGAGCTCGGCACCGCAAGTTTCTCCGGGGGGCGATCCGTAAGTGTAACCAAGTCCGGCTCGTGCTGCTGCTGCTGCTGCTGGTGGTGGAGGTGGCGGTGGACGTACCCCCACGGGACACATAGCGCTCTGGGGGAACCGCCGTCTAGGCCCCGAAATGAGGAAGCATGGTCGCCACCATCTCTGCCACGTTCCTCAGGTGTCGAGCGGCAATGATGCGGCTACCATCGCGGCTCCTGCAGCGACCGCTGCGGTGGCGGCGGCCGGCACTCCCATTTTCCGGAGCGCTAAGAGCGTGCAAGGGTTTATTTCTCTCTGTGGGCGGCAGGAACAGGCACTACGTCGCCAGCTCGGGCGAAAGGCGATTATTTCGCGCCGTCGTTATTATTATTTTCTGTCCCATGTGAAGCTAAGAGCGCTGCTGGCTGCGCAATTGTGACGTTAGTTAGACCGCATTGCTCGGTGACGTCGACAGGGAAGTTGCCGCTACCACTCTCGCTATACATGCACTGCGCGCGTGGAACCTTGCATGACGCTGCCGCGGAATGTTCGGCTAGTTAGACTTCAGTGCCGCCACCCTACGGTATACAAGCAGTGGAGAATCTGCACACGGAGTCGTTAGGCTCTTCTTTTCCTCGAAGGCGCTATTGTTCACGCAGAACAAAAGTGGGGCGCCTTCGCTAAAGGACAGTAGTGCCATATAGCCATAAATTCGGGAAGCTGGAAATTTGCGTTGCCAGGAGTTTTCCTTTTTTTCGCCTTCTTTCTTGAATATCCACCGCTGATTACACTTGCTTTGCGATAAGGTGGTGGAAACTGGCCTCTGGTTAACCTCCTTGCCTTTCCTCTCTCGATCTATGTCTCTCTCTCTCTCACTCTGGTGTAGACGACTGTGCAGCCAGTTTCTTGGGAATGTGCATAAATGACCCTGGCACATGTTTTAAGTGCGAGCATGGTTCTGTTTACGCACAGGTGTACACAAAGAGACGCTAACTACGTCGTCGTACATGCAAAGAGCAATCGGTTCAACCAAAATAATAAAGGGCAGTGAGGGTAGCCATGGTCATTATTATTATTATTATTATTATTATCATTATTATTATTCACATGCCTTATTCACTCTTGGGGAAGGGCGAAAGGAAGAAAGAGAACACTGGTTGATCGCATGCTACAGTGATAAAGCTGCATTAAATAAGATAAGTTAAATATACATAAACAGACCTCAGGTACACAGAATGGCGCGAAAGAGACTCCAGCACCATGTTCTGTTCTATATCAGTAAATGTCTATGCTCGTTGAGTTGTGCGTCATGTAGGAGAGCCGGCAACCCGTATACACTGGAATGGAGCGGGTGCCTCCAAGATGTTAAAGAGCAAAATAGTTTTAAATGTCTTAGTAAATTAAGTTTATACAATACTAAGACACTGAATGCTGTACTTTGTAACCTACAAATGCCAAAGACTTCACTTAGGAAGTTTAGAGAATTTTTACTGTATTAAAACGGCCCAAATCAGAGAAATTTCTTTGAAATTCATGGCGTCACGGGGACGTACCAGCGCTAGTTTCGAAAAAAAAATTAAAGAAAAGATGAACGTTTAGACTCTCTTTTGTTCCGTAATAAGGAACTTCATGCAGCAAAATTAGCGAAAATCGAGTTTTAAAGGAACAGTTTATCAGACTAAGCTGGTTTATCGTTTCTGTTTAGTGCCCCTAGAACTTTTTTTATTCTTTAACAGAAGTTTCTCAACAGAAGGATAGCCCTTCATATATGACGTCACAGCCAGAGCATGTAGGCCTTCTTTTATATTGTATAGGTGCCCGCGCACCAGTGCCTCTATAGCTTCAGCCGCAGTGGGTGATTCCAACGAGCTTGTTGCTCGTAAATGCGCCAAGCATTAATTCAGCATTTAAGTGTTAAACATCAAGCATCAAACATCAAGCTCGGGCGGAGCTGGTTGTAGTGATTGGCGAAACGAGCACGCATGCACAGCCACAGTGGGCGATTCCAACGAGCTTGTTGCTCGTAAATGCGCCAAGCATTAATTCAGCATTTAAGTGTTAAACATCAAGCATCAAACATCAAGCTCGGGCGGAGCTGGTTGTAGTGATTGGCGAAACGAGCACGCATGCACAGCCACAGTGGGCGATTCCAACGAGCTTGTTGCTCGTAAATGCGCCAAGCATTAATTCAGCATTTAAGTGTTAAACATCAAGCATCAAACATCAAGCTCGGGCGGAGCTGGTTGTAGTGATTGGCGAAACGAGCACGCATGCACAGCCACAGTGGGCGATTCCAACGAGCTTGTTGCTCGTAAATGCGCCAAGCATTAATTCAGCATTTAAGTGTTAAACATCAAGCATCAAACATCAAGCTCGGGCGGAGCTGGTTGTAGTGATTGGCGAAACGAGCACGCATGCACAGCCACAGTGGGCGATTCCAACGAGCTTGTTGCTCGTAAATGCGCCAAGCATTAATTCAGCATTTAAGTGTTAAACATCAAGCATCAAACATCAAGCTCGGGCGGAGCTGGTTGTAGTGATTGGCGAAACGAGCACGCATGCACAGCCACAGTGGGCGATTCCAACGAGCTTGTTGCTCGTAAATGCGCCAAGCATTAATTCAGCATTTAAGTGTTAAACATCAAGCATCAAACATCAAGCTCGGGCGGAGCTGGTTGTAGTGATTGGCGAAACGAGCACGCATGCACAGCCACAGTGGGCGATTCCAACGAGCTTGTTGCTCGTAAATGCGCCAAGCATTAATTCAGCATTTAAGTGTTAAACATCAAGCATCAAACATCAAGCTCGGGCGGAGCTGGTTGTAGTGATTGGCGAAACGAGCACGCATGCACAGCCACAGTGGGCGATTCCAACGAGCTTGTTGCTCGTAAATGCGCCAAGCATTAATTCAGCATTTAAGTGTTAAACATCAAGCATCAAACATCAAGCTCGGGCGGAGCTGGTTGTAGTGATTGGCGAAACGAGCACGCATGCACAGCCACAGTGGGCGATTCCAACGAGCTTGTTGCTCGTAAATGCGACAAGCATTAATTCAGCATTTAAGTGTTAAACATCAAGCATCAAACATCAAGCTCGGGCGGAGCTGGTTGTAGTGATTGGCGAAACGAGCACGCATGCACAGCCACAGTGGGCGATTCCAACGAGCTTGTTGCTCGTAAATGCGACAAGCATTAATTCAGCATTTAAGTGTTAAACATCAAGCATCAAACATCAAGCTCGGGCGGAGCTGGTTGTAGTGATTGGCGAAACGAGCACGCATGCACAGCCACAGTGGGCGATTCCAACGAGCTTTTTGCTCGTAAATGCGCCAAGCATTAATTCAGCATTTAAGTGTTAAACATCAAGCATCAAACATCAAGCTCGGGCGGAGCTGGTTGTAGTGATTGGCGAAACGAGCACGCATGCACAGCCACAGTGGGCGATTCCAACGAGCTTGTTGCTCGTAAATGCGACAAGCATTAATTCAGCATTTAAGTGTTAAACATCAAGCATCAAACATCAAGCTCGGGCGGAGCTGGTTGTAGTGATTGGCGAAACGAGCACGCATGCACAGCCACAGTGGGCGATTCCAACGAGCTTGTTGCTCGTAAATGCGACAAGCATTAATTCAGCATTTAAGTGTTAAACATCAAGCATCAAACATCAAGCTCGGGCGGAGCTGGTTGTAGTGATTGGCGAAACGAGCACGCATGCACAGCCACAGTGGGCGATTCCAACGAGCTTGTTGCTCGTAAATGCGCCAAGCATTAATTCAGCATTTAAGTGTTAAACATCAAGCATCAAACATCAAGCTCGGGCGGAGCTGGTTGTAGTGATTGGCGAAACGAGCACGCATGCACAGCCACAGTGGGCGATTCCAACGAGCTTTTTGCTCGTAAATGCGCCAAGCATTAATTCAGCATTTAAGTGTTAAACATCAAGCATCAAACATCAAGCTCGGGCGGAGCTGGTTGTAGTGATTGGCGAAACGAGCACGCATGCACAGCCACAGTGGGCGATTCCAACGAGCTTGTTGCTCGTAAATGCGACAAGCATTAATTCAGCATTTAAGTGTTAAACATCAAGCATCAAACATCAAGCTCGGGCGGAGCTGGTTGTAGTGATTGGCGAAACGAGCACGCATGCACAGCCACAGTGGGCGATTCCAACGAGCTTGTTGCTCGTAAATGCGCCAAGCATTAATTCAGCATTTAAGTGTTAAACATCAAGCATCAAACATCAAGCTCGGGCGGAGCTGGTTGTAGTGATTGGCGAAACGAGCACGCATGCACAGCCACAGTGGGCGATTCCAACGAGCTTTTTGCTCGTAAATGCGCCAAGCATTAATTCAGCATTTAAGTGTTAAACATCAAGCATCAAACATCAAGCTCGGGCGGAGCTGGTTGTAGTGATTGGCGAAACGAGCACGCATGCACAGCCACAGTGGGCGATTCCAACGAGCTTTTTGCTCGTAAATGCGCCAAGCATTAATTCAGCATTTAAGTGTTAAACATCAAGCATCAAACATCAAGCTCGGGCGGAGCTGGTTGTAGTGATTGGCGAAACGAGCACGCATGCACAGCCACAGTGGGCGATTCCAACGAGCTTGTTGCTCGTAAATGCGACAAGCATTAATTCAGCATTTAAGTGTTAAACATCAAGCATCAAACATCAAGCTCGGGCGGAGCTGGTTGTAGTGATTGGCGAAACGAGCACGCATGCACAGCCACAGTGGGCGATTCCAACGAGCTTGTTGCTCGTAAATGCGACAAGCATTAATTCAGCATTTAAGTGTTAAACATCAAGCATCAAACATCAAGCTCGGGCGGAGCTGGTTGTAGTGATTGGCGAAACGAGCACGCATGCACAGCCACAGTGGGCGATTCCAACGAGCTTGTTGCTCGTAAATGCGACAAGCATTAATTCAGCATTTAAGTGTTAAACATCAAGCATCAAACATCAAGCTCGGGCGGAGCTGGTTGTAGTGATTGGCGAAACGAGCACGCATGCACAGCCACAGTGGGCGATTCCAACGAGCTTGTTGCTCGTAAATGCGACAAGCATTAATTCAGCATTTAAGTGTTAAACATCAAGCATCAAACATCAAGCTCGGGCGGAGCTGGTTGTAGTGATTGGCGAAACGAGCACGCATGCACAGCCACAGTGGGCGATTCCAACGAGCTTGTTGCTCGTAAATGCGACAAGCATTAATTCAGCATTTAAGTGTTAAACATCAAGCATCAAACATCAAGCTCGGGCGGAGCTGGTTGTAGTGATTGGCGAAACGAGCACGCATGCACAGCCACAGTGGGCGATTCCAACGAGCTTTTTGCTCGTAAATGCGCCAAGCATTAATTCAGCATTTAAGTGTTAAACATCAAGCATCAAACATCAAGCTCGGGCGGAGCTGGTTGTAGTGATTGGCGAAACGAGCACGCATGCACAGCCACAGTGGGCGATTCCAACGAGCTTGTTGCTCGTAAATGCGACAAGCATTAATTCAGCATTTAAGTGTTAAACATCAAGCATCAAACATCAAGCTCGGGCGGAGCTGGTTGTAGTGATTGGCGAAACGAGCACGCATGCACAGCCACAGTGGGCGATTCCAACGAGCTTGTTGCTCGTAAATGCGACAAGCATTAATTCAGCATTTAAGTGTTAAACATCAAGCATCAAACATCAAGCTCGGGCGGAGCTGGTTGTAGTGATTGGCGAAACGAGCACGCATGCACAGCCACAGTGGGCGATTCCAACGAGCTTGTTGCTCGTAAATGCGCCAAGCATTAATTCAGCATTTAAGTGTTAAACATCAAGCATCAAACATCAAGCTCGGGCGGAGCTGGTTGTAGTGATTGGCGAAACGAGCACGCATGCACAGCCACAGTGGGCGATTCCAACGAGCTTTTTGCTCGTAAATGCGCCAAGCATTAATTCAGCATTTAAGTGTTAAACATCAAGCATCAAACATCAAGCTCGGGCGGAGCTGGTTGTAGTGATTGGCGAAACGAGCACGCATGCACAGCCACAGTGGGCGATTCCAACGAGCTTGTTGCTCGTAAATGCGACAAGCATTAATTCAGCATTTAAGTGTTAAACATCAAGCATCAAACATCAAGCTCGGGCGGAGCTGGTTGTAGTGATTGGCGAAACGAGCACGCATGCACAGCCACAGTGGGCGATTCCAACGAGCTTGTTGCTCGTAAATGCGACAAGCATTAATTCAGCATTTAAGTGTTAAACATCAAGCATCAAACATCAAGCTCGGGCGGAGCTGGTTGTAGTGATTGGCGAAACGAGCACGCATGCACAGCCACAGTGGGCGATTCCAACGAGCTTGTTGCTCGTAAATGCGACAAGCATTAATTCAGCATTTAAGTGTTAAACATCAAGCATCAAACATCAAGCTCGGGCGGAGCTGGTTGTAGTGATTGGCGAAACGAGCACGCATGCACAGCCACAGTGGGCGATTCCAACGAGCTTGTTGCTCGTAAATGCGACAAGCATTAATTCAGCATTTAAGTGTTAAACATCAAGCATCAAACATCAAGCTCGGGCGGAGCTGGTTGTAGTGATTGGCGAAACGAGCACGCATGCACAGCCACAGTGGGCGATTCCAACGAGCTTGTTGCTCGTAAATGCGACAAGCATTAATTCAGCATTTAAGTGTTAAACATCAAGCATCAAACATCAAGCTCGGGCGGAGCTGGTTGTAGTGATTGGCGAAACGAGCACGCATGCACAGCCACAGTGGGCGATTCCAACGAGCTTGTTGCTCGTAAATGCGACAAGCATTAATTCAGCATTTAAGTGTTAAACATCAAGCATCAAACATCAAGCTCGGGCGGAGCTGGTTGTAGTGATTGGCGAAACGAGCACGCATGCACAGCCACAGTGGGCGATTCCAACGAGCTTGTTGCTCGTAAATGCGACAAGCATTAATTCAGCATTTAAGTGTTAAACATCAAGCATCAAACATCAAGCTCGGGCGGAGCTGGTTGTAGTGATTGGCGAAACGAGCACGCATGCACACGTTCTGCCCGCAGCGGTCACTGCTTTCTCGCCCTGTTTCAAGACGAATACTTCGTGAACGGGCGTTTTCCCACCGAGGTTACCGACATCTGATCAGACTCCTGGCAGCACCCAATGTTTTCTTCTTAAGCTTTTCGGTATATCTGATAATAACGGAAATAATTCGATTATCAGCCGGAGCGTGGAAATGGTCGCCCCTTTGTGGATGTCTGCCACTTCCGCTAAGACCTCGTCGGAGAACTCACCTAGAGTCTTACTACAGGCGTCCCATCGCGTCAAGGACGAGCATCTTTTGCCGCTCATTTGTTAAGCATTAATCACCGCTGTGAGAACGCTAACCAAGATGCATCCTTACTGAAATATGTACGATACATTTAGCGTCTGTGAAAGGCGTCTCTATCGTTAGCAGCGCTGTATATCCGAAGAGACGGTATATCCAACTGTGCTTGCATATCCGGTAAGACTAACTTGAATATCCACTGTAGGATAATCCGCATCGTTGGATATACAGGCATGTAATATCCATTTAACCTGGAGCAGTCATCGATGATGCTATGACATTTGCTGAGTTTAATGTAAGGTCCAATCACCCCACGTAGAACGGTGGGCACTGAAATCGTATAAAAAGTTTTCAAGGTGTACAGGCACCGCTTACAAAGGGCTTCGATTAAAGTTTTTGTCTGCGCTTTTTGCCAGTGTAAAGGGGCACTACATGGAGGCTTCTGCAGCAAAGCGATATTCACAGTGCGGCTGCTTCGCCGTATACCAGCTACAAAGGTCTCGGACATCGGAGTATAAACATTACACAGGCATTAGAGCACAGCCGCGGAGATTTTCTCGTCATGTCATAAAATTGGTCGTTCTTTCTCTGTGTAGGCCTCCTGTGGCACATAAGATAGCTAAATTCTTATAAAACGCTGATTAAATAAGCAAGAAAAACATTAAAGAAGGCGCCACACTGAACCAAGAACTGGACTGGGGCAACCCAGATAGCCAATTCTGTTGAAGTCAGTGGTGGTGTTTACGCAGGCACGCGCTCCGAACAGGAACGCTATAGCAGGCGACCTCTCGGGCAACGTGTTCAAATTCAACGAATTCGAAACGCTTTCACAGCCCAGAACTGCTCTTGGAGTAAAAAGAAATAACAAATTTTCAGCCACCAGTGATGCTTTTATGTCCTTTTGATTTATAGAAGAATGCGCCTTACGAGGTATACCGCGTTTTATGTATTACGAAAACAAACAATTCAATTGAAAGTTTCCGCCGAGCTTTTGTCTTTGTCAATTATAAGTTTATAAGCATCTGTGTTGAATTTATACATTTTATTTTATGGGCGATGCCTATGGGCACATTTCCTAGCTTCACGATGTAATGAGGACTCAAAAGAACTTCAGGGAGCATATATATATATATATATATATATACCGGGTCTTTCAGCGAACACGTTAAATATATTTTAAAGGTTGCCTGTGGGAGACAGCACAATTCTTGTTCATGACGTGTCCTACTCGGAGAGGCGGATATTATTTGCAAAAAAACTGAAATGCATAGTCGACTAATTAACAAAAACGCTAATTAGCATTTTAGCTAATTACCGCATGCCCACATGACAATTTACAAATTATAGCCATGGAGTTCACAAGGCGGATCCACTTGGAACGAATTCTCAGGATGACACCAGTTTCGATATATTATTTCCCGAACTTTGCGGAGAAAAGCATCGGCGTTCCAGTTTATTTCTTTACAAAACGTTGTTTCATGCATTCAAGCACAAAAGCAACTGGAACGTCAATGCATTATTCCGCAATGTTTCACAAAGATGGTCACCAATGGCTCATACCCCCGTAAGCATTCATGCTCCCGTAAGCAAGCAAAAAATGCAATGGCTCATAGCCCCGTAAGGCAGAGGCTACAAGCACTTCGCAAATTGAACAGTGTTTAAATTCTTTCTAATCACCCATACAACATGCAGAACAGCATGTCGAAAACTATAATCATCAATTGCTCATACCTCCGTGAACAATGGCTCTTACCCCCGTGATTGCAAATGCAAATGCAAATTTAAGGTTCATGGCTACTCACTTTGCGTGAATTAGCTGCGATGACACTACCCCTGTGGTCGCTGTCGGTGATGTCAATGTGTATGTGTCGGTATCGAAAAGGGAGTGGTTTACGCGTTCCGTGTTGCAGACATATCCCTTGCTATGCCACACCGATCCGGCCCAACCGACCACCCAGCGGCGTACGTGCATCGATTTGACATTATCAAGGAATGATTGCAGTTGCGAGTGAAATAATGACCACCCATCAAGAAAATAAATGTGTTCGTACCTTTGTTCAAAATTATGCGTCACCTCCATGTCGTGTGCTCAATAGCTTTGCTGTTCAACCACCTTCACAGAGTGGAATGACTCATTATTTTTTTTTCTCTCGTCCCTTGATGTTTTTATTTATTAAACATGTACTAGCATGCCAAGCCCTTTGCTCAGCTAACTTCTCCACGTATCACTAAAATTCCTCTAACCAGCGCACGTGTTTTCACATACTGGTTGATATATACGGTTTCCTTGTGATACATTCCTGTAATATACAAATTGTATGCAAGGTGTGTCGGCTATGTGATGTGAATAACGTAAGATCGCATTGCGTGTGCTAGAATCTATTGCCTTAGGCTCGCGGTCGGGCATAACGCAGCACCAGCATTCTCATTCTGAGCAGTTTTTCTCACAGAACCCAAATGAAAAATGTCATGCCTTTTTGTTCACTACTGTTTATATGGAGAGGGTATATATATATATATATATATATATATATATATATATATATATATATATATATATATATATATATAATATTGAGCCAAATATTGTGCAAACCAAAATGAATGAATATTTCATCAGCTATAGCTACTTGTTCGTAGTAAAAGGTGGTTTTTTATATTCATATTTCTGACGAAACCTTTACGCAAGCTGATAAAATACGCCTGGTCATGAAGAGTTAAAGAAAGCATCGCAGGATGTCGACACCAGTGAAAGTGCTTTCACACTGAGGTCACTGTGGTCAATCGAAATCGTCCGTCCGAGTGCACGGATCGCTAAGTTTCACGTCACTTTCTCTCGTTCGAAAGTTTCTGGTCTGAAGTTACTCGCTGGGAAGCAACGTCGAAGGCCTCGCTGTCGACAACCTAAATATTTGAAGCTCCTTCCGGTGGTGCGTGCGTTAAGGAGACAGCCTGGCTCCAATCAGAAAGCAACATTTACGATTCCCCCTGGCGTATTGGGTGATGTTAATAGAACAAGCCGGACAGCAAAAACAGCCGTACTCTACTCGAGCGGAATCATTCTGGCGAAGAGCACATATAGAATGGAGTACGTAGTAGGAATCTCTAGCTTAAAAAGAGATGCACCAGAACACCGAGCAGAGAAGGAAACGTTTTACAGGTCAAAGTGAATACAATGAAGCATATGCTCTTGCAAAGCTACGCTCATAAACAGTCCTGAACGGCTGCCGCGAAAACAGTCACTGAAATGACGCACAACGCCGGCGCTGGTCACGCGTACTTGACTAGCTGCCTACTCACACCCTCAGTGAACAGCACCCAAGCAACAGTTGGAGTAATTCCACTATGAACGTGAAACGGGAACGCGTGGCGCGCGCGGAGCGCTTTCTCTATAGTGGCAGCGGCGCGCAGTACGTGGGTCCGAAGCCCACGCCAGCGCTGCGTTTCCATATAGCGCTCGCCGCATGCCTGGTCGCCGCCGTTGAGCGTGTCTCGCGGTGGCACTTCGCTTTCCTCCTCACCCTTTCGCCATACTCTCCTACTCTGCTTCCCTCCTCGCGTTCTCTTCACTCTCGCCGTCTTTCATCTCCCGCTGCGCTCCGAGTTCGCTCTTTCATCTATCGCTGCGCTCGTTCGCTCAGTTACGAGGGACGCCGAGGTACGCCGACGCTCAACGCAGCAACGGGTGCCTAAGAGCTGCGCACTAAAATACGAATGTATTTATGCCTTTGCGACGGCGTTTATCCAAAATTAGGGAAATTAAGGATGTTCGAACGGTCGTATGTCCGAATAGAAAGAAATACGAATATTCGAGAAAAAGCGAGGTCGCCGGATCAAACCTCGGCCACGGCGACCGCATTTCGATGGACAGGAAAACGCCCGTGTGCTGCGCATTGCCTGTACTTTAAAGGATCCCCACGTGGTCGACATTTCCAGTGTCGGTCACTACGGCATGATTCATAATCATGTCATGGTTTTGGCACGTAAAATCACACAATTTGTCTCTCACTCAGATCCATCGTTTTGTCTCCCTCGACGACAGTAAGCCTTTATCCCTTACATTATATTAAAGAAAGAATACTCGACAACTTCGATTAGTGCCTTTGATTAGTGACTAGTGAATGGCAGAAACTATTGCATTCAATTTTCGAATAGTTGCACACGCGCATATAAAGTAAGTTTCGTCATGAAGTCTCAAAGCAATGATATCCTCGTAAGTTAATCTACTTTAGATATGTGGATATACATTAACTCGCCCTCTAAGGGTTCCACTGTTCTGTTAAACTGCGACAGAGTTGCAGGAGGCCACACGGTGTGACGACAGCAGAAAACTCGACAAATAGAAAGAACAAAAAAAGCGATCCGATAAATATCTACGCGTACTGAACTTTGAAAACCAAAGCACCGTGTTGTCCAGACGAAATCACAAACTCTTTTCTACGTTGGCCATGCCCTATGCCTTCTGCAGGACAGTGTTCTGAGTCCGTTTTTATTCAACTGTGTCATGGTAGCCTTACCACATAAACTACCGTCTGGTCTACAGTATTCTCTGTATGCAGATGACATCTGCATATGGGCCTCTGGATCTCATGTACAAGACATTCAAACAACACTGCAAGAGGGTCTTGATAGTACAGAAACCTTTTTAAACGAAAGATGCACGAGGATTTCATACGCAAAGACAGCCGTATATATAGTTCCATTCATTAGACGACAGCTGAATAATTTCCAACTTACGCTTGATGGCCAAACTTTGATGTTCGTTATTCTTGACCGCCAGCTGACATGGGCATCACACATCCGCGCAATTGAAAAGCAGATCAATGCTGTAATAAATGTACTTCGGCGACTCACAGGCACAACGTGGGGGGGATCAGTCTCTTCACTACTACTAGTTCATAACGCACTCATAAAACAAAAAAAAATTTGCTTATTCGGCACCTATTCTCCATGGTTTATGGCACACTTCTGTCTGAGGAACGTCTTCAACGTTTACTGCCAAGGGGGCTTCGAGTGTGTCTTGAGTTCCGCAGGCTATATATCTCGAGTTCTCTAGTGATTGCCGAAGCTCGTCACCCACCATTTCCAGTCATACGATCGGTTGAAACATGACGACATATTTACCGCATCTTAACCCAACCACGAGAAGCATCCATTAAACATCGCGCTCAGCGAACGAAACAAAAGCAATATTCATGATGTTGTTCAAGAACATAAACCATTATTACCAAGATTTCAATTATGCAAAGTGGATGTTAGTTACCCTCCTTGGATGTTAACAAGTCCTAAAATAGAATTATCGGTCGACGGCATTATATCTAAGAGAGACATGTTCATGGTAGCCACACAGCAACTGGCACTCTTCCAAATTTACTCATTTTATCCCCAGTACATCCACGTCTATACAGACGGTTCGTGTCATAAAAATCCCGCGACTTAAGCATTCGTCATTCCACATTTGGCGCTAGTGCAAACATTTAAATTATCCCGAGAGACATCTTCCATCGTGGCAGAACTGTTTGCAATGCTGTGTGCTTTGTGTTTCATAACATCAGAAAAGAATTCGCAAAAATTGGTTATCTTTAGCGATTCGCAAGCCGCTCTCACATTACTACAAAGTAATAAGAAAAATTACTTGAACACTTTGCTATTGTATGAGACGCTCAAAGAACATACAAAAGCAAGCGCAATGAATCAAGTAATTACACTTCAGTGGATATCCGAGCACCGCAATATTCCTGGTAATACTGCAGCGGACGCAGCTGCGAATCGGGCGCACAATAACACAGAGACAATAAATCTCCCCCGTTTGCCTAGTGAAGTCCATCTGCTCCTGAGACATATTTCCTGTCGTCTCAGCAAAACTACCTGGTTTGATGAGCAATCTAAGAACTCGGAGTTATACTTTATAGACCCATGTATAAAACCTATCAACTCCGGAAAATCTAAGAGAAAACAGAAAATTTGAAACATTGGCGCACCGCCTGCGGCTTGGTACAGCATTTACGAGACACTTCTTACACAGGATAAAATGTGCCTCTAGTACGCAGTGTTCTTGTGGCCATCCAGACGAAGATGTATATCATCTCCTCCTCGAGTGCACTTAATACGATCTACAACGAAGGGTATTGCAAGCAAATTTGTTGCTTTTAGACAGAAGACCATTGACTCTAAAATAGATATTTTGTCCATGGCCAACTGCGGGCCTTCAGAAAAGAGCACTTCTTGTTTCGAAGAAGTTTTTCGAGGACACCATGCAACCTTTTGTGGAAATATTAGGTTTTAGTTTATCCTAATAAGCTAAATGAGCGATATAAATGTTGTTCTGGGTTAAAAATTGATTTATGTGGGGATTGTAATTCTTGTGCAATGTGTAAGAGTAATTACTTGTGTTATATTTAGTTACATGTTAGAGAATTACATGCGTTACTGTTAGACTGTATAGTTTTTGTTCATGTCGTGTTCTATACTGTGTGCCATATCAGTAGAACACGATATCAATAAAAACATCCTTCTCCCTTTTTGCGCTTATGCGTTTCCTTTGCTAAGTGACAAGGAGTAGCCGCTGCCGCCATAAAGGTGCCAACCTCTCCTGATATTCATTTCAATAAAAAAAAAGTGAAATATCAAACCAATCAAACCCGCAGTCCTTGCGCGGGCCTCACGGACAAATACTGCCTGTGCTCGAGACTATGCGCGGTTGCTCTAAACGCGGGTGCGAGAGCAAATCGGGTTTCTAGTTACTAGGGTAAATAAATCTATAGAAGAACACTCTGTCCTAACTGTACTCGCTCACAACTTTCCGTTGCAGTGAAGGGAATGCTACGGGTGGCGGAGCTTCTGCGCATGTGTTACCGCGCCAAGTAGACCAGCAGTGCTTGGCAGCTCTTTTGGTTTCTCGGAACAGACGGTGGGGTAATCGACGCGTCTTCCACGTGCGACGGTTTCGCGTTTGCCCAGGCGCGGAAGGGACAAGCCGCAAAATCAGTCAACTTCAACTCTCAGTGGGGCGCTTTGTCTTATATAGTAGCTGTTTTAAAGAAGGTGTTTATTTTTTCTCTTCCCCGGCTTAAGCTAACGCGGATGAGAAAACGGGGACTAGATTCAGGAGTTCTCTCGCTTATGCGCGCTTTTCCTCCGTAACTTTCTTTTCGTTGTCATAAAAAAATTGCCCGCGAGTATTGGCTTTCCTTTTTTATTCAAGGCAATCTTATAAACTTGCCTTGGGGGCACGGCGAAAGGATACGACGTGGATTTAGAAAATGATATTTCACGGGGACGCAGCTTCTCACAAAGCTTCATTCTCTTGCAAATGAATTTTCAGGTAGATTTTTTCCGCAAGATTCTGTGAGGCATTTGACAAAGTCCCTCACGATAAAAAGGTATGAATACATAGTATTATAGGTATTGCGTTTATTTTTTGCGGTATACGAGCGGTAAGCGTTACAGAAAGCAAGAACTTATTTGGTTTCACCTAGTGTCAGTGGTGAAAGCGCCTTATGCTCTTTTATTCAATTTACAAATTTACAACAATGAAAACGAGAATATGTCAATCGACCTATCTCCAACCTAGTATTTATGTTTCGTAACGCAAATATCATTCATGTATGGTTAGGCCATATTACTTCAGGATACTGAAGTATTCATATTTCCCTTGGACAGTTGCAGCCATCGGTAACGTCGCTATGTCTGGACAGTTGAAAAGGTAGGAATAATTTATCTCCGTAGCTGGTGAAACGAAAAAAAAGCCTCAATTTCGCCCTAAAGACGAGGCATCTATTGCGATAGCAAATTTGTAAACAGCTAAACGAAGTAAAGATAGTAATTTTATTGGCTTTATGTACTTGTAAACATTCGCTTTCTAACCAAATTAACAAGTATGGTGTCACTAGCACACAAGCAATTGTGAACACATCTCACTCGATGACCGCGGAAACGCGCTGTCAAAACACTGGAGTGAGGAAGCGCGGAAGCAGCAGCGAGCGAATCGGCCTTCGTGCTGCCTCTCGCTTCAACGCGAACTAAGTGGCGAAAACACGCCGCACACTAAGGCTACGTTCACACTTGGTCTCTGAGCAGGCGGAAGCCGAATAAACGACAAAATCCGCCGGCCTAGGCGGAGAAACGGGCGGAAAACCAGGCGGCGAGCCCGATCGGTCTCGGACCGATTTTTTCTCGACGGTGAAGCGGAAAGCGGTTCAGCGGAAGCTGCACTAGCTTGTAAACATCCGGTCGTAAAATTTAACATTTTCTGTTGCTCACTGTTTATTTTTAGGAAAAGCAACTAGTTAAAACTATCGAAACTATGTCTTCTTTATCTTCCATGGTAGACGAAAGTTAACGACGACACGCCCAGTTGTGCGAAATGATGGCTTTTAATAACTGATGGGTGAATGAATGAACGTATGTCTGGAAATAGTGTGCTGAACAGCGCCACCACGCGGACAAACGTGCGCGAACTAGATGGATGTGGGCGAAAGCGGCAGTGGTTTCCGCTGCAAATTCGAAACAAGCGTGAACATCTTGCACATGCGCGGAAAATATTTTCCGCCCGCTTTGTCTTTTCCGCCCGCTTGCGGTTTCGCAAGTGTAGATTCGCAGATGGCTTTCAAGATAGGGACCGCGTAGCCTCGCGCGGCCACGCCATACGTAGCAGCCGCCGAAGTAGCACACCCGCCTCTCCCCCCACCCCGTGCCTTGCGCGCGACGGAGGACGGCGCGCTTCCTCCCCGCTTTCTTCCCTGGCACGAGCGAGATCGAGCCGCCATTGTGGGCTCATCCACGCACGCTTTTACTCGCAAATACAGCAGACGTCGCACAGCGACAATGTTATCACCCTTGGGCTGTATACGGAACATCACGGCGACGGCAGAAATGCGCCTGCAGTGTCCATATAATTGCTATCGCAATAAAATCTTGGCTTGTTTTATAAGCGCTTGCCCATCGCAGTAACGCTTTAGTGGCACTGCGGGAGCGCGTAAATAAATAAGAAATGACTCCACCATACAGCAAGAAGACAGGTGGTCCCAATGCCAAAAGGCCTGATGGAAACTAGACTTCTTCAGAGCCATTACTACTCTGCGCACACTCTGAATGACGGATTTTTAATGCTGTGAATACAACACAAAAGCACACAAATGAAAAAAAATCATGAGCCATTCCACTCTGTGAAGGTGGATGACCAAACTGTTTAGCATACGACGCAGAGGTGAGACAGAATTTGCAACATAGGTACGGACTCGTTCACCGTGATCTTTATATACATTCGCGTGGACCACGGGACCGCCGCACCGAGGAGCCGGAAGAAACTAGACAGGTGTGACGTTCCGACGGAACCGCCACCACCGGAGAGCGGCAGGAAAGAAAAGCAGATACGCAAGCGCTTGGAACGCCGACAAAGAGAGGGCGGTGCTAACGTAGATATGGCCGACGCGGCTCAAAGTGTAGTATCTGTTCTTGTCTGTTCTTATCAGCTATTAAACTTATTTTTGCAAGTTGGCAGAGTGCTTCAAGCCTGTTTTACCTCCGCCGCTGGAAACTAGTCATATACAACTTCGCTGTCTAAAAAAAAAAAAAATCATGTCACAGCTATTGTTCACGCTTGTTTTTTGCCCCTGTCTGCAGAGCTAAATCCACAGCAAAACCCGAATAAGTGCAATAGCTATATGCTGTTTTGATGATGGTCTCTTGCAGATATTTGGCATGAAGACAAGATTGACCTTTGCTCCGAAACTCTATTTTTTGCATGTTCTATTTTGATGTTTGCAAGACATGTATTTCTATTTGTACGACGAATCTCCAATTTCTTCTCCTTTTTCGCATTCATGCTGATTCCCTCACCCTTCCTCAATATTCGAACTTGAATGCGCCTTTTTCGTTTCGCGAACTGCGATATTATCTTTCTTTATGCTATTTCTTATTTAAAACGAAAACAAAAACGTTCTCATTGAGTTCCGTCATCGAAAGAGCATTGCGATCGATTTGGCAGCGTAATACGGTGCATAAAAATGTCGGGATTCATGGAAACCAAGGCAGCAAACTGGCAGCACTTAAAGGGTCGTAAGAACAAGGGCGCTATAACATAAAGCTGTTCCAAACTTTTCTATTCCAATTCTGCAATCAGCCCTCCGCGATTGGTCAAAAACCTTTTAGAAACACCCCAACTTCACCTGTCTGTCACGCTGCGTCACGAAAACCGAGATGGCTTCATAGCTGATACGACGCGCACACATTGATCATGCATCATTGGACGGAACAAAAGAAAAATAGTTATTTCTGATTCGACATCATTTCGCCATTAGCCCTCGGCTATTGGTCAAAAGTTTTTGGGCTGCACCCACTTCACCTGCCTATCACGCGACGTCACAAAATTGCGAAAACTCACCGCGTCAAAGGGACGTGTACGCATTAAAGATGCATTAATATGCCGAACAAAACTGAATTTTTCTCTGATTAGCCACAAGCCGCCCGGTTCCGATAGGAATAGAAGATGACTGCCGCGGATGGCTCAGGCACTGGGTACTCGCACATGCCGTAGAGCATGGGTTTATTTCCGTACAATAAAACATTTTGCGTGGCCGTGTAACGTTTTCGAGCACTTTCGGTGCGTTTAAAACCTCGCTCGGACAACTCTTCTTTGCTGAGGATCCGTTTTAACAGCATTCTTAACCTTCCCTTACATTCCGCCGCGATTTTCGACCAGCCGCCTCAAGCTAAGTAAAGGAAAGCGGACCAATCGCAGACTCCGGCACCACCCTCTTCATCCGGTTATTGATTTTCAGTGCACTGGCTCGGCCCTATCGAATCCTTCTCCACTTGAACGTGCTCATCTCCTTTTGTCAACCAATTAGATAAGACAAGCCACTCGCTGTAGGCAACGTCATTCGTTTTTAAAGCAAACAAAAGTGACCTCCTATGAATGAAGAAAGCGTTTGATTGGTCTCTTCAGACAACCCTGCGGGTGATCGCCCGATGCTTTCGTCGGCGGTTACGCAAGTTTGGCGTCAGGAGATTGAAATAAAAACGTACTGGAATAGTTTTACGTTATGTGGCCCCAATTCTGGTGCCCCACGCTGAGGCTTCAAAGTTCGAAAGAAACTTAAGCATGCCTAAAACTGGCAGCGAATTGTTGGGCAGCCCACATGACAAGGGCGCGAGAGCAACGGTTACGCCGCAGCACCATTCCAGTTCCCTTAGCCAAGAACGTACGAAGCCCATAAGAACATCGGGCGGCCATTGCCCATCATCGCAGCCCGCCCGGGCGGCGGTGATTGACACGCGCGGCGGCGTCGCTCTCGCGGTGCTTTCGGCGCAACGCTCGACCCATCGGGCTCAGGGGCGAGAGATAGATTCTGCTTCGTCATTCAGAGCCGCCCTCGGTGAGGAGAGGAGCGCGAAAATAAAGAAGCGAGAAACATGGTCGGCCAGGGAGGCCGTTTCCCGCCACTCGGGCTAAGAAACTGAGCTCGGCACGGCCAACTTCCGGCGCTTTTTCGCGCTCGCCGGATCGTAAACGTAAAGAATCTATATTTTCTTCTGCTTTTCCGGGGGGGGGGGGGGGGCCGTTCTGACTCTTCTGGCTCCGCTTCCGGATTTGTTTTGGGCCGTTTCTCGAATCGGACGAGTGACGACAAAGGCGTCCCAATGCCATCGGCACGTACGCCTATCCCGCGCCTTATATATTTAGAAGCGTATAAGAAAGGAAACCGGGCTCATAAATTAGGGGAAGAAGTGACGATGGCCACAAATCTGGAAACTCCGCCGTGGCACGTCCATGGGCCGGCCATTTTGAGCTCGCTCATTTTGTTCACGGGACGATGTGTGCGTGCGTGCGCTTTCGCCGGCGGCCAGATTGCATTCTTGTGAGTTCATGTTCCCCCCCGCGCGACTGTGTCGAGAAGCCCGTCCATTTTGAACACGGCTTCTCTCTTTTCGCTTGTTTGCGCGCTGGTGTAAAGCCTCCGTGCAGTTCTCGGGGCGCATAAATAGATCAGCCGCTCGCCCGGTCCTATACACACGTAGCCTAGTGTAAATGCCGCGCCCTGCTGCGTGAACTTGCCTTTTCCTTCTTGTACGATCGTATTTACTTTGCACAGGCATGCGCAGCGCGTTCGTTTAACTCATTGCTGTTGATGGATGTGCGGAACCTTTCCTGGTCGGTTGGTTGTTGAGGGCGACACGCCGGTGGCACAGGTGTTGGATGCCTGTTTCGCCCGGCACTTCTATTTCTGTTGTTTTGCTCCTCTCTTGGTGCCTTGCTTTTAGGTTGCCGTGCGTGCCGCTTCCAAGTTTCGAGTGCGCGTGATGCTTTGGCAGAAGTCTGTCATATTCGGCTTATCAGAGACACGCAGGTGGTACTTTTACGATCCAGCTAGAAAAAAAGTGCAACGGTGTTGCCTCGTTTCCACTGTAGCGGTGATGAGCGCGTTCTCAATGCCGAACCGAGTACTACGGAACGAGCGTTAGTGCGCAGTGATACTTGGATTAGCTGTTGACATGCTTGACCGCATGTTGATGTTTCCCGCGCCACAGGCGCACAATGGCTTTCGTTTATTTCATCATGGGGTTTTTAATGGCAGCTTGGTCAACTGTACGTACCGGTTGCACTCGTAATCTTTTCCCCCGGTGCCTTAGCTAACCCTACCAGTCTACTATGAGCGCTGTTGTACTGTGCAATCCGAGGTGCAAGGCGAAGTAGGCATTTCTCCGCTGGATGCACACATAGCATGGATCTGAGCGATTGGAGCTGAAATCAAATCCTGTAAAGCCGAAATCCAGTGTCGTGCGAGCGTAACTGTCTGAGATAATCGTTTCTGCATTTATGTTTCTATTTCCCTACCCTCAGTGTAGAGTGATCAGCAAGCTCTTTGACCTGAATATGCATCCGGTTCTCTCTCTCTTCTGCAGTGGAACTGGAAACACAGTCTTCGCGAGACACAGCATGCACCAAGACCGAAATCTCCAAGATTACTTGCACCAAGACAACAGTAGCCTCGTTCACAAATACAAAAGGAAAGAAAAAAACAAGAAGCCGAAGAAGGGAAAGAGACACAAGAAATTAAGCGACTGTGTTTTGTTCACTCTTGACTATCCGGCGGCTGAGTGCAAACGAGGGTTGTGCTTCGCTCTCAGGTGAACCGACTATTTAGCAGGATCTCATGGCGTCAAGAAAAATTCCAGGGCCGCAACAACACGTGCCTCCAGGTGTCTGTGGAGGTCTGCGACCGTTTCTCTATCCATTGTCTCTATACCCCACTAAGAACTGCGCAATGCAATCCGTATTCTGTGCGCACGCCAGGGTTAGAAACAGCGCACCGAAGACCGACGTTGAGGGTTCCTGACGCAAAGGTGTTTTATCAAGCAAGACTCCTCTTTACGAGCTGAAAGAGGAGGTTTTTGTTGATGTCACGTTCATCGCGTCCGTACTCCCCCGCCGCCAGCACAGGCAGCCGCTCGTCTGGAGTTGGTCATTGAGACACCGTTCACGCCGGCACGTCTGTGCATTGCGGCCTCCTGCAGCCGTTCCAACAAGCTTTTCTTCAGTCGTCGGAAGCTTCGCCTAGGCGGGAGCGGGTGCTCGTCCAACGGCTGCACGTAGCAATCGGCCGCTAAGTTACACAAGAATTCTGGCGCGCCACCGTAGTTATGGCGGATACATCGCCAGGATCTCTGTCACTTGAGAACGTGACTATGCCCTCGTATGGCGGTGTCTCTGGCTCACACTCAGTTCCAGGCTCGAGAGTAATCCCCGACGCTACCGAGGCCACCACGGCCAAGCAAGTTGTGGAACACCAGGCGTCTTGCTTTGTTTCCGTGTGAGGCAGCTCTAAGAAAGTTCGAAAGAGCCTTTCTGGAAGAGAATCAGTGGAAAGGTGAATTAGGTATGGAGCGTATCATATTGCTATGTTTTGCTTGTCAAGGCATCCATCCAAACCGCAAGATATCTGTGAACTAGCCTGCAATTTTGCCGGCTTAAAGTAGAACTTGTGAAGCTCTAGTATATCAACAATTCAAGAAAAACAAGCAAAGATCTCGTGCCTGGATGGCCCACTTTTGTCTATATTTCTTCTGCCTTGGCGAAATACTAGCAGCGTGCTTTGTACTGGCAACAATGACGTCAAGCATCCGGCTGATAAATTTGTTATTAGCATACAAGAACTGAAATTTGGGCGAGCTTTTACGAGTGCATGATCGCCTTAATAGCGCAAGGGAAACGACAACAGAAGAGAAAACGACAGCTCACTGCAGCGCTTGTCGTGTCGTCTCCTCTTGTGTTGCTTTCTTTGGGCTATTGAGGCGATCATGCTTGTTAACAGCGGCAAGAGCAGCATGTACAAAAAAAAGTTTATCTGCAATGGTAGGATTTTAACAGATATCACCGGGCACGGCCGCACTTCCATCGCTCTCTTCCTATCCATGTGTGCGTGTGCGTATGCGCGTGTGTGTGTGCGTGTGAGTGAGTTCCTACGAGTTAAATATGAGTTATGTAGGAACTAATTATATTTTCATAATGAAACCTAAAGAATGGGTATGCTTTGGTGCTATCAGATCTTTATGTGCATCAGAAGTAATGTAGATAAAATAATTAAATTGTGGGGTTTTACGTGCCAAAACAACGATCTGATTATGAGGCATGCCGTAGTTGGGGACTCCGGAAATTTGGACTACCTAGGGTTCTTGGATGTGCACCTAAATCTAAGTACACGGGTGTTTTCGCATGTCGCCCCCATCGATATGCGGCCGCCGTGGCCGGGATTTGATCCCGTGACCTCGTGCTTAATGTATATAAACGATGTTGGATGTTGTGACTTCAGACTGAAGTTATTATGGCAGAACTGCACATATAGTATAATTAGGTGTGCCGCAAGACTAACGCTTTTTTCTTTTTTTCGGACTGTGAACTTCAAGTAAAAGAAGAAGTCGGAGATTCGAGTGAACTCAATTACTTCGAGTCTCCGACCCTTCCGTATGTTTAGCCTCCCCTTGATCCCGAGAAAGGCACACTACAGGCTCTTCTGGAAGCTCAAGCGATCACAAACGTCTCACATGGGTCCAAAATTGTTATTGGTGAAATACTACATGTAATTTTACATGGCAAAATTGTTTATTGGATCTCTAGTCTTGTAACCAATCGCTACCAATTTGTTTCCGTAAATGATCACTTTTCCGCTTTAACACAAGTTAAATCTGGCGTTCCTCAGGGCTCCGTACTTGGACCAATCTTATTCTTAATTTTCGTTAATGGCGTCAGTAACAACCTGACCTCAACAGTTCGGTTGTTTGCAGATGACTGCGTTCTTTACAAAGAAATTATCACCTCTGAAGATACTAATATTTTACAGGCCGACCTAAATAAAATTTCACTTTGGTGCGAGCAATGACAAATGGAAATTAATGCTTCTTAAACCAAAACAATGACATTTACCAGAGCCAGTAACGTTCACTTAAGTTCATATTTTATGAACAACATATGCATAGAGAATGTGTCTAAATTAAAATACTTGGGAGTCCATTTAACTTCAAACCTTATATTGAATGATCACATTGATGAAATAATTTCGAAAGCAAATAAAACACTTGGATGCATCAGGTGAAATTTGTATTTCGCAAATCAGTCAACTAAATTATTAGCTTACACAGCTCTAGTTCACTCAAAGATTGAATACGCTTTCATAATATGGAATACAAATCAGACTTACCTAATAAACAAGCTTGAATCTTTACAAAATAAAGCAGCACGTTTCATCATTAAAACCTACTCTAGAACATCCAGCGTCACGGCTATCGAACGGTTCCTCCAATTACGTTCTCTAAAAACACGACGAGTGTTAGCAGTGCTTTCCCACTTCCACAGATTGTATCATACCACGTTATGCTTTACAGCATCCCATATAAAACCCCCACAAAAATATTTTCCCCGCCTCGACCATCCCTTCAAAGTGCGTCCTATGTTTGCGCGTACGAATCTCCTTCGACATCACTGCTCTTTCTTGCTATTTATCGCTGGAACAAGCTGCAAAAATAAATTGCTTCTGTACATGATCATGACTTATTTGTAAGTCGTTTGAAGCGCAGTTTTCCGCATGTTGAGTAAAAACAGAATTTTGTGCCTTTGACACATTGTGTGTGCATCTACATGCTTTGTACCATGTTTTCTTTTTTTATCACGCATGCATTTCTTTCTTTCCTTTTTTCTCATCTTTATATTTTCTTGTTGTTGTATTGGGTAATCTTTACCACGGTGTTCTATATTGCCTTTTCCCCCTAATTGTGTTTGAAATATCCTGTTGTTAACCCCTCCCCACCCCCCCACCCCCCCTATGTAATGCCCGTAAGGCCCGGGCCTTAAGGATATCTGAATAAAAAAATTTAAAAAAAACATACGTGCCCGCCACTGCCTACACCCAGGATCCTGCTAAACAAGTGGCAGTTTCGCCTGAAAGGCGAAGCATCGATTGCGATAGCAAATTAGTAGACAGCTATGCTATGTAACGATAGTAGCTTTATGGGCCGTATAAACTTGGAAACATTCGCTTACTAACTGAATTAACAACCATGGCGTGAGCGCGCACAAGCAGCACATCACACTCGATGTGCGCGGACACTCGCTGTCAAAACGCTGGTGTGAGCAAGCGCGGCAGCAGCAGCGAGCGAAGTGACCTTCGTGCGCTCTATCGCTTCAACGCAAGAGCGGCGAGAACACAGCGCGCACAAAAGTATGAGCCGTCTGCAGACCCCTTTCGAAATAAGCCGCGTGCGATCGCGCGCGGCCGTACAAAGTACGCACTTGTTGGCGGAGTCGAAGCCGCCCCCCTACCTCGCGCGGTGCCTCCCCGCTGTCCTCCACATATGGCGCGCGAGATTGAACCACGATCGTCAGTGCCCCTTGCGCGCGGTCGCGAAATGCGCAGTTGCTGCCGGAGCACAACGCCACCCTCCCTCCCATGTAACCCCACGGCCTTTCGCGCGACGGAAAACGGCGCGTTTGCTCTCCGCTTTCTTCTTCGCGCGCGCCAGATTGAGCCACGATCGCCGGCTTCCCACGCGTGCTTTCGCTCGCAAATGCATCATACGACGCGCGGCGACGGTGTTATCGCCCTTGGATTTTATACGGAACATTGCGGCGACGGCGATGGCAAAAATACGCTTGGAGTGTCGATGTAATTGCTACCGCAATAATATTGTGGGAAGGCTGGGTTCGCTTGTCCGGGTCACCAATTAGTGGGAGGCGGCACGAAGAGGCACACCGCTGTCACAGCGGTTTATTTAGGCCGGCCAGCCATATCGTACAGCAGGATCTCGGGAGCGGCCGACACCGCCGCCGCTCAGGTCGAGCGCGCTAGCCTGTTCTGTTCTCGTAAGGATATTCTTAATGGAAGGAGGTGAAAGTTGGGTAAAGTGAAGCGCAGTAAGTGTCTCTCAGCAGAGGACACCTTAACCGCACAGGTGTCCTCTGCTGAAAGACAGTTACTGCGATGCACTTTACCCAAATTTGACCACATCGCGCTACCTGCATGTGAGCCCTTCTTCGCCTGCTTTGGAGGCGATAGTAGCGCCGCTACAAGACACCCCTTCTATAGTGCGAAGCGGGATTTAAATAAAGCCCAGTGGTAAAGTCCAGGTAAGGTGTGCAGATGGTGTCATCGTTGGCAGTGTCAAGTTCACGCAATCCGAGAGAGATGTACCAGGCAGCACCGGCAGCGTAGGTCGTGAGGGAGGTACAGTGCGAAATCGCGACATACCGCAGGTTCTCAGATGTGCGGGCCTGTAGAAGTCGGAGCTCGAAAAGCAGACCTTGTGGCCACTCGGGACTTGCGTGGAGATAGCGCAACTGTTGGTCGCTCATGTTGTAAAAGTAGAAGTGATTCGTAAGCTCAATAAACCAGACGGCAGAGCTGTTCCTGCAAAACTTCGGTAGGCCATGCATCTGCGGGAGGTGTGAGCACGGACCCTCGGAAGGCTCGCCTGCTGCTGCTTGCGATGAAATCTTGAATGACCATAGCATCAGGGTTGCGATAGTCGCTGAATGCATCGCGAAGGTTGTTTGTACTTGTGGCGTCGCCGTGCCTGGGAAAGTGAAATGTGCGCCTAATGGAGCCAGTGGGGGAGCCTCTGTATCGGTGACGAGTGAGGTGCCCCCGAACGGAAAACGGACAGCTTGCGGGAACGTCCAAGGAAGGAGAGTAGCGTTGGAAGGAGAGTAGAGTTGACCCCGTGAATTCCTTGTAAAGAGTCGTCGCGCAGCTGCCTTTGAGTTGGGGAGGAGGCTCACGAACCGAGTAGAGATCTGATGCTGGGGCCGGCGCGTGCTGACGATCGGTACAGGTGGGCGCAGGTGATGCTGGACGAGACGCGGAATGACGCAACGGTTGAAATGTCGAGAGCTGTTGTGAGAGAGCGCTCGAGGTGATATAGTGAGCAAGGACGACTGCCGGAAGTCCGCGTAGACGTCGGGCCGAAGGATGGTCGACAGTCGGAGCCTGAAACGCAGCCGGAGCCTGGAACCTTGTTGAGAAGGAAATGACGGTCCAGCTGCATGAACCCGATGTCCAACATGTCGATGAAGAATTTCCGGACACGCTACAACCGTGGGATGTCTGCGGACCGCGTGAGGCCGTGTCATTCGCTTTGGTAGAGTAGGTGCGCTGACGCTGGCATGGCTGGGCTCACTCGTCCGGGTCACCAATTTGCGAGTTGGCGCTGTCATGGCTGGGCTCGGTCACCCGGGTGCGATTTTGTGAGAGGCGGCGCGTAGAGGTAGCCGCCGTAGCCATGGTTTATCTAGGCTGGCCAACCATGGTGTAGCGCGATCTCGGGAGCGGCCGATACCGCGGCCGCTCAGGTCGATCGAGCGCGCTAGCCTGTTCTATTCTCGGTTACGATTGGCGTGTAACTCTCCGGGCAAAAAGGATGCTCAAAGACCATGCCTAATCGAAACGGAGGCAGGATCCCTAATTTGCTATCGTTGTCTCGAGTGGTTGCTGGTATGGTAGGCACCCCGCAGTGATGACAGGCACCTTTGTGTGTGTGTGCGACTCTAGGGGAAAACCCTTTTCACAAACTGTGCGACTGTGTGGGAGAACCCTTTTCACAAACTGTGCGACTCTAGGAGAGAACAGACCCTTTCCGCGAACCAAACAGGACCCGCTGGTTGCTGCTAGAGGAGGCAAGCACGTGCGACGTCGGCTAGGAGAAAGGATCAGCCGCCCATCCCCGACCAGACTCAGAGCGTTGACGTGAGCAAGACCCCGCCTACGATTTCAGCGGGCCTATTTAAGCGGCCCCGTAATGTACTTTTTCAATTCACTCATTCTCTTCTTCCATATCCTTCACCAACCATTGAATAAACCGTGCAAGTTTCGCACTAGAAATCGTCTAGTCCCTGCCTGGCCGCCATGGTCTACCGGACGCCTGCAGCCTGTCGACAACGCCAGGCTACCCAATAGTAACGCCGGTCGAGGTTCGAGAAACCAGCGTCGCAACATATCGCGCTAGCTGCACGTGAGCCCAACTTCTTCGCCTGCTTTGGAGGCGCGCGATAGTCGCGCCGCTATAGAACTACCAGGATGCACCTGCTCAAACTTAACCAGCATATTTCTACGCGAACTTTCTACACCATCACGATCTTCTTTTCGAGCTGCTGAACCAAATTCTGCCTGCCGTCTTCGAAGAGCGCGTAATGCGGTTTTATTACCGTATACACTCGAGGTGTCTGTTCAGTGACATGGAAAATGTTTAAAAATTTAAATGCGTAAAGTTGTAGAGCGTGTTCGCAAATGCGCGATGGAGGTTATCTGCGGAAGTACTTTCTCACGTGATATTTTTCACTCACAAAACTAACTGTGTAGTGAGTTTAGGGATGTTAAACCACAGAATCTAAATTACTGCAAAAAATATTAAAAACCTTTTTTTTTTACACCCAGCTAGTGATTTCTTTTGATAACTACAATTGAATATATGTACCTTTCAAGAATCGGTGGCCACTTGTTTCGTAATGGCGCGAAAGCCGTTGCTGTATAGACCGATGTAAAATCACGAAATGACAGCGCGCACGTCCTCGCGACGCACGTTTCATTGTTCGCACGACAGCATGCGATGGCCGCGGCAGTCTCATCAGTCGGTTTCGCTTTCGGCTAAGCAAAGCACAATGCCGATCGTTATAAATCCTAACGAATTCGGTCCACCCGGAAACGCTTCGCTTTTCCACCGGCAGTGGAGTCATCCGTGTTCGGAGTGCGTGACGTCGTAACGGACACCGGGCGTATATACATACATATAAAAGAAAGAAAAAGAAAACCACCCTCATTTGCGTCCGCGGGTCGGCCAGTGCTTGAAATGGATCTCCGCTCTTGAACGACCTGTCGACGACATCGCGGGCTGCTTCGGCATATTATCGGCGGCACGTCTTCAACCGGTCCGCCCACTCGGGTTCCTTTGTTCTGCGCTCCCAGCGCCGTTTTCCATTTTCCCCTTGGCGCGTTTCTTCGTTCATTTCTTCGCAACGGAGCCGAGCGGAAGACGGGAGGACCTCGGGTCTCCGGGTCTGTCACCCCGTTTCTCTGGCGGCGGCGTTCTCCCGGGCTCCGAAGTCCTCCGTCCCTTTGTGTCGGCGACACCGCGATGATCGCGCTGTTTACGCATTGTGTAGGGCCACCGCACCCTGCTTTTCTCCTACGCGCGACTGCCTATGCTGATTAGATAGACTCGCACTCCGCGTAGACGCCGCCGCCGACTTTGGAGCGGCCGTGGCTGTTCGCAGGCGCTGCGCGCGTACTCTCTCACCTCGCGCGCGTCCCCGAGCCGAGTTTGTGCTTTTCGATTCTCCCGCCTCTCGCGAGATGGTTTGTGCGTTTTTCTTGCTTTATTCGACGCTGCCTTCTGTGCGCGCCGGTGCAGCTTGCAGTACGTGTATTTTCGTTCTGTTTTATTGCTCCTATACCTAAGCGCACTTGTGTTCGTCTTTCTATAGTGGCCGCAGTGGCTTACAAGTCGTGCCGGCTGCACCGTGTTTCTTTCTCCTCCTCCTCTTTTATCAAGACTACCATTTCTTTTTCTTTTCTTTTTTTTTTCTTCGACCTCCCGGTGGATCAAGCCTTTTCTGTCTCAACGCTACCGACTTCTTTCTTTTTCTCTTTCTTTCTTTCTTTCTTTCTTTATTTATTTATTTTCTTTTCCTTTCTTTTGGGGGTTAGTGGGTGTGATATCTAGACCATGCACTCCCTTTCCGAGCGGATTGATTTTCTAGTGCGTTTGCGCTTTTGGTTTGAGGCGTTTCCGATACTGCTAGTGCCTAAGGCACTATGTATGTTTCTCATTGTCTACCTCACCGAGTACTGTGGTTTGATTCAGCAACCGATGTTTCCCTTTGTAGCAGGCGCCTGGGTTTGTGTCTTGTGAGCCCAATGCGACTGTTTCTTTCACCAGCGCAGCGCTTGGAAAAACAGGTTGATCAGAGGTGCAGAAATCATATATATAGGTTTGAATTTCATGCTTTAAGCTATTACTTCGTGCCCCGAGCAAACTTGGGAACTTATGGACTAAACAAGGAAAGCACGCACCGGTATTCATCGACGATCATGTGACAAGGTTATGCACTGAAGCTTATCGCGCTCACAGCGCTCTGTCGGCTTGTTCGACCTGACGTCACACTCGCGATTATGCTATCTTGACCTATTTTACATTTCCTGAACGCTATAGGCATCTAGTTGTATATAATGTTTTGGCTTCACCAGCAGCGCGACGCCGTAGCCTCCGGGCTACCGCGGCTGGTCGAAGCGAATGCAGCCGATGTCGCAAGTCGAATTAATATAGCTCGACTCGACAATGAGCTGGGGATATCGCGATGGTACGCCGATACACCTATATGTTGTGTCAATTCTACGGGTATGTAATACAGTAGTTCTACGACTACGGCAATAGTGTTTTATAGTTAGGCGGTGCAGTATTTCAGACCAACGCGACGTGATGATTTATTGGCAAGACTAAATGAGGATAAATAGCTATGTCACAGCTTAGTGTTCGATCATGTGTCTATATTGCAAGTATTTCTGATTTTCTTCTTTAGGCAAATATATATTTTCCCTATGAGTGAAATGGAGTAGCCCAAGGCTTATTACTTTCAACGCCTGCAGCTGGACACCCGTCTGACCCATACTTCCTCGAGGAACTTTTGTTATAAGTAATTAATTGATGCTATAGAGTCGTATTGGTGTGTGTGTTTTCTTAAAGATCATGGGATTTCAGCTGCGAAGCAAGTGAAGGCGGTCGTTTTTTTTTCTTTATATATTTAAGGATCATTCTTTCGTGCAAAGCTGAGGAACCATTATAAGTTAAAAGACGTGTGGCGAAGTAAAAACAACTACTTCCACAACAGCAACGAAAAACGAAAAACACGCTGATCCAACGCAAAGTTGGAATCTAAATGACGCGTAGCTTGCTTGAGTTAGCCACGGAGCTGCAGCAGCGGATGACACGAACATACACAGCCTCGGTGCCTGTACAGATATTAGCTGTGTGCGCGTCACGATGACGTAGGCGATGTAATGTGACGCTTGTCAAGGGAAGAATGCTGATGAGTGCTACATGGCACAGAGAAATATGACACGTGTCTATATACATTGAAGGATTCATGCGTCTGGTGTGACAGTGGCACATCCCTTTCGAGGTATTTGCAAATAATAGCCACATACCCAGTCCCACATACCTAGTTACCGGAGTAGGCTAGGCGAGGCAGAAGCCGGCAGGATGTTGTCTACTGAGAAAAAGAAACGTCAGCACATACATACGCTCTCTCTCTCTCTCTCTCTCTCTCTCTCTCTCTCTCTCTATATATATATATATATATATATATAGAATATATATATATATATATATATATATATATATATATATATATATATATATATATATATATATATATATATATATATATATATATATATATATATATATATATATATATATATATATATATATATATATATATATATGAGCTTTCCGCTACGAGCATCATGAGGAACCTGCATGCCAGCTGCTGCCAGACCAAGACTGTAGATAACGCTTATGCGACTTCAATCGAAAACTAGATCAGTACTACTAAACGGGAGAAATTACCACGGACTGCACAATAGTACGTCCCGCCAGACGTTACACACACACACTCACATGTTTATATATATATATATAAGCGGACTGTATTCGCAGTGCACTGGAATGTGGAATGTGATGCTAGCACTTGGACGCACGCCAGGCTACAGCTTAGGAAGATACAAAAGCGCCGTCTCAAGCAATAAAAATAGATACGCGCTCTGCGCCCATAAAACAGCGGTCGGCAGGATGGGGAGAGATCGAAAATGGAGAAAGCTGCGTAAACAAGCCGGCGCAGAAAACGGTACCCAAAGGGCGGCTAACGTCCAAAGGCAGGACGACCGGTCGGTATTCCCGTTCTTTGGTCTCGAGCAATAGCGAATCGATGGTCGTTGAAAATGACGATCAGGTGCCTCGGGCTGCGGGAAGAAAGGCATTGAGAAGGGCCGCGATCATCGTGCCGTGCTTGTGGTGCTGCTGTCTCTACGAGCTATTCACTGGGATAAGCAGCTGAATTATCGTAAGACCAACGCATTGCGGCTAGAACATCGAGTCTGTCGACTATAAAGGGACGGGAGCACCGTTTTCGAGATAAAATTGCATGCCGTTGCATCTGTCCACGCAGCGGCACTTTCCCGACGTCCCTATATTTTTTTTTGTCCCAAAGGAATCCGCCTGTTTCAAGCACCGAATACCTATATTATTTGAGCTTAGCACTCACTCCAGGAAAAAAAATAAAGAAGACAGACTCGATGAGCTCAAGAAGGGGGCGCATTTCCGCTCATTAGATTACGCACATATATAGTAGTGCTTCTGATCGCGTTTCCTGACATTCTCGGCAGAACTCGTCTTCGAAAAAAAAAAAAAACAATTTTGTGTGTTAAAGGGCTACCTCATCTACTTGGTTTTATGACTACTGAGACGAATGCTTGACGAAAGATTAAGGTGTCTCCAGCGTGCTTAACAGCGTTGCAAAGAACAACCATTGTGGAACAAAAAGCAAACAAACAAACAGACAGACAAAGGAAATAGCTTCAACAACGGCCAGCCTTCGCAGCGACTGAAGATTCAAGAACTCCGCTCTTGTGTTGCTATACCGTGACATGGTACAGGGAAGAAAATAAATAAAACAAGCACACACTGATGTCTTTAATAAAGCGCAAATAAGATATCCACCAAATCGTAGCAATTTCTACAAAGGAAACCCATACGGATTCCTCCAAAGAAAAGCCTCGAAATTGAAGAAAAATTCGTCCTGGCCTCGGACTCGAACCCGGACCACTGCCTTTCCGGGACCACTGCCTTTCCGGGGCAGCCGCTTTACCATCTGAGCTAACCAGACGGTGAGCTGACGGCAGGGTGAAGTCTTACTCATTAACAACTCTAAAGCAAAGGCAACAGTTTGACGTAATAGTCCTGTGGAATCAGCGAGGCATGTGGGAGAACGTTTGACAACTCCGGTGTTAAAATCTCTCACGCGTCAATAGGAAAGTCGAAACAACAGCTCGTTCGAGTGAAAAAAAGCTTTGGAAGTATCGAGACATGCATGAGACAATCTACAAAATACAGGGCAAGGATTGCGAGACATGCTAGATTGGTGCAACTGGAAAAGAAGTATTCAGCCGCATCAAAACGACGCCAAGGAAGACAAAGCAAGCAGAAACGCCTTGGCAGAGCGTCGCATAAACATCATACCATAACATTGACTGGCATTCCGCTTGTGTATGATCCCGACACGGGAGCGTCTATCTTCACGTGTGCTCTTAAAAGACATCAATATGTTTCCAATGGCAAATGTATTTCCCTTATTGTACAGCGTATAAAATGAATTCTTGATACAGACCACACATGCGATAAACCTGGCGCAGGGTCACGAGATATACAGTTGCCCTGTACTCTACGTAAACTCAAGTAACCCAGTCCTCGTGTGTAGCTTTATATTGCTACTAGCGGGCTGTAGCGGCCACGAAACGTCAGTTGTGTGTTTGCTATATTTGAGAACTTCTGCTTAAGCCAGTGCTTGTTTAGTTTTAAGCTGTTAATGCCTTTGGGAAGTGCTCATGACCAGTCCTGGTACATGTGATGAAAATTTTAGTGAGTAAAGAGATTTAAGCTTAAGCTGACAGTTCCAGCTCGATATTGCTAGTTCCAACTTGTTACTATTCTTAGTATTTGCTGTCGATTAGATACGTGCAATCGTCTGACAGATTCATATAACACCAAAGCGTCGCCTACAAATGCTTCATATAGATCGCAATGATGCAGTGTAAACGAAGGTATAGTGTTCCTTATTCTAGGATAATCTTAGAGGGCGGACGGAAGCAGACGAACGCTATAAAAAAGACGTGCAGTTAGAGGCACGTAAACACGAGAGAGAAGAGGAAACAAGCCTACTCTTTATGCCAGGGCAGCACTCCCTAACATAACGTCTCAAACTACGCCGCGCACAAAAATATTATGCAGGGGTAATGCGTTTCCAGAGCACAGCGAACCCAGAGACGAACCCGCATCGCATTTTGCATGGTGATCGGGCCAGTCTTCTATCAGGAGGACGCTCCCACCCAGTGTGCCCATGAAAACTGTATCGGAGGCCTAGCTCGTCGCTTCTCGTGATGGCAGGATAAGAATGGAGAAAGCCCGGTAAACAGCCCGACCCAAGGCCCGCCAGGAACTCCTACGATCAGCCATGGCAAGGCATGCGTTTTGCGGCTGACTTACATAGCTGCTCAAACAGGCCACAATGGAGGCAAAGACCAGGACATGCTTTGCAGATGCTCATAGCCGGTAACATTACCACGGCGGTCTGGTAAATGGTCGGCGCTTGTGAGCAAACGGAAGGTTTGCAACTCACGTCTACCAGCCTGCGTTGTAATGGCTGGTAGACGGTTGGTTACTTGCGGTTACGAGCGCCGCGCGTCGGACTCTGCAGTGGCCGTGGCGACTTACGAGCTCGAGTACAAGTTCTGATCGAGAAGCACGATAAGCTTATGGACCGGGTCCGAGTAGCCCAACCCAAGGCCCGCCCGCCGTACGTTTGGATCAGAAGTAAAGAAAAGTGCTGGTGAAATGTGGACGCGGCGTAGTAGGGCGATTACTATTCAGGCCGGTGGAGCATTCCCGCACAAGTCAAGGCGGCGACCGAGAACACTTGTACGGTCGTCTTGGGCGCGGAGACGCGGGGCCGCAGATGTCGCCTATCCCATTACAGCGGGCCATAAACACAGGCGCTGGCGCACTGCGGGCGCATATCTCATGCAAGTCAAACACGGCACCTAATACGCTCTTAAAAACGCGCAGCCGTCTTCGGCGGCCACGCGCGTGCACCGCCGGCAACTGGCGGGGAATATTTTATGGCCGCGCTCGGTGGATCCGTGCGCCCACATACAAAGGGCCCGGATTATGGCTACCTATATTACGTTTAAAACGGATCGGGAATCTCGGCGCCGCGCGGCCGCGGAGTAAAGGAAGCGCTAATATGAGTTTTCCCTTGGCCGGCGAATGCAAATGGGCGCCGAGGAGAAAGAAGCGCCAGTTGTGTCGTTCGTTCTCCGGCGTGCTCTTATCTTATTTAGGCAAAGGCTCCGCCGCTGTAATTCGGGACGCAGACGCATTCGGCACGTACGGCACGGATCGTCCCCCGCCAATCGGCGTGTCGCGCACGCGCCTGCATTTCGCCAGGGGCCCACGGCGCCGATAATTCGGGCCGTCCCGCCTCGCCCGAGAGAAACGCCGATCCTATATGCGCGCCGGAGGACGGTTCGCGGAGGCGGAATTTAAGGCCGCGTCTTCTGCGCCGCAGTGAGGCGCCGCCGCGTCGTCCGAGACGCGCCCTGTCGCCCTGCGTTCGTCCCCCGACGTGCGCGTCGCACCCTTGTGGCATCAGAGCCGATTGGCTTGTCGCCTAGCCACTCGGTATATTCGCTGCTCTTACGGCGTTTTGCTTCGCAATCATCTGCCATGATCCGTTTCCTTGAAGCGAGTGCAGGCGCAACTGACGCGAAGTCTGCCTGTACAAGAAAGAAGCTGATCTGCATCTTCTTTTCAATGTTCCTGACTAAATGATTATTCTTCCTGCTCTTCGAGCTGGTTTCTTCGCTGAATTAAGTCACGAGCTAACCCACATGTGCTCATTTCGCTACGATACCTAGGTATTGCTGGCGCCTGACAATATGTCTATACGTATGCTAATATAATCTACATATTGGTGTCAGGATTTCCATTATCGCCTCAATACAAGCCAACTTGTGAACTTTGGAACTCAGAAGGCACCATACGAGAAGTCATTTCCTCCGACTTGACGAGAAGCTGCGTGGTTGCAGCCGAACACGGGAGATCACGTTAGTGCAACGGTTCGCCATCCGTTCGCTTTCAAGGCGTCATCGCGAACTGCACGCTCTTTGAAGGCAAACTATACGGCAAACTAGACGCGGACACATAGCGCTGTGTCCGCGTCTTGCCACTGTCTTTCGTCCCTTTTCCTGCGCTAAAAAACCTCAGTTATGGATTGCATTACAAGGCCGGCGCCCCAGACACGTCACGCGCTTCAACGGCCGGGTAGCACATTGGGGTGTTCCACGTTCAAACTGCATGTTGCCTAGCCATTTGTCTCTCTTAATGAGATGAACTTCAATATCAACGGCAAAGAAAAAAATTTGCACAGTATCGGTAGTGGGGGCGGTTTGTCTACTGCTTTAGCAGCTACCACTGATGCCTCCACGAAGCTTATAGTACGTATATTAACATCTGGGCTCTTGTCGTTCGCAGGAAGGGTCTGCGCTCGTCCTTGGTCGTTCCTCAGCCAGCGCCAAATAAACAATCCATGCGCGAAGCCCAGACTCTTGCTTTCTAAATTCTGGATTTTGGAGTCCCAAGCGCTGCCAAGTCGGCTTTTTCGGCATGGTGAAACCGTTCTTGGCAATTATTCTTGTCATGTCATTCTTTTTTTTCCCCGAAGGATCCGCATCAATCATATTTTCGTCTGAAAATAAACACGCAACATGTGCTCAGCGGCAACTGTCCTAAACGAATACAAGTGGTTGGTTGACGCACCCTATCTAATTTAAGGACGTCATTAATGACTTCAGCATTCCTGCAATGCGCTCCGAGCACTTGGTACCGTGTTCATAGAACCACTTATTCGAGCTGGAGCTCTTGGATGCACGTTATTTGAACCAGCCAGCAGACGAGGTGGACGGATCGGACCGTATAGTCTTTGGTCGTTGTGCATCTGCATCGATACTGTTCCTCGGTGCTAAGTGTCCTGGCTCCTCTAATCGCCTGGTGTAGTCTGTGATCTGTTGCAATTTCTACGAAATGAAGACGCGTCTCACTCGTAACGCAGTCATAATAATGCCTGCAATGCACTTCAATTACTTGGCCCCTAGTAGATTTTGTCGATAGCGGCTGGCTACGCTTAAGCATCTTGGAAACATATACAGGGGGTCCCAGCTAAACCCAGGAAGAGCCCAAAAACATGCAAATGCCCCGCAGCTGGACAGAACAACGGCGACGCTGCCTGCCGTCACTTGTAGCAAGTCGGACTTCCACCTTCATTCCGCCCAACTAGACAACTAACCTTAATTAATTAATCAACAAAACTATTATAATTAGATTAGAAGTGTCAATGAGAAAATCGTAGAGCGACATGAAAAACCCCCAGCACAGCACACTGTTCCTCAATACGCGCAACATAAAAGTGTCCCCCCCCCCCTCCCCCGCGCACGAAAGAAGCCTGCGAATACACGCAAAGTGCCTCAAGCGGCAAGTCGCTCGGCAATTGTGCGTGTATTCGCGGGCCTCCCCCACGCCCGGAAAAACGCCCCTATGTAGCACGTATACTGAGCAACAGAAAGCTGCACCGGGAGTTTTTCATGTCACTCTACAATTTTATATTTGATTCGTTAACTAAGATCAATTATCCAACTAGGTGGAATGAAAAAGATAGTCCGAATATCTCCAAGCGACGGCAAACAACACTACCTCCGTTCCGTCCAGCTACGTGGCCCCCGCATATCCTCAAACCCTGGCCAAAGTCAGCTGGGACACCCTTTATATGTCACAAGATCACGTTTTAATGAATACTTATTTACGATGGAATTTCTGGTAACGAAGGGACACATGCTAGAATAAACAAAGGGCTGCAAGAGTGCCATCAGTGAATGCACATCAATACCAGTCCTCAACTTAATAGGGGATGAAATTCACTACCACTATCTATCGCTTTGGTCACCGCCGTACGAGCCTTGTGGTATGAAGGGGCTTAACTGCGATGAAATCAGACACCTTGGTTTACTCATTGTAGCAGGCTTGACTTGCGCTGGAGTTAGAGAGAGATAGGAAAGAAACGGAAAAGCAAGAAGTTCAACCGCAACAAAAAAATTCGGTCTGGAACACCCTATACGACAGTGGGATCGAGGATAGAGAGGTTAAAAGATAAAAATAAAATAGAGGGACACCGTGGCCTCGCGCGCACGATGCCAGCTGTTCGTACACACGTACACAGCAAATGATCTCAATTAACACCATTCAGGGCTAAAGTGCTCCAGAATGTTCGTTAACGTTTGTTTGGGACAAGGGTCAATGAAGTTGGGGACGCGGAACATTTTACATGGTTGTGCTGGAGCTTCAGTGTTAAAGAATAGATTGCTTGTGGGAAGAGGAGCGGGGGTACTTTATACTGTCTGCAGCAGCTAACGTTCCCGAAAGGATTTATGATAATGTGCACAGTGATTCCATGACCTCTGTTGATATCTTTTTTTCGATGTGACCCTGATTTAACCTAAGGCTGAGCATTTGCCAGCCCAGGACGCTCAGTCAGTTGTACACAGGGGAAACATATGAAAGGCTATGGTGGGGTAACGTACGGGCTACGGGTATACACTGTGCCTGTGGAGTTGCTCAGACGAGGAAGGTTCTAATCCGTTCGGCTAACTTAGTGTTCCAAGACGTGAAGTGTGCCGCGCCTGCTTAAGAATCTTCTTATCTTTTCTTCGACCCGCTATTGGTTGCTTAGAGGCATTGGCGTTGCACTTAGCAGTGCAACGCCCAAAGTCGGGGGATCAAATCCCGGCCGCAATAGCCGCATTTTGATGGGTGCGAAATGCAAAAATGCCCGTGTACCGTGCATCGGGTGCACGTTCAAGGATCCCAGGTGGTCAAAATTAATCCGGAGTCCCCCACTACGCCGTGTCTCATAATCAGATCGCGGTTTTGGCACGAACCTAATTTTTAATATTCTCTTCACTATTGCCGAGATTGTCTCTGCAGTCATTAATTTTAAATGGCTTAAGGGAGAGATAGAGGGAGAGAGAGAAAGGGAGGGGGAGAGGAAAGGCAGGGATCTTAAACAGACGCAGGTTCGGTTTGCTACCCTCCACTGGGAGAAGGGAATGAAGGGAAGAAAAGGAGGAAATAAGGGGGGAGAGAAGTATACTGCAGTAATGGTCTCGTTGTGTTTGCGCCATCGACGTGCATGGCCGTGCTCCGAGGATCTTGTTTTCCAAACACGGTCTTCAGTCTAGCTAGCCGGTTTAATGCTGTCCGGAGCGCTTCACGGACAAATGGTGTTCAGCAATTTCTGCATACAGTAAATTGATGTTCCCATATCACTGTGAACTCACAAATATTTGTATATCACATAAGGTGTAATGTCACACAATATTCGTAATCAGTCTTGCATACATTACGTCTCTTTCTTTTTCTTTTTTCTTAACATTGTGAAGGCTGCTACTTTCCTTTCAGGAACAAACACCATGGGGCGCCGAGATCTCATTCATGTCGTTCCTGGCAGGAGAGTATATATAGCGGGCGCCCAGCGGCAAGGAAAGGAAATGCCCACAAGATTGATGACCATTATTAGCTTTGGGAAAGGCGTACCCAAACGGCTTGAAATTGAATTCGAAATGTCAGAATCAAACCACCGAACTCGCTCTGCGAGAGAATTGCTAGAAAATTGCGAGAAAATTCAACTCCGTTCATCGAAACTGCTCGGCCACAGACTACGTAACGTGTCGGCGATAAAAAATATTTTAAGATTCGATGACTCGTTAACATGAGCCACGTGTTTTAGGGAACGGGAATAAACGCAAAAGAGGCGAACATGACGAGCTTGGTGGCACCTGACCATTTGAAAGGGAATGCTCGTAATATCCATTTACGCACCCTAATTTCTCGACTTGCTCGTTTGTATGCGCCCCTTCCCTCCTCGCTCCTCCCTCCCCTCGCCATTCCTTTCCTTAGTAGAACATTACTCCTCTCTTGCCTTCGTTGAGTCCCTTCATCACTTCCTTCCAAGCAGCCTGGTCAAATGAAAGAATTCCTACCACCCACGCGCCATTTTTTCTCTTTTGCTCCCTCAAACTAATTGTGCCCCACACTAGCACTTCATCCTACTTCCGTAAAAACAGTAAGCACTTTTTTTCAGAACCATATACCTCTAGCTAGCGGCGATTTCATCACAATGTATCTCGAAGGTATTGCAAGATTCCTGTCCTTCCCTTTTGCTATTTTTGATTGCGTGCCCGAACCGGGCACATATGGTCCTACGAGCTTGCGAGTTGCGAAAACCACGTGTTTCGAACGCTCCTGCGCGTTTGCGCGCAACCCACGTCGATGAGGGGGCGAGGCGAATCGCCGCTGCTTAGTGCGCGTGAGTATTCAAAGCGAATGCCGGAAGGCGGCAACCGCTGCTCGTGTCTCAAGCCAGAAAAGCGTACTGCAGCGTGGCCACTGCTGTGCTGAGGCCGCGCACGGTCTTTTGCGTACACCAGCACCACCGGTGCCGCTGCGATGGCAGCTTCGACTATGCTTTGTTACTGCTATCTTTCTTTCTCGTGGCGTCCTTCTTGCACGCGCCGCTGCGTGACCTCCTTCTGGAAGAACCATTTGGCCAAAGATTTCCACCAGAGGGCAGACGGCCAACACATCGTGCGCAAAAGAAAGCAATGATCGAAGGAGGATCCGCGTGCGCGGTGGTCGTGCTGTGCCCGCACGAAGAGACCGTCGCTCCTCCTCGGCCTGAGCGATGCTGCAGGTTGTTCGGAGCCATCCCGCGACGTCTTGCCCGTTCGCGTTTCGCGCCTGCTTGCGCACGAGACTTCCCAGCCGGCAGAAAGAGCGACCGGCGAGCGGCGCAGGAACCGCCGGGACAGACCATTTGTAAAGTGGCTCATTTGAAGGCGATCGGTCACTGTCGTCTATTGAACCCTTGAGCGCTTCAACCGCAGCACACCTCCGAGCCGGGGGATGGGTCGAGTCCGACAAGGCTGGTAACAGACGGACCGTCGCTCGACGGTGTGCTGTACTGCGCTCGGCGAGGAGCCGCCGCGGGGCTGGGGCCTCGCGCGCAGAAATAACCCAGCACTGCACGGCGCGGTGGTTGCTGCTTCGCCGCGCTCTGCAGCAGTGCTTCTTTATTTCGATACTTCGCGTTTAGAAGTGTGTAGGATCGCCGACGCCGTTTTAGTTATCGTACCTCATCGTGCGAGTGCAGAAATCTTGTGATAGTATGTAGCTGCCATAATGCTAGTTTAGGAGAGTTTCAATACGTGGACGCGCCTGTCCAGCCTTTAGCGGTAATGGTTTCTTAATTTATCGATGTCATGCGCGTATGCCCAAAACGCGAAAGGCAAAAGAAAAAAAAAAGAAAGAAAAAACGGAACGAGGTTTGTTTAATGCAGGTATAACCGGCCGCCTCCAGCTGCCACTCATATATTGCTGCATATTTATCGGGCGTGACAAAGAGAATTCTACAGGGCCCTGATACAGCCCTTCGCCAACTCCTAAAGAATGCCGCTCCACAGTGAGGCCGCAGGCCAGTCCTCTCTGACTAATAAACATTTATTAATTTATTCCACCTTCAGGTGACCGATGACGCCTCAGTGGGTCCGTGGAAATGACGCAGGATTTGCTGCCTTGTTCTGCAACCAAGAAGTTCCATAATTTTTCTACACGTTCTGGTATGCCAGGTACTTTACTACTCGCCGACACTGACAATGTTCTCGAGAAACGTTCGAAGTAGTATGCCGACTGGAAACAACAAAATAGCACGACATGTTTGATTACGCTTTGTGGCAGGCCTCTTTCCTTAACGCTGGAAGTCACTTTTTATTTTTTAGATGTAGCAGCACGGGAAGGTAGGCTACGTCAGAGCCGGCTGTGCCAAAATCCCAAATTTGTTACTCAAGCAACAATAAAAACGGAAGCTCTTATTTGCTGTTCTTTATCTTTATCTCTGGAAAGGTTGACATAACTTCGGCGCAAGGAATCAACGCAGCATCTCAAATTTAGTCTAGTTTTTAGTGCCAACAACAAGCTACAATAAACGCGTCTCTCCGTCCCTGCTGTACTCGTAGGCATACATGTGGAAATAAGGAATGTTACGCTGTGACACTTTAAGCGTATGCACTACATCTTCTGCTCATCGCCATTACGATCACTTTTGTGAATGCGACGAGGCGTGTACTTAATCATCGTCATTTCCCACTTCTGCTGAGCCCTCCCTCTCATTCTCTCTTCTCGACCATCACTATAGTTTAACTGATACGGTATATTAAGCCCACAATTCTTGTGGGTGGTTCATATCCGAGCATGACTTCGGGCAACCCAGTAAGAACGAGATTGGTGTGCCCGGCTAGCCTGGGCTTTCAGGAAGGGGTGCGTTCTCTGGAGAGTGCGGCGGGTTGAGCGATGCGGAGCACTATATATAGTGCGGTCAGCGTTGCACTACGGATGAAACGGGCTACTCGGTGCCCCGAGGAGACGTGGATGCCCCTCCAAACATTGATGTGTAGCGTTTAGTGCTGCCAGACATCCACAAGATCCTTCGAAGAGACATCTCGCGCCTTCGGCTTGCTTGTACTCGTAAAGTGCTATATATATATATATATATACTTCTCGGCCGGTGTCAACCGGCCTTGAAGTGGCTGACTAACCTTTAGCAAGCTCGCAACGCACGCGACGAAATTTCGCAGTGAGGAAAGTAGCCAAAGCGCAACGGGCCGGCGCCTCGGGGATGAAGGAAGAGCAAGCCGGAGCACAAGAGGCCGAACATCGCCAACGGAAGGTCGACAGCGATGTAACGTACACATCTGATGAGAGCTACGAATAAGGATATTACACGGATTAATACGTCTTCTCCTAACTGCACCATATACGTCAAGGTATTACATCATTCATTTTTGCTACCCGTGTAGGACAGTTTTTGCGGTAGATCGACCTTTTACTTCGGTGCAAACAATTAATGCGTGAAGGACTTTGCGCGATGTTCACGCTGGCTCCAAGTGCACAAGAAACCTGCCGAAAGGCGATGAGAAGCACGCGAATTGATGCAAGACGAATACGCGTGTAAGAAGCATGCACGCGTTGTAGCATGTTCCCGTTAATGTTGGGAGTTATCCGGCCCGTACCAACCGCTACTGTTTCAAATAGCATGTGCAATCAAAACTTCCTCGGTGGCATGAATGTGAAAGGAAGATGTCTGATAGTCTGATATCTGACATCACAGAGGGTCACACAAGGGTACATCTGTTTACTTTCATCATTTGGTAATCGTAGTGACGATAGCTTTGTGATTGATTATCGTGATATACGCTGATTGGTTCTGCTACAACCTCAGACAGATTCTCGGTGAAAGTTAAATCTATACACGATAGTTGCCGAGTGGTTGAGTGACCTGGGCTGGTGTGGCACTTCTAACCAAACTTTTCTAGCACAAACTCGGTGAACCATTTCTTATCTGAACTTAGTGAACTTCTTATCTGAACTTAGTGAACCATTTCGATTACGTAAACTGGACCCCACGCTACGGCTACGACTGCCATCTAGCCTTTCCCGCGGCGAGGCAACCTTGTTGTGTCGCTTGTGGCTGGGGGTGGCGTTTACGAACGCATATTCCTACCGTATGGGAATGGCCGAGAGCCCGATGTGCGACTCCTGTGGGTGCGACGAGACCATCGAGCACCTATTGTGTACCTGCCCTCGCTACGATGTCCAACGCCTCTCTCTGCGGGCAACTTTACGCAGACTGGACTCGAGACCTTTCACCGAGTCAAAGATACTCGGACCGTGGCCACACCCGTCGCTGGCTCGAAAAGCGATTCGTGCACTAGTGCAGTACTTGAAGTGCACGGGCTTAACAGACCGTTTATAGTGTCCTTGTGTTTGGTGTCCCTCCCACACGTACTCAGTGTTTACTCTCTCCCTTTCTTCCGCTTTCTATTCCCCCTTTCCCCCACCCCCAGTGTAGGGTAGCAAACCGGATGCTGTTCTGGTTGACCTCCCTGCCTTTCCTACCCTTGTTTTCTCTCTCTCTCTCTCTTATCTGGTTTTGAAAGGTCAACATTGAAGTCTGCAACGATGATCACATGGCTAGTGTCATGCACACACACACACACACACACACACACACACACACATATATATATATATATATATATATATATATATATATATATATTTATATATATATATGCTTCGCACAGGGCCTCGCTATCAATGCAGTATGCTGCAACGGAATAAGAAGACGTTCGCCATCGGATCGGAGGATGGAGAGCGGCAGCCGGGCCATCGAATGACCGTGGCCTAAAAGGCAGAAGCCCTAAAAGAAGCAGCCTGGGAGCTGATGCGGGCTATTCGAAGACGACATGGCAAAGGATGCAACAGCAGCTTGAAAAGAATTGTACCGGGAAAGGAAAGCAGGTCGCAAGAAAATGCCTCACAACTGCCGTTCGCAGTAATTGAGTTAAGGCAATGAAAAGGTCACTGAAATATACCTATTTTCTTTTCTTTTTCCTTTCGCGCTTCCGTCATTGCGTCGCGCACTACCATTATAGCAGGGACCATGCGCTGGGAGCGACGAATGGCAGGAAATAAATGAAACCGGACGAAAAGAACCCTTACTGAAGGTTTTCTTTTTCTTCTATTTCATAGCGTGCTTTCTTTTTATATAGCACGTTTAGTCCTAGTCACGTTAAACGGCGGCGCTCTGACCGCGCAAGTACAAGTATGCTTTCGCAAGACTTGGGTCCACCTGTAGCCAACACAGCCTCCTCTTTCTAAATTTACCTTCACAAAAGGCATTTACAAAAAGAAAACAAGAAAAAAACATTACAAACGAGAAATAAGAACAAAATGCATATCTAAGCAAATGCATATCTACGAAAATAGGTCCTATAGCGGATTACGTCGGATGCTGCTGCCGTTGTCACAGTATTTGATGCGTCAAAGCCCTGGGCCGGTATTTTGTAGCGATGCCTTTTTCTATTCTATGCTTATTCTGGCTTTTCGCGCTTGGCCACTGGTCAGAGCGACGGTCTGCCCACATTATCAACGCGATCAGGCGGCCGTGTGTGGTGGATGATAAGAATCGCATAGAATAAGGCATAAGGCATCGCTACAAAATAGCGGCCCTGAGGTAGACGCAGATGGGGGTATCCAAGCAGAGGTAGCACTTGTTTCAAGACAGCGCAAGGTGGCGCAAGACGCGAAGCCATCCCATATCAAACAGCGTATCTGGGAGACGAAAGCTTCCCGCCACCGTCATACATCGTGGCGGTAAACTTTGTGAACACTTGCGCGGCAGCGCGTCGCGGCGCTATGTCGATACGTTATCGCAGCGTCTCACAGCTGAGGAGATGGGGCGATTACCCGAGTCTCGCGAGCTTCCTTGCGCCATGGCACACCGTGCACCTGACCCAGTCGCCGAGGCTACGTTACACAAGTCACACTTGCAGGCCCGTCTCTCCAATTTGTCACTGCCGCAGCAAAACTTCAAGCGAGTTTGATATACAGTTAGTGGCATGTTTACACGCGTACATTGTTTCGCGTTGTTCGGCGACCGCTTTTAGCCGCTAAAACATGGCTGCAAAGTTATCGCTCGGCGCATGACGCACGTACATGCACCCCAAATTTGGCGAAAGAGTCTTTTTCTAATCGGACTACACGTGCGACGCGAAGAATGGTGTACGGTCTGGAACGTATACACGCGAGCACCAGCGATGACGCTGCAATGTGTGATGGGTACGCATAAATGGCCGACGCACTCGACCCTCTCGACCCACAGATCAGATTTCGCCAACTGACGACTGTGCTCGTCGCTGTCGCTGCGCTTTGAGTGTTACTTGTTTTTGTGGGCACAAGTTCACCGAATAGAGAGCTAGATTCATGACTCACAGTTTTGGCACTGACTGGTTTTTGCCGTCCCTACATCCTGACAATATAGTATCTGTAGGGGCATGTAGTACAGTTGCGGACAATGAAACAAGAGAAATAAAATCAAAGCAGGAAATCTGTACGGCTGCGCTTGAGGCAGAGATTATATTTCGCTGTTCACTGCAGCAAAGATCAAATCGCGCCCTGCTACGGAATTTATTTACGAAATTGCTGACTACTGTGTAGTTAACCTGCATGGATCAACTACTGAGATAGTATCGTGAGCGAGCTACGTTATATATATATATATATATATATATATATATATATGTGTGTGTGTGTGTGTGTGTGCGTGTGTGTGTGTGTGTGTGTGTGTGTGTGTGTGTGTGTGTAAGGACACCTGCTTGCCATCTCATTACCCCTGCCGCAATAAAATGAATCCATCTATAGCCAGCATTAGTAGACCTGAAGCATGCACCCTAATTCTGATTATAAATCTCGTTAAGCTATGCCTAGAGCATGATAAAAATGACTAATGACAATAATCATGTTGCCATGCATGTCTTACAAGGTGAAAGAAATCTCAGAGGTCTCTCCGACCTTCCTCTGAATTTAAAGGAGTGAAATTGTCAGGTACAATGCTTGTAAAATATTTCCTTAACGCACAGGCCTTGAAACGTATGGCTGACTAAAAATATTACGAAAGTTAAATGATTCATGTAGTGGAATAGATATGCTGATGCAATTTCGCTAAAAACACTATCAAATGCTTTTTTTTTTTTTTTGAGGTGAGACAGTTACATTGCCCGTTGTCTTTCCCTTGCCTTAATACAATAGATCACTACAAGTAGCCAGAATGTTAACGATTAGAACTTGTATTCTTAAAGGTCGTAACGTAGTGCCTATTTGCACAGCACACACACACACACACACACAAGAGAGAGAGAAAAAAAAATTTGCTGACGACGTTTATTCTAGCTTATCTTGCACAATAGTTCTTGATTTTCTCATGTTTTCTTGTTTTTAGAATACTGATTACGTTACAACTGTCTGTCATATAGACGGACATTTGTGCAGTGCAGTTTCATTCTCATCGTGCTCCTGCCCAGCATAGGATGGCCGGTGTAGCAACATCGGGCCACGCGGAGTCGGTGGTCGGAACCTCGGCGCATTTACTACCCAGATACTACGAACACAGGGGACCCAACGTATCGCTCCCAAAGACGCAAAGCAAAGGACAGCCCTGTGAGACAGCATGGTACTGCACAAAAAACTGCAGAGTTGCGTTCCCGAACGGGATATATATCTCCGCGCGCAGTTATTCTTTTCTGTTCATTCAGAAACTGGCAGCCATTTCGTCTAAAAGTTCGCAGAAACTTAGTGTCATTCGCGCACAAAGGACACGGTATCCTTTCCAAGAAATCAAAAAAGGGACACCGTCGCCGCCCTTGAGGTTGAGAAAACGGCCGCGCTTTCCATCTGCGGGTTGCCTAAATAAAACGGCATCCGTCCACAACGAATGTCGAATGTCTCGTGGACGCATCCATCGCGTCGACTGACACAATGCGCCAGGCCCCGACAGGCGCCTGGGCCCCGGAGCCACCACGGTGCAGCTTTTCTTTGCGGCCGCCGCTCATTGTGGCCCGCCGCTCTAATGTCATTTCCCAGGAAACAGAAGGCAGGACAGGAATAAATCAACGTGGTTGCACAATGATGTTCCTCTTCGGGAGGGGTACGTCAGCTCATGTTCGCACAATGCGCAAACATCGCCGAGGAGGAGCGGGCGAGCTTTTCTTCAGCCGAGGGAGCGTCCTTCTGGCAGCGGCCGCCTAAAGCGACGCCGCCTACTGGCCGCCGGTGCTCTCGCTTTCCACGCGCCACGGGCAGCAACCTGGGCTCGCGGCGCTCCTCCGCTTATTGCGCTGTTCGGCTACACATGTCCGCGATCTCGCAAGTTCACTCCGTGCCGACAACTCGTCCAGGCTGGATGTTCTCTCTCTCTCTCTCTCGCGAGCTCCGGTGCTAGCACGACTCGGCGACGGAGCAGGAACAAAAGGACCGCCTGCAGACGTACACGGGTCCTGGCGATGCGCGCGTGGAGCGCGACAAAGCACGTGCAATCCATCCACGTGGGTGCCCCTTTATGCGCGATTGACACGCCGAAGGGGGCGCCCGCTACTGCGGCGGGGGGAGGCGTTCCCCGCGGCTTGCCCTCCTCTTCCCGGAGTCTCGGAGGAAACCTCGACACTCGTGTGGCACAAAGACGAGCCGTGTACAACTCAAAATAAACACAGCCGCTTTCTCCCCCATCCCTCCGGGCTGCCGCCGCTTCTCGCCCGGAGGGTCGTCGCGACGACACAACAACAACAACCAGCGGAAGTGACAAAGAGGCCTACGCGGGATGACGTCCGTCGCGGCAGTCTTCCCACATAAGTCATCTCTTTTGAGCTCGGCTGTCGGTGTGCACCCAAGTCGCCTAGCGCCGGGCGCAACCCGAGTCCCCCGGACGGTGCTGGGCGATTCCGCCGCGGCTCGGGAGACTGGCGCGCTCCGATGACCGCAGTGAACGCATCAGCCGCCAGCCGGACCGATGCAGCACGAATTCTCCGGCCGGCATGCGGATAGAAGAAGCAGGATATAAGCTTATTGAGCTGGAAGTTGGCGGGGCGAGTCCGGAGTTAGGCACCACTGGTTAGTAAATCAAGAGCAGTCCCGACACGGCATGTCATAATCAAGATGCAAGCAGGAGCAGGGCGCCATCGCCAAAGGTGCTTATCACAACAAAACGAGGAAGCCTTCTAGCATCCGCAGTGTCAAGGTTGAAATGTAATGATTGCGAAGGCTTCTCTGCACATGCCCGTTTGCACGGGCTGATGGCGCGCGTCCTCCGAGACTTGTGGCATATACACTACCTTTGCGACCCCGCGTCTTCGAAAAGCCTCACGTACAGGGGCCGAGCGAATGGCGAATTTCGAAGACAATCAGAGGGGCGCTGAACGAGACGAGGTCGGTCCCATCTCTCGGCGGCGGGCGCTCGCGTCGACGGAGAGCGCTCGTCACGTCGAGGCGAAACGCGAGCCGAGGGGTGAAGGTGGCAAAAATGGGCGAGGAAGGCGTCGGCGCAGCTGCGGCGCCCAGCAAAGCCCGGCGGCAGCAGCAGCCAGAAGTCGTGCGGCTGAGTCGGCCGACAGCGCGTTGTTGCTGGCGGTAATTAAGCGGACGCCTGAGTGGCAGCTCGCAGGCGCGTCTCTGATGTGTCGCAGTTGCGGCGCGTCACGTCATGCGGCACCGCGGCCGACAAGTCGCGCAGAGCGCGTAATGGAGCTCTCTCCCTGCGGGGCCCGGTGGGCTGCGAAGGTCAACCGCGCTGCCGAGGTTCGCTTTCAATCAGGCCCCCTCCCGGCCGAGCTGTCTTTAAATAACAGGTGCACGGCGTGACGTGCGCTTGATTTATTGCCCTTAACGCAGCGCTCGGCGGAGAACGCAACCAACCAGGGCGGAGAGCCATTGTATCTTGGACCGTGATTTATTATGCAGTTATTCACGCTGCGCACCGCGACGGCCGCGCCGCCGCTCTCTGAGCTGCCATCGGCAAGGGTCGTCCTATCGCTGCCAGTCGTTCACCGCGTATCAGATAACGGCCTCGAACGGGACCCTTATTTATGGAAGCTGCGTGTCCAGGAAACCTGCATGCATGCCTCGATCACGCCGGCGTCTTTGCGCGGCATTCCTTCAGGGCCCCGCATGAAACGTCCCTCCGATCCATCAACGCGCGCCTCCCCAGGACCGAGCTGTATGGGCAGCGACTACGGGCGCGGCTGCTATGCAGCCCAGCACGGCGCACTGCTGAGCCCATTGAGGCTGCCGACAACCCGTGTCGCTATGTGCTCCGGTCAGAGGAAAGAGCGCATATTCTGCAGCAAGCACATGTAATAATCAACTAGAAGTCAGTCATACATTACCGTTTCAACGTAGCTGTACACTGCTAATGGCCTTAAAACTCAAGTGTCGTCAGGATGAATTATCCATGAGAACAAACAGAAGCGCCTAGACAGGTATTTAGATCCGAAAGTACAGCAGATTAGGAATTTTCAGAAAACCTATGCTGCCGGCATTTGACTCCACATCACAAGAGTGCTGTTGTGAAAATAAGGCACTATTGTTGTCCTAATATTCTTAACTTACATGTGTCTTAATTTTTCACCTTTGCGTTTCCTTTTTGCAGAAATTACATAACAAGGCAAGCTACTTCAAAACGATGGCCAGGTGTTGTCTTCTTGTCGAAAGGTGCTCTCCACGTTTTCCTTTATTGCCCTACTTTGATCAGTTCAAGTGTTTATTTTCCTGTGGCCCTTTTAGTCTTTTTTAAGCAAGTACAATTTAATTTAATGCACTGTAAAGTATTAGGGCGACCGCACAACCCCTATACCAATATTAGCAGGTGGTGCAACTCAGAGCAGTTAGCACTCCGAACACCACCAGCAGAAGCAGCAGCAGTATACAGGGTGTTTCAGCGAAGTTTCAAATTTCTTTTTAGAATTACCTGTGGAAGGTAGCCCAATTCTAGTCCATGAACTGGTCCACTAGAAGAGGAGGACATTCCTGGCAAAAAAAAAAAATGAAATGCATAATTTGCCAATTAACACTAAACCACTAATTAAGTACTTAAGTAATGACAGCTTAAGGCACATTTTGCAATTTACAAATTCTAGAGGGTGAGACTGCAAGGCACATGCGCTTGAAGAAAAGAATTGCGTGGATGACACCATTTACGAGACACGCGCCGAAAACTTGCGATGAAAATTCACTGTCGTTCCACTTGTTTTCTTAACAAAACGTCGTTTTATGCATTGAACCACAAAAATAACTGGAATGCGAATGCACTTTTCCGCAAAGTTCGGGAATTGATATCTCGAAACTGGTGTCATCGTGGGAATTCGTTTCAAGTGGATCCGCCTCCCCGGCTAGAATTTGTAAATACCAATATGTGTCATAACGTAAGTAGTTAAAAGCCTAATGAGCGAATTTTCGGTAATTTGTCGATCATGCGTTTCAATTTTCTTTTTGTCCGCCTCCTTGAGTAGGCCAGCTCAAGGACCAGAACTGTGCTATCTTCCACAGACAGTCCTAAAGAAAAATTTGAAAGTTTTCGCTCAAACACCCGGCATACCAGTTGCTGAATTACCGTTTGGTTCTCTCGTGACAGCTCCTATTCAAAAATGCAAAAACGTTGACAGGCAGCGACAAATTCAGCTTAACTTTCTTGTTAACGCAAGGGCACGCCGTCTGGAATCGTCTTTCACTCCTGCCGCTGTTTCTCAGTGACCGTTTCCGATTCGGTGCAAAGAAACCGAGGTCTTGTAATCAAGAGCCGAGGCACGTCAATAAAGCTAACGTTGGATAAGCGTGCCGAGCCCGCCAGAACATAAAAAAAAAATGGTATGTAAACATCAGAGGATCAAAGGCGAGGAAATAAAATCAGAAAGGTATCATACACATGTGGAAAAGAAATGCCCAAAAATGACATTGCTCAAATTGTTTAAGAAATGGAAGAAAAGAGGGCACAAGAAGATCTTGGCAGCCGACATTTTTGACAGTGTCTCCATTTCTGCGTCACTAAAACAGACAGGCCGCTGTTCCTGTCTTTATATTTCTCGTTTGATTGTTTTCTCCTTATTCGCCTTTTTTTAATCCTTCTTCCTTTTAGCCTTTGCTGTCGCCGTTGTGAACCCTCGCACAAGCAAAAAGGCGAGTAGTGAGGGGGGCGAGGGTGACGTCGACGAGCGTCAAAACGAGTGAGGCAAAAAAAAAAAAAAAGAAGGTACGATAGTTTCGCGGCAGTCGTCCTCCGGTCGTTCGTTATTATAATTACGAACATTACAGAGAAACGTCGTGATCCGAGGAGTACATTTAAAAAGAGAAACAGGCGGGCGGCGGCGGCGGCACCCGCACGCACAGAAAGGAAACTCGCCAGAAGCGGAGAAGAGTCGGAGAGAGCCACGTGCCAAAAGACGTGAACGAAGCGACGTATAAAGATTTTTCTGACGCGCGTCCGGATGTCCTGGCCGTCGCTTTTGTTTGTGCGGCGCGCCATGCCGTTACCGGTTCGTTTGTGGTGCCGACTTCTGTCGTCTTCATTTCGATTTGGCGCGGCCCACGCTCCTCCACCCCACCGCCCCCTTTCGTCTCGCATTTTCCGGTCTCGCTTTATTTTTTGCACCCTGATTATTGCTTTCTGCTAATTCTCTACTTTTTCTTTTGTTCTTTTTTATTTTATTTACTTCTTTTTTTGCGATTTGCGAGTACGTGGGGGACGTGGAAGAAGGGAGGATGTGAAAAGGACATCAAGATGAAGGCGTAACTGCGAGGGCCGGAGCGTAATTCGCGTAAAGTGTTTGACGGGCTCCTTTTGAAGTTTGAAAGGCCAAGGGAGCTTTTCTTAATTAAAAATACTCTTCCAGGAGTCGTTCCTTTGAATTTGTGCTTCTTCTATTTCACCCCGTTTCTTCTCTCGGGGCTGTCTGGTATACCGGGGCGCTGGTAGGCTGCCTTCAGTCGAGGAGGAGACGGCTGTCTTCGAAAAAAAAAAAAAAGGTTTAGGGTTATGCTCCTCCGCGTGTTGAGTGTCAATCGCGGGACTGTGATCTGGCCTGGCAGACGACTCCGAGCGGGATGGAAGCCGGCAGTGTCGGCCGTGCGGGCCGACTACGGCAGTGGGTGCGCTGTTGTAAGCGACGTTGGCAAACGAGCTGGCTTGACTGGTGGCCTATACGGTCGTGCGTCCTTATCTAGAGTCCACCATTTGAAGTGCATACTTGACGGTGACCTACTATTGAAAGGCGCATAAATAAGTGTCACTCTGCCTCCCTCCTTACTGGGTCGGTGCAGTGTTCAAAGAGGAAGCTCAGGTGTATGTGCTTGTCTCCTGCTTTGCTATGTTGACAAAAAAATACCAGCAGGTCCAGTGCCCATTGTAGGAGTTTACATGCAGCCAATCGTTCTATAAATACATAAAGGGTGCCGAAACCTGCGTTAGTCTCTGTGTAATTGCAATTTCAGTTCAAGGCCATACCGAAGACTCTCACCCCGTTCAAGACCCTCACCCCGTTAAAACGCAGTCTATTTGCATCTGTTCGGGAGCACGTGCATGTGCTCTTGCACGCCCTTGCTCAGCAACGTGTGCTGCGGGGACCGTCTCGACGAGCTAGCTGGGGTTGGCACGACAGCAGTGCAGGTGCGAATGTGGCCTAATGGTTCGGTTATCGGGCTGCTGTGCTGGAGGACCTATGATCCATCCTGCCATCGGGAACGTAGTGAACTCTTTTTTTTTTAAGTATGAGTTATTCAGCACGACTGCAGCAGCACTCAGCAGCCATGAGCAGGGAAGTCCACGAAGGTTCGCAAAGAAAGCTTCACTTTAAAACACTTAGGAAGTTGTGCGTCCTTTTACGTGATGTTTCTTACCGTGCGTTGTGGTCTTAGAAAAGGAAGTATAGTGAAATGAAACCCTTGGAAGTGTGCAGTTGACGTTGTCGCAAACAAGTAGACGACCGGGCATCACATTCATGAGTCATTAAAGAGATTTCTTCGTTGTGTAAATATATATATATATATATATATATATATATATATATATATATATATATATATATATATATATATATATATATATATATATAGAGAGAGAGAGAGAGAGAGAGAGAGAGAGAGAGAGCCTAGGAGCCCGCTATTTATTGGGGAAATTATTAGAAGGCAACGAACAATGAAACAATGAACCTAAAGAAAGTATAGGGTAAATTATCAGTAACTCTTAATTGAAGTCAAGAAGTCATAAACGAATAACAATGAAAGTGCACGAATAAACAAGTGGCCGCAGATGGGCCACAGATGGACAAGGTCACTACATTTCAAAGGAACGCCTGCAGCCTCCGCTGTCGTCTCTCCGACTTCAAACAATTTGTACGCAAGCAGCCCCTTCCGGTGATCGCTATCTGAGTCCCGTGTGCGCACCGGCATTAGCCTTTCTGAATATACCATCATACTCTCAACGACAGGAACGGATATCAGCAGGGTTCTCTTGGCTGTTCGCAGTGATTTAACTTTCATTGCTCATACCATACCAGCCGATGCATCCAACTAGTATGCTGCAATGACAGTGAAATGGACAATTTGACCTTTACGGTGATTGCGGCGTACATACCACCTCGGGCTACATCTGATGTGGATAGGCTGCAGGACATAATAGATGGAACACCTGGACCGCACTTACTAACCGGAGAATTATACGCGCATCACTCCGCCTGGAGGGGTAGGAGGTCTTCAGTCCGCGGTCGACGGCTTTTTGACATAGCACATCGAAATAACCTGGCAATTCTTACTGACGGACATGTAATCTTCTTCAAGAATGACCAATCCAGGCCACTCGACGTCACCATGATCTCCGCGCACCTCATGTCTACGGCGACCTGGTTCGAAAACATCGAAAGTCACGGCAGTGACCACGTACCAACCTACATCTATTTGGGCTGTCCTACACGGTACACACAACGAAGGGTGGTTAATTGCACTAACTATGATATGTACAATGCTACAATGGAGGAGTTAGACCTATCTGAATTGGCGTGCAAGGAGTTTGCTGGTGAGCTAAATTGAGCAGAACAAGGCAGTACTAAACATCTGAAACCATCTCGAACTCATTCAACGGCTGACGGGAAGTATCAGAGGCTCCGGGCAATGCACCGTAAAGCTGACAAGCCTGCTCGTAGGGCACTGTCTGTAGATGACATTCACGACGCTAGGCGAATGCAAAGGCATATCCAACGTCACCTGGACAAGCTAGACAAGAGGCAATGGCGGAACTTCGGTTCCAAACTTGACCCCAGAAAACCGCTGTCAAGAATATGGAGCATTGTGTGCAGGCTGAAAGCTGATTCAACTGCATCCTTTCAGTTCTATTGCACTATCCCCTAACAGCAACGAGTTGGACGTGGCGGCGACTTTCTGCTCCAAGATCACTGCTGCAGCGACGCTTGCAACTTTGCCCCGAGCGGCATGCACAGGAGGTTTCAGTGACAGCGGCCACTATTGAAGCAGACGAACCTTTTTCGATCACGGAGCTACTTGGCGCGTTGACATTGGCGAAGAAGACATCGTCTCCTGGTCCTGAGTGCGTCAGCTACGCCGAGTTGACACACTTAGGCGACAAGGCAAAGAAGTTCCTACTTACCATATTCAGTGCCACCTGTGAAAGTGACCGTCTTGAACATTGCTCGAAAAGAGCTCGTGTTCTCCCTGTTATCAAGCTTGGCAAGTCTCCAACAGACGTAAGCTCCTATCATCCGATTGCTCTTCTTAGTTGCGTGGGAAAGCTTATTTATGGAGAAGATGGTATTGACGAGCCTGGACTGGTTGCTAATGGACACGAATATCTACCCTTCGCAAATTCCAGGGTTCAGAAAAGGCCGCAGCATCATAGACAACGTGATCAGCCGATGTCTATACGTCGGCTAAAATATCTGCTTTCAATTAAGCGGTTATCTCTCTCACTCTCTTGTCAACTGCGTAAAGCCCAACAAAGCTGCACGCAACATCACTATTGGCGTATTCCTCGGCATCAATGGAGCGTTCGATAACGTGACTCACGAGGCTATTTTGTACGCTCTGAAGTCCGTTGGAGTTGGGGGTCGTTTGTACCACTGGATCTCAGACTACCTCACAGATCGGTCCGTCTACATGTCCACAAAAAAGGTGACACAGCTCCGCAAACAGTATATCAAGTTCTCCAGGGTGGTACTTTAAGGCCGAGCTTATTTAGCATGTCTCTTATTGGATTGGAGAAGTGCATTCCCAGGTCGGTTGAAATCTCTTTATATGCAGATGACATATGTATCTGGAACTGTGGTCACCACAGACGTGTGCTACGAGCAATATTGCAGAAAGCTATCAATTCTGTTGAACATTTTCTATTTGCACGAGGTCTAACGATGTCACGTGAAAAATGTGCCGCCATTGCTTTCACTAGGCGTGATGTCCTGCGCTACACGTTAAAGATTGCATACTCTCCCATTCGGTACGTGTCAAGTCACAAGTTTCTGGATGTGGCAACCGACAGACTAATGACGTGGACGCCCCATATTCGAATACTTAGAGAAAAAAATGGGTCATACGTGAGAATCTTCCGTGTGCTATCAAGCAACACTGGGGGCTGCTCCGTAAATTCTCTGCTAGCATGGATACGGCTCCCTGTGGAGGTCTCGTGCGATACAGCCTTCCTGTGCTGCAGGGCATTTCCCAAACCAACATAAAACTCACATCTACGGAAGCAAAAGTCCTGAGGGTGTGCCTCGGCCTACCGAAAAACTCATCAAGGATGCGAACCCTTGCAGAAAGCAGACGCCTACTGGTTCCAGTGCTTCTGTTGCAGCAGGAGTATCTTCGAGTACAGATGCGTTTTGCCGCCTGAGTGCCGGATCATCCGCTTGCTCCAGACAGCGGTCCTGCGGGGTGGAGCTCGGTCCTGCTGAATTATCAAAGCCTTTATGCCGATGGAACCACCGTGGAAAATTTCTTCGTGGTCCATTGTCAATTTCGTGCCTGTGTTCAAGAGCAAGAGAAATACTCATAGTCCAGCGCAGACATATTTAGTTCTACAGCATGTTAACACCAGCTACAGGGCTCACCGTCATATTTACGCTGAATGGCTCCGTTACGTCCACATCATCTGCCATTGGTGCGTGGATTCCGTCTGCGAGTGTTACCATCTCTGCCACTCTCAGCCACCACACTTCAATTACAGCCACTGAACTAGCTGCACTGCGGGCAGCTTTTATTTACATCATCGACCAGACAGCTGAGTCTTGGGTGATCTACACCGACTCAAGAGCGGCCCTGCAGCCCCTGAAGTCCCGACGCATACAGGAACAACTCGCAAGGGACATCAGACGCCTATGCAATAAAGACTGCAAACTGCATCACAGAATTGTGCTGCAGTGGTTACCAGCCCACTGCGGACTACAATGCAATGTCCAGGCTCACCATGCTGCCATAGACATTCCGAGAGAAATTGCCCAGATACCTCTCTCGAGAAAAGACGCGACGACACTCACCCTCTAGACAGATGCTAGCTACCAGTACGGACCCCTATACAAAATAGATCCATCGTGCGACTATTACATGCCGCGAGGCTTCAATACACAAGACCAAGCAGGCCTTCACCGCATAAGGCTCAACGTGGTATACACAAACTACTTCAGGTGTAAGATTCAACTTACAGATCCGTGTATGTGTGTGCCGTAAGGTGCTTATATGTATATATATATACATACATATAATACATATGTATACATACATATACATATGTATATATGCATATAATACATATACATATGTATACATATACATATGATACATATACATATGTATATACATACATATATGTATGTATATGTATGTATATATCATGATTGTCATCCAGCACCTGGAGTAGCATGTCAAGCGAACAGCCAGGCTAACGTCTCCAGTCTACCATTAAAGCTTGTTTCTCTCCCTTCTCTCTTCATCCATTTTCATTCATTCATGATTTCTTTACTACTATTAAGAGCTACACATATTTTACTAAATTCTCTATGCTGTCCTTCGTCTGATTTTATTATATATATATATATATATATATATATATATATATATATATATATATATATATATATATATATATATATATATATATATATATATATATATATATATATCAGCTCGGAACGGCGCGGGTGCTGCATAGCCCACCTGCGACGCAACTCTATTATAGCAGTGCTAGACATACTCGCGAATGCCCCTCGTCAGAGATCATTTACAGGCTTATCAGCGCTTTGTAAAGCGATAACTGTCCGAACTGGTAAACGGACGGACAGTATCCAGACCTCAAAAGTGCAGAGCGGAGGCATCGTTGGACAGTGCTGTGTTCTCATTCGGCTGTATCGCAGAACCGGGTCGTAATCAAAGCGGTAAGCCAGACAACTGAAGTAATGATATATATATATAATAAAAAGATAGAATAAAGGGCCTAATGGGCCGCACGTGAAACGTTCGCGTGTATTGCAACGAAAAGCCGGTGAGACTGACCAGCTGCGTATGATTGGCCAAAAGGCTAGGCTCATCGTCGTAGAAGAGAATGTATGCGAATCAAATTAGGCCTCGGCGCATTAAAAGAAGGAGCTTAATTGTCAGTTTATTTTCTCGGCGGCAGCAGATAAGTGACTCTCGCGCTTCAGCGCTTTCGAAGCGCATTTCGTGGCTCGCACTGTGGCAACGACAAGCGCGGTGCGCGTTTCCGCAGTGGTGGCACTGAAGATGTCCAGCACTCTCGCCGAGCAGCGGCGTTTCGGTACAGGGGCGAAAAAGACCCGCATGTAAAGTGCAGTTCCGAGGCAGTCGTTAAAGCTCGGATGCGCGAAATGATGTATAAGCGCAGAGTGGTTCGGCAGAGTTACCGACTAATTCGAGCAACGCGAGCGCGCACGCTCAATTTAGTTAGTATTCGCTACGTAACATGTATGTGCCCTTTAGAGCGAACAGCTTTCTTTGGCTCTTTCCCCTCTTTTTGGCGGTGCTCGGTGATGGTGGTTGGACTTTCACTGTCGGTACGGAGGCGCACATGCAAAGGGAGCGCGTTCATCCTCGAACGCGAACGAATTCGAACGCATGTACGACGACTCGCTCGGGAGCTCCAAAATTCTTCGTTATACTGGTCACTTCGCTGTGGAGGTCGTACAGGCTAAATAAGCTCAACAAAAGAAAAACCTCCATTTAACATGAATGCAAGTAAGAACTGTGAAGTCGCTGTCCTGATATTTTTTTTTTTTTTGGAGGGGGGTGGTGTACTTCGCCTGATCGAATTCGCAGTCGCGGTGCCGCAACTGCCAAAGTCAGTGGCGACACCGTGACATGGTGTTCGTTATAAAGCGAGAAGTCTGCCGTTGCGGATGTTTGGAACTTCTTCGTTGTAGTGGTCGTCGCTGTAGAGGCGTACACAGTAAATACGAAAGAAATTCGGCCGGTACACAACCAATCCTTCGTTATACTGGTCAATTCGCTGTAGAGGTGCGCGTTTGTTGTTCGACAGCATTATAGCTCTTTTAGACGCTCGTGTTGTCGCGCGAGCTTTGAGGCGTCTGAAGCTCTAGAAGTTATGTTGGTGCGCCGGGAAAAGACAGCGTAGCTCTTCTCCCCCATCTCGCTCCCCACTGTGGAGGCTACGGGAGAAGGGTCGGGCAGCCAGAAACGAGGTTGAATAGCCGCCTTCCACGCAAGTACTCCCGTCGATGGCGACAGCACACATATGACAAATCGGCTTATATGTATAGCCACCTATACTACCCCTACAAATGTTCTGATTAACAGCTCTGTTCTCTACGGGATTTCGCCATGAAACAACAAACGCAACCTAAATATCCTCATTGCGATAAATATACGCCTTCAAGCGCATCGTTCCTTTAACAAAGCGAACAGCTTTCTAAAAGCTTTCAGCTATGCGCTTGCATTAAGAATTATGGACGATGGTTTCTACGCACTTTTCATGCTTCGCGCAGTCAATGGGCCGAGTCGCGCTTGCTTGGTTTGGTTTAGTTGCCCTTTACTGATAGCGTATACTGACTACGTGGGATTGGACAAGATTTGGATAAAAATAGAAGAAAAAAAACAGTTAGTCCTGGCTAAAAAACGACGGAAACATTTGGAAAACAATCAAGGAAATGTATATAACACAATATACAACATACTTAGCAAGAAAATGCCGTGGAACGATTAGAAATTCCTCAATGGCAGAGCAAACATCTTTATGAAAGCGTCCCGACAGAAAAGGCTGCCAGAGAATGAATGTCAGGAATGAAAAAAATCAATCCAAGTCGTCGAAACGGTACTTTTAAAACGTTTTTCCTTAAATGTGAGAAAAGACGAAAGAGTAAGAAAAAAAAGTTCAATTGTCTCAACGTCTCCACTAATTGGGCACAGGGGAAAGTGCGATACAGCCGCCCTATGGCGAGAAAAGTTCAAAGTAAGTCTGCGGCACCGTAATTGAGTGAAAACATTACTTCTTAGAGCAAGAAAGAAATTTAGGCGTCAAGGTAATATGAGCTATTATAGTGGCGTTTAAAAGTCTATAGCATAATTTCACACCTCCTGAACCTATAACAGCCGATAAGTAAGCTAACGCGGGAAGTATTGGAATACAGGATCCCGGAGGGCTACTGTCACCAGAATATCTGCCTTCTAATTCATGAGTAAGTCATACCTAAAGCAGGACTAGCAGAACTAGAGAATAAAATGTGCGTAAGAGGTAAGAACCACGATTTGCAGTGAGCAATCATTGTATGCATAACGAATGAATACGTTACTATGATAACTACTGAGATTGACGACATTGATTTGCCTAAGGCCAATGGAAATTTAGTCATAATTGACACGTGTACTCGTTTATCTTTCTCCGATGGCCGCTCTTCACCGGCTAGTAAATGTTAAACGTTATCGCTCGGCGCAGAGCGCGCGTGCATGTATCGGAAGCTTCTCGAATGTTATCGATGGTTCTATCCGTTGTCTGTTGTCACCGAACCTTGTCTAAACTGATAGTATGCGCGCGACGCGAATTGTGTAGTACTATCTGTAAGACACACGGGCACCAGTAATTACGTTGGAATTTTCGACGGCTCATGTAGAAAAGCCAACGCGCTTGGCCCGCTGATCAGATTTTTGATGATCGCCTACCGCCGGCTGTGCTCACCGCCTTCGTTATGTTTCGAGTGCAACTTAGTTTCGTCAAGTTAGTTTCCTCATTCACAGTTTTCCTACTGTGTTCTTGACCGGCACTACAACGTGACAATATGAAGTCAAGAATCCTACGGGAGAATGACCAGCCATGAGCAGGAGAGAAACTACCAATACCAGAATTTTCTTCGCATAGTGAGACATCCGTCGGAACGACAGCGTTTATCGCTAGATCCATTATATGATCCGGTGATATCTCATTTAATATATCATAGGAAATATATTTCGCTGTGTACGGATAAATATCATCTCCTAGATGATGTCTAGGTGCCCTTGCACACTGTAAATAGATGGCAATCGCCCGCCACTCCTCCCCCCCCCCCCCCCTCCGAAAAAGCGTTTTCGAGTAACCAACCGGTCTGTAGGAAGAACACCTGAGTAGTTTCTGAGGTGTTCTATAACCCCTCTCTATTTGTTGTTATTGTCAATGTGCTTTATTTAACGCCTGACAATGAGGACTTGTAGAGACAAGTTGGTCACATGATTTGCGAGCAGTGGTCTTTGTCATTACTTGTTCCCGTTAGTGATTTCGTTTGTTTAAATAGGTGCGGTAGAACGGTTGTGTGCAAAATGAGACCATTGCTTGTGGTAATCGTCTGTAAAAGCTTCCAAAAAAACTCCCGGACTTTGGGCTACTAGACAAGAAAGGCCCCGACGATTTCTCTCCAATTTTTCTCTTAAAAAAATAACACCCGATATATATATATATATATATATATATATATATATATATATATATATATATATATATATATATATATATATATATATATATATATATATATATATATATATATATATATATATATATTACCGAACGCTCTTCCTGATTTCATCCTCTCCGAAACAAATCCTCATAAGTTCAGCCAACTCATACGTTCATGTTCCACTGCGTAACTTCAACGAAATGCATGATGTCTTTCTTTTTTCTAGTTATGTATGCGTTCTGCGTGCTCTCTTGTTTGTGAGCTCATTATTTTGCTTATTAGTCTTGTGTTTTGATCATACGGCATTGTAGTGGCTACTTTGTACATTGTTTGCTGAAAGAACTGTATCTCTTGTCTTTTCTCTACTATGTACGTTACCGTCTCCTGTTATGTTTGTGCAATTCTCTAATGTTTGTAGAAAATGTTGTGTATACAAGTTTTATACTGTCTAATATTCATATATGTATATTATGCTTTGCTATATGCCCCTTATATATACTCTTTGAGTCCTACTGTGACACCCGCCTTTCCAATGCCTCATACGAGGCCTGTAAGGAAATCTCAAATAAATAAATAAATAAATAAATAACAACTGAGGGTGGCCTGCTCCGGACCACCATCAGTTACACATCGCTCCTCGAAGAGGCAGAACCTATGCTGAGTGAGCTCCTGAACAACCCTTTACAGTACGGTGAACACGGCTCATGTCGGGGATCTGGAACCGCAAGCAGGTGCGACATAATGCTAACACATTTCCCTCGCATTTACTGTTAAATCCCCAATGAATCTTTACGCCTACATTGGCCATCAAGTGGTGGTATACATATTCATTCATTAAAGCCGAGCAGCGGCAGAAAAATGATATGTGTCGCAGTATGTAAACGCATTAAGAAGCAGCGCATATTTTTAGGCATAATAAAAAAAAGGGGGAGGGGGAAGAGATGGCGGAAGAGATGCCTGCAGCAACGCTGATAGATTTTTCCTGCTCGGGCTTCAAGTAAAGGAATTTACCTTGTTATTCACTGCACTTTGTACGGCAGAAAATTACTCGTTAACTACGGCATCGCATTTATCGCCTAGATTGGACAGAATAAAGGCGTTAGTTCTGCAGTAGCGACGTTCCTGAGGGCTAATTACTTTCCAAGACGCTGGCCGCGTATCGGGGAGCGGCGCTCGGCACGGTGGCATGGGCACACATTTCGAGCGAAGAAAAACAAGGGACGCGGCCGCGGCAGCAAAATCATCCCGATTCGAAGGAAGAGAGAAGGACAAAAGAAAGGCCACACGGGCAGCACACGCGAGTCACAGCGGACATGACGAATCGGCACTCAGGCTAATCATTCTGAGTAATTAGCTTAGCGTTTTGAACAATAGGTGTACTCGCGGCGTCCCAGTTGGCCAATTGGTGCACGCAGCTCTGTTTATCTTCAGATGCGTCGCTTCGAAATTAATTTAGTGGGACGCGCAGTTCTTTGCGCACCGCGCTGGGTCTCTCCATTGTCCCCGTCATCCTGATAGAATGAAGAGAAATGCGGGACTCCGGTCGCCCCGAGCCAAGTTTCGTTGTTTGCGCACCTCCACGTGCGACGCGTTGGAGTGCGCCTCTGTACACGCGTGCGGTGCTGCGGCGTTCTTTGTAACACTTTTTCCGGCGGGCCCGCGCACGAAGGCTACAACTCTCTGTTTTTGCCGCGCCATATGGCCCGATATCGCTGCTGCCGATGCTGCGGGTCTTCGAGCAAAAAATTTGCGTTTGGCAGGCTCGTGTGCGGTAACTATCGAATATTTAATTGGCATGCTCGCTGGCGCGCGTCAGCGATTGGGAACACTGGAAAATGAGCCTAACGCGAGAGCACAGAGCACCGCATTGGTCAGAACTGGACTTTTCTTTCCCCGCATTCTCGTTTGTACGTGAAAAGCGCTGCCATGAAGGCTGCGAAACGAAGCCGCGGGAGCGGACGCCAAAAACACCCCCAGGCCTGTTGCGCCATCGCCTTTTCTTTGGTCCGCGAATAATGCGGTTGTCTTGTCCAATCAGCTCGGTTTCTCCAGCTATAAGTACGCCATGACCGTGCAGCGTACAGTTGCGATCAAAAGGCTATAGGAAGCACGGCACCTGTGAAAATTTTAAATTTCTTCTAGCACAGTTTTGCATACTGTAATGGTATCAAACCATTGTACTTGTCGAACTGACGCAGGTAGGAATGTACCTCGTGTTTTTCAGCCACGCATGCCTCGGCTGCGAAATAAAATATGAAAATTGGCAGCATCTGTCATCTGCAAGTTTTTGCTCACGACTGTACGTCTTGCGACGATTTAATGCCTGGAAACTTACTGGTGACTAACCTGCATTCCCCATTAAAATTTTCGTAATGAGAACAATAGGAAAGCGCAGTAAATTTTCTATGTACGTTTGACGCAAAATAGACAGATTAGGGATAGAAAGCATACTTTCTTACTCTTTTTAGACTTATACTTGATGATTAGATACGTCCAAGGACTTTCCAAAGCGAATACTTTGACAACACCATCAGAAAACGTGCTCTCATGACGTAGGAAAGTCTCCTGCATGCGTCAATCTACGCACCTCGCGTAAAGGTTGTGCATCCTTTACGTTCAAGAGGCGTCAGTGGCTCAGTTTTTGCTTAATAAGGATTTTCTGCGCGAGCACGCAAACACTCCGGCGGCCCGAGGTGACTGCAAAATATTATAGGTTTTGTTCCGTACCAGCACAGGAATTTGCACAGCATATGTTGTGGGATCTTTGGGTCTCACAGGAGTACCGACCACCGCGGGTTCGAGCTTAGCGAGCCACAGGGCCGCGTCAGCCGTCAGCCTCTAGCGCCGCTGCGCGCGAGCTCAGGCCACAAGGGGCTACCGAGCGACGCACACAAAAACACAGTATTGCCCTAAAATGAAGGAAACCGTTTATTGTCTCCAACGGCACCCAACACTGCACAAACGCCCGGTCCCGGGACGGCGGGGAACCAAAGGGGTCCAGCACCAAGGGCGAAAAATACAGCTAGGGGCGCCTGTAGCACGTCGCTGCGAGAGCAAGTAGCATAGCCGCCGGGACTTTTCCTAGCGGCGCGTCCCAGCTTGAGCCTGTGCTCTCGCAGCGACGTGCTACAGGCGCCCCTAGCTGTATTTTTCGCCCTTGGTGCGGGACCCCTTTGGGTCCCCGCCGTCCCGGGACCGGGCGTTTGTGCAGTGTTGGGTGCCGTTGGAAACAATAAACGGTTTCCTTCATTTTAGGGCAATACTGTGTTTTTGCGTGCGTCGCTCGGTAGCCCCTTGTGGCCTGAGCTCGCGCGCAGCGGCGCTAGAGGCTCACGGCTGACGCGGCCCTGTGGCTCGCTAAGCTCGAACCCGCGGTGGTCGGTACTCCTGTGAGACCCGAAGACACCACAATGTTGATCTCGCTACGTACATCCAGCATCAAAAGTCACGCAAAAGATTATCTACAGCTTTGTTCTTGGATGTCAAGGGGGCATACGATAACGTATCTCACGAGGCTATCTTCGATGCTCTTGAGATGGTTGGCCTAGGTAGTCGAGTTTTCCAATGGATTTCTCATTGCCTTTTTATGAGATCGTTCTTTGTCTGTACCGGCGTTGGTAAAACCGCACGACACTACACGCACCGAGGTGTTCCTCAAGGCGGTGTACTAAGCCCTACACTATTCAACCTCACACTCATTGGTCTCATTGATCATCTGCCAGCAGCGATCAAGATATCAATGTACGCCGACGACATATGTATATGGACCTCAGGTGTGACACGTCCTCAGATACATGCAATACTTCAAAAAGCTGCTACTCTATCAGCTATATACCTCCGCAACCAAGGTCTCGAAATCTCGTCCGACAAATGGGCACTGATGGCGTTCACTCGCAAACCAATGACACCCTACACCACTTCAATAAATGGCCAGATAATTTCTCATGAGAAGACTCACAAATTTCTTGGCATAATCATTGATAGAGATCTCTCATGGAGCCCGCACGTGACCTACCTGAAACAGCGTCTGACCGCAATCTCCCAACTTTTCAAGTTTCTGGGAGGAAAGACTTGGGGAATGTCAGTGCATGCAATGTTGGAATTGTACAGGGCTCTCTTTCGGGGCTGTTGAGATACAGTTTGCCCGTACTGACCAACACCTGCCAGACAAATCTTTGCTCTACAGGCTATTCAAGATCGGGCTCTCGGGGTTCGTCTTGGTTTGCCAAAATGCACATCGACAGCAGCGACTATTGCGATTGCCCGGGACCAACCTATACAAACACACATTGCGGTAGAAGTGTTGAGAGTGCACATTAGGCACGTTGCCCGCGCCCGTTCCCGCCATCTGGCAACACTACCGTCAGAAAGGCCGCAGGCATCATTTTGTACTACGATATCGGAGTATTACTCCTGCCTTCCATCAGGCTTCACCCCGGCAACAAAGCCATTGATTCCTCCATGGTGTTTGGTTCAACCCGCAGTATACCTCACCGTACCAGGAATCAGGAAAAAATCTGAGCTGTCATCACCTGCTCTTAAACAACTAACTCTGCTCCTTTTGCACGAGAGGTACGCCGAACACGTACATATTTATACTGATGGATCGGCAACTCTCCAGTGTTCCTCTGGAGCCATTGTCTTCCCAGCGAAAGCCACCACCATCAGTTTCAAGACATGTCACCCAACGACACCGATGGCTGCGGAACTTGCAGCTCTTCGCGCTGCACTTCGTCTCGTCAGCCAAGAGCAACCTCGAAGATGGTCAATATTCAGTGACTCGAAGGCAGCACTGCAATCTTTGCTATCATTCCTGCGGCGCAGACAACACGAACAACTGGTATTTGAGATTAGAGAACTAATCATTACCTTGAGTGAGAAAGGACACCAAGTGACATTTCAGTGGCTTCCAAGTCACTGCGGAGTCATAGGGAATGAACACGCCGATAACGCTGCTCGGTCGGCCCTTGAAGGGGATGAAGAGGAGCCGATACCGTTATCTAGGACCAGATGCCGCTAAAAAAACTTCGAATGCTCAGCCGTGACATCCCGTTCTCCTTGCGGAAAGCAGGAAGTTTTCACGACTGCCGACTCCACAATCTTGACTCCTCTCTACGCCTTTGCATTCCAGCTGGACTCTGCCATCGCGAAGCTACCCTGCTTTGGCGAATATGGCTAGGGGTGGCTTTCACCAAGTCTTTTGCTTTCCGAATTGGATGGGCCGACGACGCCTCGTGAGAGGACTGTGGTAACGAGGAGACTCTTCAACACCTTTTTTGTGACGGCCCTCGCTATAATTTACAGAGACGATCACTCGCAATCGTGATACCGCGCTTTGACCGAAGATCTCTCACACAGGAACTTATCTTAAAATGCCGCCATCACAAGCCATCGCAGCAGAGAGCGAAGAGGGCACTGTTGCGGTTTTTGAGGGCGACAGAATTGGACAAGCGGCTGTAGCCTGAACAGATGTTTATAGTGCTGCAAGTGCTACTGTGCTGTGCGGTGCCAATATGCGGCGACAGTGACCGACTATGATTGTACGCCTACACTCCTTTCTTTATCTCTACTTTGTTACCACTTTACCTCCCCCTCCCCTCTCTCCCCAGAGTAGGGTAGCAAACCGGATGTTCCCCTCTGGCTAACCTCCCTGCCTTTCCCCTTTCCCCTCTCTCTCTCTCTCTCTCTCTGCACAGCATAAATAAGTCAGCAGAACGCGCCAATACGAATCTCTCCTTTTTTTTTGTCTCATGCAAGTTCATTAAGCTCCGTAAAATGTTCAGTTCTGGCTAATAGTATGCAACGCTGTAACAAACGGCATTGAAAATGCTGTGTAAACTTGGGGGGAGGGGGGAATGTGCGCTTTATCAGGCTTCTATTTCCTGCCGAATGTTTTATGTATGCCTGACGGGGCGTTATGTAAATTACGTACTTACAGAGTATAGCAGCAATGCTAAGAGATGAAGAGGTGGTAGGCTGGCTAGGCTTTGCAGCGCATGTGAATGGAAAGCGACCTTCCGTAACAGTTGTGTCGAGACACCAAAGACTATCTTACAAGTGCGATTATTCAAGCATCAACAATTGCTAGTTTGGGTACCAAGTGCGTCGGCAAGAAATCTATAGTTCTTTATGAAAGCAATTTGTCGATTCTGAGCGTGATTTAGCGCGCGCATGGCACCGCTGCTTCCTTGTGAGTATCACCCGTGTGCTATTGAGGATGCGGCAGGTATTTGAGAAGCAGCACCTGAGCGAAGCAAAACGCCCCTTCCCTGTTGGAAGAACTAATGTACTTGAACAAAACTTTATACAAACGTCTACAACTCCCTTTTACTCAATTTAATTCAATGAATCTGACATTAGCTTCAATCATGGGCTCGGTTTGGCTCCGGAAGGTCTTCAGGTCTTAATAAGGTGCTCTTTACAAATGTTAGCAGTCGTGTCCACAGGTTGTCTTTGGCACTGTGAGAATGCTTGTTGGACTTCCTTTAAACATCAGTCCATCAGGTACATCAATCTTCAGGTCCAGAGAGTTACCCCGTATTCAGAAATGCATCTTAACTGGAAGCCCACGCTCGGCTTGATTTAAATCACGACTGTCGTGAACGCACCAAAGGAAACGCAACTATAGCGTCTTGGGCACGTTCGCACCAGGCATCATTTATATCAAGTCAAGCATGGGCTTCAAATTAAGATGCATTTCTGAATACGGGGGTTAGAGGCGAGACGTTCGGAGAGACGTGGTCACGAAAATTTTCGGAGAGCAACTCACTCTTGCGTGACTGAAGCGAGGTACGTCGGGGCAGAATCTTGTTGGAACGTGTATGGTCGCCCGTTGGCGGCTTGCTCACTTCAAGTCTTTTCCACCATCACCAACACTTTAACGTGTACAAAAGCGTTAATTCAGAGGCCTTGAGGATAGAAATTGGACGGCATGAACTGACCCTCACTGCCGATAATACCGAAGAGAATGCATGACAGACGATGGTAATTTAGTATGCATGACAGTGAGAACATCCGTAGGGCTGATGCAATGTCACCTCCCACATTTGGAAACGTTGCAATCTCGGAATCGCTGCGATCGATGGCAAGTGAGACGAGGACATCATGCCGTTCATTTCGAGCGTAAGGCTGCAGACAACCATTTTGACGCAAATAATACGTAGATGACTACAAGCACTGTTAAAGCTAACCCAGTAGTAGTGGACAAATGCCTGCATTTCACAGTTAAGGCATGACGTATGTATGTTCTCGCATCTTCTATTGTATACCGTTATACATAGTGCTTGCGCGTTCTTTAGCTAGAAAGTAATTGTAATTTGCATTCTTAGGAGTGCAATCAAGAGAGAGAGAGAGAAAGGCAGGGAGGTTCGCAAGGTGAGTTTCTGGTTTACTATCCTGCAATGGGGTGGGGGGAAATGCGATAGAAAGGAGAGAGAGAGAGAGAGAGATTAGAAAAGAACAATAAAATACTAAACAATAAAGAGAAGACCAGGAGAAGCGTTCACATTTGTAAGCTTTTAGATAAGCCACTGGATTGCAAAATGCCCATCAATGCTTGCACGGCCTACTGATGTTATGATGACTCCCGTCGATAATGTAGAATTATTTTTGCAACAGAGACTGGTCGTCCAACTGGTCGAGCACGACGGAGAGTGATCGTCTCTCCAATAAGTGAATGAACTGTAAACATGGTTATTACAGAAGACAGGCGACAGCAGTGAGCGCCAGGTCCATCGTCTGTCTTGTCCTCGTCCTTCTTATATTACGCTCCTTGAATTTCATAACTATGTTGACCCAACTCCTCCAACAACGTCTTGTTATGGTTGTTCCAACGCGTTAACAATGCAGAGAAACGGTGACCAAAATTATTAAATAAAGTCCTGCCTTTTAGTGGTGCGTCAGCGATGCGACGTGTCGAATACTAGTACCTCCCGCAATCAGCCACCTCCCCACACCCACCACCCTACCGCTATCCACTTCAGAGAAGCCATCCTGGCGGTTGAGGGGCAGGATATTATTAATACATTTTGAGGCATTAGTTGCGGACAACTCCGAGGTGATGGCTATGAAGGTCCGTAGATGGTGTCACTGGCTCGAGGAAATACCGAATAGTAGCACACGTCTTCTCTGCAAGCGTTATAGGAATGGAATTTCGCGATTAACTTAGCAAAGGGACCGGACAAGGGGTCGGCTTCGCAAAGCTAAGTCACAGCGTCAACGGAGAGGAAACGTCCCCACCATTTGGTCTTGTCGTACGGCTCGCGCCATTTAACTTTCCATGTGCTGGAACAAATGCGCGATTATTGCACCACGATAACTGCACTGCAACATGAAGCACTTCGAGCTCTGCACCCCTCGCGGAGAGGTATCAGCGTGGCATAAATATGTGCCAATGTTGTTTACGCGATTGACGACTTCATTAACAACGATACACTTAAACCAAGCATAGCTGGTAAGTGAAAAAAAGAAACACGAAACCTTCACGCAAATTTATGTAACGCTTTCTTCAGAAGAAAACGCCAAACACGCATGTCATGACAAACTTTCGAAATTGTTATCTATGACCTGGCTTTTATGTCTACTCAATCCGAAAACGTAATACAAAGCGCAGGCACTTCATTCTGCCACCGGAACAAAATCTGACAAGGCAGTTATCGAGTACCGAACAGGCGCTCTACGCGTCGTCAAAAGCCATTACACTATATTGGGTGCCCACTGATAAAATGAACACGGGCGTCTCATCCGCTAATCTGACGTGTTCAAGTACGTGATTATGCATACAAGGATATAACGTGTTGCGGAAGTTTGGCGACCTTCTGCCGGATTGAGCCCAATAGGTACATAGCATATGAGTTCTTGGAGGTAAGCAGCACGAAAGGAGATCACGAATAACGAAGTGCCAAAGGATTGGAGAGAGCGCCGAGCCTTGTGAACGGCGGTGCAGAGAGTGACAGATGCCTTGGCCAGGCAGGAGCTTTTGTACACTTCTGTTGAAGATGACGTTGACACTGGGGCAGCCAGCTGGACCTCTCGAAATGCCGACACGAGCCACTCTTCTCCATATTCCAGTCATCATGCATCGAAACACTCATGAGATCTCTGTACTGCGGACACGCACGCGAAATATTCAGCTGCAGTGGTGTGCAATCACGCGGCACGTTTCTTTATTCGCCGCGCACCGGCCGTGGTGGCGCAGGGACACTAAGGCGTCGCGCTTCTAAGCTCGAAAGCGCGGGATCGAATCCGGGCCGCTGCGGTCGCATTTAGATGGAGACGAAATGCGAAAACGCCCGTGTACCGTGCATTGGGTGCGCGTTAAAAGAACCCCGGGTGGTCGAAATTAATCCGGAGTCTCCCACTACCGCGTGCCTCGTAATCATATCGTAGTTTCGGCACGCCAAACCCCCAAATTTATTTTTTATTCGTTGCATGCATGGATTGCGTTTAAAAACTGTCACTTCGGCGAGTATAGAAAAAAGGAAAACAGATCGAAAGAACACTCGTGGACGCCTTCTATCCTAGAGCATCATTAGGGTAACTATCCTGGAATTTGCATTATTGCTGTTGTTTCATACGTTCCCCATTGAAGTTCGAGCTGCGATACATTGGCACGAAATTGCTTCGCAGTTCGACCAGAGCAGGGCATGCATGACCCTAATTTGCCATCGATGAAGGTGCACTGGTGCACTGCAAGTGAAGCTGAACAAAAACGAGGGAAGGGCGTGCACAGGCAATACCTTGCACTTCGTACGAGCCATATGCGATGATAATTAATCCGGTGCCAAGCGTTGCAGCGTCTCATATATCATGCGTCTGTTGAAGGACACGACGCAGGCTCTTTTCCCTGCTTCGGCTTTTTTTTTTGTACTGCTTCTTTTTTTGCTTTTGGTGGACATCAACGTACCAAAACAATGAGAGTGGCCCCCCCCCATCCCCTCACCCACCCACCACCAGTAAAAAAAAAAAAAAGAAAGAAAGAAAGAAAGAAAGAAAGAAAGAAAGAAAGAAAGAAAGAAAGAAAGAAAGAAAGAAAGAAAGAAAGAAAGAAAGAAAGAAAGAAAGAAAGAAAGAGAAATAAAAGAAAGAGACTGTCTGTATTGAGGTCGGCTGAAATGTAGATGTGCCACGCCGTAGTAACCACTGGTGCTGCAGTCTGAATGGTTGCGGTAACCGAGCCATATTGGTACATTTCATTCAGTGCTTGTATAAAAACGGTGACTCCATGACCTCTCAACTGAGAGATTATTATTATTATTATTATTATTATTATTATTATTAGTGGAAATATTCTAATATTAATATATCGGGGTCCTTGCACAGATTAAAAAAAAACGATAGGGGATATTGTAAAACTATCAGCTCAGAAACTAAAGGTATTCAGCTCAACGAACAGCTATAAACGGCCTAACTTTGGTCGTTTTTGGTGGTTGCCTATACTCCGCAAATAATCGGCGACGTCCAAATGAGCGTTTGTGTCACGACATACACTCTTCCCTTCCAATCTGCAAATTTAGTGGCTCGCAGAAAGCAAGACGAAGTACGAATCAAGGTTGTCTGCAGGGCGAAAAAAAAAACAGGAATAAACGCTGCTTGTTTATGGCACGTCTGTCAGCTCCAAAGTTTCATGTGCGGCCACTGCATAATATCACCGAAACGGGGTGCCCCACTTTCACCGGCAGCGTTGAGGGTTGAGACATCGATGTTTGTAATTGCCTCTGCTTGAAGGAAAAAGAAAAGAAAAAAAAACATCCTTTATTGCGTAGACAATTTTATCACGCAGAAAAATTTGTATTGAAGTGTACGCAATGCAGATATTTAGTCAGCTCGCAGCGGTGAAGGCTGGTCCTTTTCACATAATATGATTACCAATGTGACCACGTCTGAACAGAACATCGAGCAAACGCTGTTGCAGCAACAGCGAGGAGACACAGAGCACAGTTATTGCGCTTTCGAGTGCTGCTGGCTTTAACTACTGTTCAACATTTCGGGTTCATGACGGCAACCTCCACATGCCCGCAACGTTATTGTCAAAGCCGCTACTGACCCGCCGCGCTAGCTTAGTGGCTATGGCGCAGTGCTGCTGAGCCCGAGGTTGCAGGTTCGATCCCAGTCATGATGGCCGCGTTCCGGAAGGGGTGAAGTGCGAAAGACTCCCCTGTTCTTAGGTGCGCGTTAAAGAAGCCCAGGTGGGCACCATTAATCAGGAGTCCTCCACGATGGCGTGCTTCATAATGAGATCATGATTTCGGCAAGTAAAACCCTAGATTTTTTTTAACAGCTACTGGGAAGCAGTGGCCAAAAGTAAATTATGTCAATTGCAAATCACTTGCTGTCAGTGACTAAATCCCAGTTGCAGTTAGCAATGTAGAAAACACTCAGTGCTTACCGACTGACCGACCTATTCTATCATTAGCCACAGAGGTCCTCAGCATTGAAATCATCAACAAGTTGCATCTCTCGAACATCGATAAGCTTGTCTCCCCACAGATTACACTTAAAATATCCGTGGAGGGGGATGCCGCTGGCCAAGCTCTTCGAATAAAGTCTTTTTCACCACCTGTTGGTGAGGGCTAACGTAGAAGCTCCACACTGAATAAGTTGCTGCCTAGCCGCGTAATTGCACAGCAGAGGTCTGCATGCAGGTCGCGTGGAGCAGCGGCTGTATATCTGGCTGGATGATCACCTGCATAATTTGCGCACATAAAGCCCTCCCTACACTCGCACACTTTGAAGTCACCAGGACCCCAACTTCGTTAGCACCCAAGGCACTGTTTGGCCAGAAGTTTGAAACGTTAACATTTGAAACACCGCGATGGTGTATCTCCTGTAGCTGAAGTTAAGACCGAAGTGCGAGCCCGTGTTCTGCAGCGCAAGTCTGCATCCAGCACAGCCTGCTCCCTGCGCGTGCACAACGCGCTATTCAAAGAGACGCCTGAAGAGAGAGAAAAAAAAAAAAAGCTGAGCTGCATTAGAAAAGGCCGTAGACGCCTCTCGCAGTGAGCTTGGTAAGACAGAGAAGACGCAAAAACGAACAATGGGCGTTGAAGTTCCCGCACGTCACATTTCTTGACCACATCTGCTCTCGCTTAGCTAAGTTTTTTTTTTTTTCAGTAAAGATGTACTGCATTGTATCATAAGGTCTCCAAAGACTGAATCTGGTAAGCTTGGAGAATTCTTACAGCGCAACAACAGCCATAGTATAAGAAAGCAGTTGAACCGCCGTGGTTGCTCAGTGGCTATTGTGTTGGGCTGCTGAGCACGAGGTCGCGCGATCGAATCCCGGTCACTGTGGCCGCATTTCGATGGGGGCGAAAACACCAGTGTGCTTAGATATAGGTGCACGTTAAAGAAGCCCGGGTGGTCGAAATTTCCGGAGTCCCCCACTACGGCGTCCCTCATAATCAGAAAGTGGTTTCGGCACGTAAAACCCCATAATTTTTTTTTATCAAGATAGCTTGAAATTCGTGACGTCACATTGACGTATGACGCTGGGGGATTTACGCGTTATTAAAATCAAATTGAGGCTTAACCTTGATTTTCTATTCTATGAACTAAGTAATTACAGCGAAATTAACGGAATAGGCTTTTGAAATACTATTTTAGCAGTCTAAGCTCATTTAGTGTTTCTGTTTAGCGTCTTTTATGAACGTATTACCAGAGCGATGTCGAGATAATACTTGGATGAAGTAATTCGAATCTACTTGAGTCCGCAGGGAGTTTCGCTTCCAAGCAGGATGACTCGTGGACTCTTCATTGCAGATTCAGTTTGGAAAACAAAATACACGTACGCTGTGGTCCTCACGCCAAGCGTGTCGAGGAAATGAATCTAGGTTTCACGATACGTGAAATCGCCACACTCTTATGGCAGTATCCTACGTTCTGGTTCAAGTTTACCTCGGTGTGAGTATATTGTGCCCTACCGATCGGGGGCAAAGTTGCAGGTCAAGTTATCCACGTAACTCCCAAGAAGAAAGTAACAGAGTTTAGGATGCTTAGCAGAGAACGAAAATGCACGTTACGCCGATGTTAACGCTATCGCGGCAGCAGTGCACCTTGGCGTCTCGTCATAAAAGTCGAGAGGTTTGGTCAAGCAAAAATTCACCGACGATTACGATAGTTCCTAATGCGAAATTTGAGCACAGCTCTATACATGTTTTCATTTCGCGATATATTGGCTGGCGCGGACGATCAGTCTCGTGCGGCACGTTGCAAATGGAGCGAAGTGCGGTGCGACTCCCTCGCTAATCGGGAGATTGCGAGAGCTAGGGCGACGCGTGGGCCCGATTCACAAGCAGCAGCCGCTGACACACCTCCCAGATACATAGAGTTACTATACTGACTCTAGAGGACAAGCTCCCCATAGGGCCCATGCATTAAAATCGTGAACCTCAAGAGCGCCGCCATGTTGCTACGCGCCGAGGTTGCCAGCTCCTGAGACGCTTGCTAGACTTGGTGACAGTAGTCAGTTTTAATCCGGCAACAGTAGCAGCGTAGCAGCATGGCGTCTCGCTTGTAGTGTAGTAATGTGTGCGTGCAGCCGAGTGTTTGGGCTTTATAAGTCGGTTCTTTATTCTATGTTGCGGGATGGTGTGGGTGTGGTCCATGTTGGCCGTACAGCTGTCAGTTATGCAACCGAGGGATGATCCTGTTCAAGTTTCCGGCGGTATGCGGTTTTCAGCGGTCACGCCTGTTGCAGGAGTGTCACTCGACGACGTTACGAGCTCGAAGCTGTGGTCAGATTCCTCGTTGGCGTTCCGTAATTATCTTCGCACGGGCGCGGTATGTTGCAAAAGCCGCTTTCGCGATCTATCGTCGTGACGATAGATCGGGTTTTTTATTATTATAAGTAATGATCCAGCTGTAGGGCACATGTAACCGACAAACGGAAGTCTCAGGAGAGCACCTGAGATGGTAGTACAGCAGGCGGCGCAGGAACTCCAGGGCACCCGAGGGACAGTGGGGGGATCAAAGCTCGAAGCAGAACGGTACGTAGGTTGGGGCCGCCGAGGCAGGTGTGTGCCAGGGAGTGTTCGCACGGACAGCTCCCCTGGCACGCGCAGCCGTGCCTCGCAAGGTCGAGATACTTTAAAGGCACCTGCGCCCATGGTCTTTCTTTTGCCTCGGCGCAGTGAGCACGATTAACGAGAATAATGTGGAGGGCATCCGGTGCAGTCGCGAATGCATCATGACAAATGTAGCTCGCGTCGCCTGGCGTCTGTAGTAATATCAGAGTTGGTTGTATGAACTTTATGCATAATACGTTTTGTTACGGTACCTCAACGGAATGGGTCTAGAGGACGGTGTTGGTACATTTTTTCGTACCGCCCTAATCCTATACCCCACTACAAACACACACATACCCCCTTTTTTTATGTATACATACAATTCCTTGCCATGACGGATCATAGCCTCCTTTATTTTTGAAAAATAGAGGAGGCTATGGACCGATTGACCAGTTCAAGTTGTCAACTTGTCAGTAACTGTCGTAGGAATCACTGTAATAAACATAATTCCACGATCGGATTGTTTACTTTCATTTTTTGTTGTAACACTGAGGACTACATAGAACTTTATTTTGTATATGTGAGAGAAGTATGTGGATATCACGAGCTTAAGCCAATGTGCGATACACAGACAAAGCAGCTGCTACAACATGAACTGCATTGAGGGCCACACAACACATACGTAATTAAAGGTGCAAAATATAGGGGGAAGCTTCAAAATACGCTCTGTAGCACTGCAAAGTATAACATATATTGTATGTGTACAATAAATGTTCAAAAATACAATGCATCAATGTACCATTTGCCTTCAAGTTTATTATGAAGTTCAAGTTTACTGAAGTTTATTATGAGCATATGTACAACAGGGATCAACTAACACACCCGCAGTCGAGGTGGCTGCTCGAGGTGTGCTGGCTGCCTCAGTGTAAGAAAAAGAAATTGGGTAAATGTGGACACCAGTGCCACTGCTTCTTGCCTCTGACCTGCACGTGCCTCTGCGGCATCTTTGTGCACAAGTGTGCTGGCGTGGTGAGGCGTAGGAGTCATCCGAGAGAAAGAGTATTGTTTACATGGAGGAGTGGCTGTTCACATTGCCTGTCACTTTCCCTCAAATGTTTCCTTGGCGACTAGGGTGACACACCCGCAGTCAAGGTGGCTGTTCGAGGTGTGCTGGCTGCCTAAACGAAATAAAAAGAAATTAGATGAATGTCGATACCAGTGCTATTGCTTATTGCCTCTTACCTGCATTTGCCTCCACGGCCTCTTGGTTTGCGGAGTCTGTATGAGGGAGCTGCTGTGGCTAGGCATAGGCATTGTCTAAGCAAAAAGAAAAGGCCATTTAAATGGGGAATTATGGAAATAAATGCAGTTATGTCTGCTTCTTGCACTCTTCTTGCCTAAAAGTTTTCAAACATAGTGTCCAGAACACACCAGCACTTTGACTGCTTCTGCTTTTTACCTGCAGGTGTTGTTGCGAGATCCTTAGTATGGCTGCGTGCAGCATTGTAACACTTGGTGGAGGCATTTGAAGTGGTAGCCAAAAATATAAAGAATCATCCTTGTCTGCACGAATGCTTTCAATTTCTAAATGCAGTGGTAACTATCACTATTGGTGCAAGGCCCCCCCACATCTATGCGGCAAGTGCCATAGCTCGAAACTGAATTGTTCCTTTATGTTTCACAAGGCATCTGATATGTCCACATTAGATGTGATGTGTTTGTTTTTATTTATCCCAGTGTGGAGAGAGCATCATTAAATGGCTAAAGTACTATAGCGCCAAACAGACGACACAAGAAGAGACACGGACGAGCGCTTATGTCCGTGTCTCTTCTTCTTGTGTCGTCTGTTTGGCGCTATAGTACTTCAGTAATATGCACCAACTAGCCCAACAAAAAGTTCTGCTGAAATATCATTAAATGTTTTGTTTATTTTTGCGTGTCTTGTTTTTTGGTTTATTTCTGAATTTATCATGATGCTAAAGTGACTTATGTAATGGCAATCAGCTTTTGTTTTGCAGAAAAACAATGCATTTCCTGACCCACTGTTTGACATCCCCTCACTCGCATAATTTTGCAGAGTATTCTACCTATATTGACTTGCTTGACCTCCACTAAAGGGTCTTGCATTTTTAAATACGACTCTTTCCTTAAAATCATTCGACACTTCTCATAATTTCTGTACCTTGGGCTTCTGATACTCTGCATTCACTATTTTTGCTTCTTTCTGACTAGAAATGTCTTCTTTAATTTAGAGCTTAAATTTTACCTTTGGAACACACGGAAGGGCTTGCCATTGCATATCTGCATAAAAGTGAAACATGTTTCATTAAACATTTGCAAAATCCCATTGAAGATTGATGAATGCAGCTTGCAGTGTGATATGACTGAATGAGCCATAAAAGTAACTCATCTCACTTGGTAAATGAAAGCACATATTAGTGTGATGCACAAGATACGTTACACTAACGTGATGGGTTCTCTTGCTTATAAAGCAAAATAATCGGTGCGCGAGAAAAAAATTATTTTTGCATAACCCTTGTACACACTGACTTAAGGAAAATGAGCTGGAGCTGTCCACATGATGTACTTATTTTACCTGCGAGTATGGTCAACAAAAATGTGTCCCAGCTGCTTAGTGGTATTCCGGATTATGTCAGTATTGCATATGTGCCTGTTGTCGAAAATAATTGAATTTTGAAAGTGCTCGCAGGGATCTGATGTGCATATCTGCAGTTTATGGGTACATGTAAAAGACTCAGCATCAAGTGCAAGTGAACGGTCCCACAGGCCCGGAGTCGATCATGCAAATAGATTCGCTGCACAAATTTGTGACCAGAAAAGATATGCCACATGAAATGGCATGCAAGGAAGTGTTGAAAATATTGCACAGTTAATAAAACGCCTAAGCTATTAATATGTGGCTTGATGCACTCGTTATGCAAAACGGAGGTGAGGCGTGCAGACAGGAAACAAGAGTAGAGTATTTACAAGCAAACAACACGCGCGCCGCCCACTTCTCTACTCTTGTGTCCTGTCTGCACGCCTCACCTCTGTTTTGCATAATGAATCCTTACGAACTAACTCAGCTTTCTGTCGTTCTAAGTCTCGATGCACTCTATTTCGTCCGCATTAGGCACTCGCCTCTTGATTACTGCGTGGCACAGAAATACTCGGTCATCAGGCTGTTTTTCTGCTGTGGCCTTTGTAGAAGCATGATTGTTCAAAGTGCAACAATTAAACAGATTCTTTGAGTTGCTTGTGGCTTCGCCAGTACAATTCCGGTGCGCTGGTCCGCCTGTCCAGCAATTTCCTACTGAAGGGAAACCTGCAAATAAAAACACCGCTCCGCATGCAGAAAAATGCTCTACTGTGACGCTTCTCGAACGATTGTGATGTACCACAAGAGCTGCCTACTCGCGTGATATTCTCAACAAGGAGATAAATTCGTTTACTTACATGTGAAGGTATATGCCAGACCACTTCGGGGCTTCGGTGGCACATAAGGCACGAGTGTGTCATAGCGTCCGATGTCGACGCGCGATCGCATGTCAAACGAAACTACTACGCATCCAAAAAACAGATTCGAAACCGAAATTCGCGTCATCCTTTATTGCATGAATGCGTACATCGTGATTTACATAAGTCACGGACTTAGCGATCGCTTTCTGTAAACTTAATATTAACGTACCACCTTCATAAAGCCATCAGGTATGCGTTTTAGGTGACAAAGCATAAGGTGACCTGTACTTGTTCTCAGCTCTTTCAATAGTAATTGCGCTGGCCACATTGACCAGTAGCAACAGGGCGGCGCCCTAGAGGTTCCCACTTTTCCGGCCCAGCTTTTCCTCTAGAGTTGTTCTACTAACTCTATGCCCAGATAACTCGCGCTACTCTGGCGCCATCTCGTAGCTATTGTCAACACACTACACTTTTCTTCTCGCGCTTTGGCCATACCCTCCCCCGCTTTCCGCCTCATGGTTCCTCTGCACCCTCCTCTCCGCTTTACTCCTTGCATCTCCCCCCCCCCCCCCATCCCACGCAGCGCTCTCCGTTCGCTTTCATCTTTCGCAGTGCTCGTCCGCTCGGTTACTCCGAGGTACTACGCCGAGACACGCCAACGCTCGCTACAGGAACGGTTGCCTAAGAGCTGCGCTCTAAAAAAGCGTAAACGGTGCGCTAAGTGCCGCCACGATAGGCTTCACCGGTTGCACACACGCCATGTTATGGACATAATACAGTAGGCGTTTGCTTTCCGCCCGGTGGGGAGAAAAATTCTATACATGACTCTCTTCAAATAAGTGACGAGGGGCTGTCATACCAAAAGGTGACAAAATGGCAAAACATGTTGAGGAAAGTTCTGTGCAGCATGCTGGCAAAAGCAGCTCCATCATTGTCAGAATGCGTAAGCATGCTTAGCTTTTTTTTTTTTTCCTCTCTCGCTTGTTATGTCTTCAGTGGCATAATGCGCCCGAGGAATGCGCACTGCAGACTGACTGCCCGATCCGCGGCGGTGGGACGAGAGGCCAGACATGCCGAGACCTTGGCGCTGGGCGGCCTGTGAGCACTGAGGACGAAGCGCGCGGCAACGGTCGCCCAGATGGGACTGCTCCAAAAGGCGAGGGGCTTCGCGCGTACGAATAGAAAATATGCTAGGCGTCCCGAGTGAAACATTGTCGCCAGACTGATGGAAGTGGCGAGCCCGGCGAGGTGCGTTCCCGGTATACGTGCTGGGCCGGCACGGTAATTAGCCTCGTCGCGCGTTGATTAATATCCGACGCGGCTCCAATTAGCAAAAGTGCGCTCGGTGGCGGGCGGCAATGCTCGGTCGCCGTGCGCGCCACCTCCCCTCCCGGCTCGCCCTCTGAAGCAGAGCGCGAAATAAAAAACAACGCTGGGGTTCCAGCAGCGGCTGGCTGCATGCTCGCGGATATCAACCAGGTCGTAACAGCGCTGCGGCACCCAGCCGCTCAATGTTAGTGGGTCGCGCGTTGGTCCAACCGGCTGGCGGAGATAAATGGACATGGTTCAAGCAGCTGCTGTCACAGGAACTACCTGGACGACGCGTGTACGGCGCCATCGAGGCGCTCTCTCCGCGCACACCACAGCGCTCAAACTGCGCCGCGAGACCTCCTTGCCTTCGGGGACGACCGGGGGAGCGCTCGCACGGGAAATGTGACGTCGCGAAGGGAAAGCAGCGCAGCCCTTTCCATTGCTTCTCGCACGCACGGCCAGAACGTGACACAAGTGGCGCATTAGGTGTATTTGATGACACGCGAAGGGAGAGTAGCATTTTTCTGTCAGTTTGGCATGGTTCGCGAGAAATATGTCGATTTCAGTTCTCTCATGCACTCACTAGCTTGTCGTTCAACAATGTGATCATGAGTGAAGAGAAGCTAGAAAGGAAGTTGTAGACCTAGACACAACAGAAGATACCGCTCCTTATAGACTGCGTTCTTATATCCGACTAGCATGTGCGCTGTGCGAGGCGTCAATGTAGTTTTTCGTTATTCCGTACGTGAATGGCAGCGCGAAAGAGCTTGCATTGCTTCGTTCCGGCTGCGTCGGGAAATCTTCTTCCGGAGTTGAACCAATGGGGCAGAGAACAACCAAGGAAGGGGAAAGTAAAGGGGGGGGAGGGGAAGACATCATGTGCTCATTTATAGGCCTTATAGTATATGCGACAGCGTCCTTGTGCTCTGAGACCTGTTGAAGAATATTTCTACATAACGTGTGTGTGGAAAACATTGAGAGTACGACAAACGACAAAGATAAATACATCTGCTTACGTCGCTGGGATGTGAACACAGTTATCTTTAAAGCAGGCACTGACACTCTTATGCCCTCGAAACGGTTGTCCTTGCGTGTCATGCGCGAAGTGAATTGCCGAGCCATATTGATTCGGTGGCGGTATACGATCGCTATTTCAGTCTAGAATATATTTACCAAGATTCTAAGCAGTAGAGGACGACGGTAAAGTGCCTGAAATTGTAATTAACAAAGGCGGGTGAAGGCGGCGGAGTATATGAATGTTATCGCAGCAAGTAGGTTTCATTCAACAGAGACTTGCATGCCTTTTTTTTTCTATTCGCTAGCGTGGTCATTTCTGTTCTTTTGTTGTTCTTTATTCTTTTGCTGTTCTCTGCGTGCGCTTTGTGCTCGATAACGCACACCTGTTATCGAACGCTTAGAGACGAGGCTGAGCCGCGCCATGTGCCTGCACAAACTACTCACAATCATTCAGTTTTCCTCGCTCCGAATCGTTCTTGTTCACTGATCTTCCTCTCTTTCTCCGTTCGCTGTCAAAAACAGGGCCCGCGCGCGGCGTCCCGGGGGCCGCGCCTGCGGTCGGCACGAGGCGTCGACGCGCGGCTAAGCTGCTGGCAGCTGATGGACTGGCGCCTCAGCCGGACTTGGTGACCAGGGCGGCTTTCTTCTGGCTTGTTTCCTTGTCACGGGTGCCGGACGCCCGGGCTGATTTGGAAAGTGGCTCCCCTTGGGAGCGCGGCGGCCGCTGCCAGCCACCTGATTGGCCTTGTGTTAGGACTCCGGCTCGGTATGCGAGGAGGGCGGAAGTCTCTGACCGGGCAACGGGGCCGACGAGGGCGCCTCCTGACGGACAGCGTGACGTCCCGGCCTCCGAGAAAGCGCCGCACAAGAGCAAAAGGGCCGCTCTCTCGGCCTGTCTCGGCGCATTCTGGTTGTCTGCGCTTGCTGTTTGCGGTTGCGCGGGGCCCAACTGCGGGAATTGGCATCTCGACAGCGCGCAAGGTTACAGGCGCCCGGAACCTTCGCTGTCGTCTGAAGGGAAGCAACACGGACTGCACATGTGTGTTTACCGTTGCCGCGTGGGGCAGTGAGTCTATCCGGATAGCGCTCAAGGATTGTGCAGAGAGATAAGGACGCCCGAAAGACGCACCCGTTCGACGGGGAGTCTCGACGCGGCGCTTCCACCTCGCTGCCGTGATACTTGGCGTTAATGAAATCGTCAGTGCATGCTCTACTTAATTTGCAAATTTCTCTCAAGACTGGGGCATTTGGACTTGCGCGAAATTCTTCGATACTTCGCTTGTACTTTAGCGTTTTTATACGTTGGTAAACTTGAGCAAGAACCTGCAAAAGACTTGGAAGGGTGACGGTTAGGGCTAGTTGGTTTTCCATTTTAGATTGTGTGGTGCAGCGCGAAGCAGGGACAAGGGAAGCAAGAAAAGGGCTCGTCCTCGTTTTTCTTGCATCCCTTCGCCTTGCTTCGCGCTGTACCACACTATCCAAAACTGCAAAAGACCCGTAAAACTGTTTCCACAACAAATAATGCGGTTACTGATTTATTTGCTTCTCAAGAACGCGCCCCATATTTCTGTTCGCTTAGTGTCGCACATTCATGCATGGTCCTAAAGAAGAGATAAATAAAGGAACCCTGGCACCAATAAGAAAGACGACGTGAAAGTACAAGGTGTTTCACGTAACTTGAACGGAACGTTAAAAGTATGCAAATGCCAAGTAGGTGGACCGTACGAAGGTAATGTTGTTTGCCGTCGCTTCGAGGTACTCAGATTATTTCTTGCACTTCGCCCAATTCGATAATTAATCTTAATTAATTAATCAACTGAAATCTCTCGATCAGATGAAAAGTGTCAATTAGAATATTGTAGAGCGACATAAAAAACCCTAGATACAGCCTTCTGTTGCTCAATACGTGCTATATAAAAGTGTTTTGCCCAGCGGGAAACAAGCCCGCAAATGCATGCAAAGTGCCTCGAGCAGCCAGTCGCGCGGCAATTTTGCGCGCATTCGCGGGCTTCCTTCACGCTCGGAAAAACCTTTATGTAGCATGTATTGAGCAACAGAAAACTGTATCGGGAGTTTCTCATGTCGCTCTACAATTTTCTCATTGACACTTTTCATCTGATTGTAACCTTCATCCTTCCCCGCCCCCCAACTTATACATGTGTGTATATATAACGCTACTCTCTGTAACAATTGAATGTTTGTTGATGATTGTTGCTACGTGTCTTTATATTTTAGGTTTCTTTTTTTTCAACATGCTATGAACGGTTAGCGACTTCTGTACACATCGTAGCACTGAATTGCTTCGTACTTACTGTTGTTCCCCCGCCCCTGTGTAATGCCTGCCGGGCTTTTAGGGTATTTGAATAAATAAATAAATAAATGAGAATCTGATTAATCAATTCAGACTAATTATCTGATTAGGCGGTATGTAAAAAGTAATCTGAATCTCTCCAAGCGACGGCACATAGCATTACCTCAGTTCGGTCCACCTACTTGGCATTTGCATATTTTTAAAGCTTGGCTCAAGTTAGCTGGGACACCCCGTATATACATCTGCAGCCGCGAAGCACGCCACAAGCATCACAAGGCTGCTGTGCGTCCCTCAGAGACCGGAAGCGTGAATCGCCGGACGCGTGTTCTCCTAAAATGATCAGGCGTTCTCACTGCCGCGAGCGTAGCCCCTGGCCGAACATTTTCTCGCATGCGAAAGCGGCCCATGCAAAGACTGCTGCCCGGGGCCATAAAGGATCCCCACGGTATGACGTGTGCCAGTTCGGCCATAAATTCGGGGCTCTAGACTCGTCGGCCATTCCATCACAAATTTGTGAATTTGATTCGCTCTCTCTCATTTTTCTTTTTTTTTTTTTCCTCAGCACCTCTCCCCGGCCGCCCCCACGGTGGTTGTCCCGGAGAGGTTGCTTAACGCGTCGGATGACGGAAGGCAGCCATTTTGGCTCTCCGGAGGTGTTGATTACAGCGGCAGCGCATGAGCGCCCGGCGGTGCGTCACATAACTCTAGCGCACGCCGCATGGTGGCGCGCATGAGTCACGGCTGATTGGACGTCGCCGTAATGCTCACAGCGCTGCCATTGGTCGAGGCGGCCGCAGTGCGCAAGGTCGTTGGTTTTATGGTGATGACGATCCCGCGGATTGCCGTGCAGCGGGGGAGCGTAATGCTTGATGAGGCCATCGCAGTAAATCAAAGAGGTGACTGGCGCCGCCGCTGCTGTGCCGCTCCACCGAGAGGGAAATAACGGAAGAAGACGAAGGGGAAACCTGCCGGGAGCGGCAGTATAAATAACGCGATAAGAACAAGAGAGAGGAACAAAAAAAAGAACGAAACGGCTGGACGCGGCTGAGGCAAAAGCGAACGCTTTGCGAGAGAAATGGCACCGTTCGGACACGTAAGCTCGGGTAATGTGGCGCAGGTTAGGCGGCGTGCGCTTTATTCGCGGCCGCACCCGGGACTGCGCGGAGAGCGCCAACCCGATCGCGCCTGATTTATGCTGCGTCGCGAGGGTGCCAGCTCCCCTCCTGACTCAGTGTCCGAGAGACCCTCACCTGGCGGCAAGAGCGCCGAGCTTGGCGAGTGGCCGCCGCAGCGGGGCAACTCGTCCGCCGCCGCGTCTCGCTCGTCAGCCGTGTGGGCGCCCCCTGGATGTCCGAGAAAACAGCCAAGGACGAGGACGGGTGCATCTCGAGTGACTAATCGGGAGCCATTCTTCTCGCTCCCACGCGCATCGCTTGGAGGCGCCAGCAAGAGCAAGGCGCGCGCTGACAGGTTGTTTCGGCTCTGCGTGCGCCTGCCATTGAGAGTGTCGGTGCGTATTAGCGAGGTGTCGTTGCTTCGAATTGTGTGACGAAAGGAAAGCAAAAACAAATCGGCGGCACGAGGTGCGTAGTCGCACGAAAAGAAAATATAATTAAGGCAACTGCATTGTTTCCTCTCTGTCTCTATATTTCTCTATAAGAGCATGAGCAAAACGAGAACACGGTCGTCATCTTGAATTTCAATCTCCCGGATTCCCCGTGTTTTCCCTGGACTTCTATAAGAGCATGTAGTTTAGAACAGTTGTGAGATTCAACCTGTAGTTCGGAAACATATACGTATATTACAAGAACAAAGGGGGGGGGGGGTAGCTGTAGTGGCAACCGCAATGGCTAGCTTGCTTATGCAAAGGGCCTCGGTTACCATGCAGCGCAGGGATGTGGACTGTGGTGATTCGGGTGTCCGAGCGGTCATTCAGTTTCCGTGGTTGGTGATCTGCCAGGTGCCGGGCGATCGAGAGGTTCGGGGCGACGTACAGGAGACGAGGAAAAGGGTTTATTTACAAATTTACATGTACTAGCAAGAGTTCGAGTGCTAGTATGAACATGAGTAGGAGCACGCATACGAGTCGGAGCACGCTCACACAGCACTCAAGACTCACTTTTTATGCGCTACTTGATCCCCTTTCTCTCGTAGGGAAATTAGCTGTTCTTCTCGGCCAACCACAATCGTTGAACCGTTCGCACAATCCCACCCATGACGTCGCATTCTCTCGCCGGGCTCCGCCTCCAATGTCGCGCGTTCGCCCCGGCATACGAGGCAACGACGTGACAAGCTGGGAACTTGATGTCGAAGTCGTTCCCAGGGAAGTCCTCGACGTTGGCCCCTTTGATCAATATAGGGGGCCATTCGGGACAGTATGCTTGTCAGGGTCAGGCTCCGGTAGAGTGGATTTCACGGTACACTGCAAAAATGTTTACACCCTTAAGGGCATTTTTTTTGTCGCACTGGTAAACACCCTTACCGTTAGGTCCGTACAAAACTTTATAGAGAACGACAACGTAGCTCTAACCAGGCGTGCGATGACAAAAGGCAAATATCCGATAGGAGAATTTTATATCTCTCCCTGTGAAATTCTCTTGTCGGATATTTCTGGGCGTCCAAGGATGTCAGAATGATTACGTACTCTTCAACTACATATTTTGCCATCGCACGTTTACTTAGAGTTCCTTTGTCGGCCTCTATAAATTTTTGTAAGGCCCTAACGCTAAGGCCATTGCCAATGCGACAAGAAAACACCCTTAAGGGTGTAAACATTTCTACAGTGATAGTTGTTGCTTCCGCGAAGGATGGCGGCTGTGGTCGCCTCGACCTCTTGCGGCTTTGTTTGCGTGTCACCGTCTATGACGGGTGCCGTCTCGTCCAGGCAGGCACTCGTCCCGCCCGTCAGCTTTGGTTACGCCGATTTAGTAGCGAACGCGCTGCTCCTGAGAAAACGACTATACAGTGTGAAGGGCCTTTCTTAGATGCACGCTTGCCGGTGAAGCATTACTTGTCAAGGCCAGCCGTGGTTGCTCAGTGGCTATGGTGCTGGGCTGCTGAGCATGAGGTCGCGGGATCGAATCCCGGCCACGGCGGCCGCATTTCGATGGGGTCGAAATGCGAAAACACCCGTGTACTTAGATTTAGGTGCACGTTAAAGAACCCCAGGTGGTCGAAATTTCCGGAGTCCTCCACTACGGCGCGCCTTATAATCAGAAAGTGGTTTTGGCACGTAAAGCCCCATAATTTAATTTTATGATGCCTTTTAGCTTGTCAGAGGATTATTGTTGCACAGAATCATTTCTAAGCACAGAAAGTTTATTGCAATGGAGGCAACTACAAGAGATCCTTTGATGAATGTAGATGTGTGAGCAGACAGCATATTATTATTATTATAATGCGAAATCACTAAATGGCTCATGCGGTGGAAAGTCCGGCGTTGTCGGCGTGACCACACGATGGTCCAAAAAGGCTACGGTCCCTCGACCTTCCATGTTAATTAAGGCGAGGTTAATCAAGGCATTCGAACCCACGACTCTTCGCGTTATTTAAGGTACTGTTAATTAAGGTAGAGTTAAGTAATTCGAACCCACGATCGTTGTTGCTAGTCGAACCCTCCAGCTTTGGTGGGAGTCGAACCCACGACCTTGCGTTGTGCGCACCTGGGGACGAAAACCGCTGGTCACGTGCCGTCGCGGCGCTTCTGCTGACGTGCCGCTCGGGTTACGCGACTCCGCCAGAAGCGCCACCGGTCGTCCCCGTGCTTCTGCCGACGTGGCCGCAATGTTTTCGCACTCATCCACGTAGGCATAACTAAACTGCCTCTTCAATTTTTGCATCTTCAGTACCCTTGCAGCAACCCACAAGGATAGCTGCAACTCCAGCAGAGAAGCCACAGCTGCTGAAAATTTAAAAATTAAGTTCTATGGTTTTACGTGCCAAAATCACGACTTGATTATGAGGCACGCCGTAGTGGAGGACTCCGGGTTAATTTTGACCACCTGGGCTTCTTTAACGTTCACCCACTGCATGGTACACGGGCGTTTCTGCATTTCAACCCCATCGAAATGCGGCCTCAGTGGACGGGATCCGATACCGCGCGTCACAACTGCTTAACGCGAAGCGGATCTAAGGAAAGCGGCTCTGAAAAAAAAAATACGCAAGAAAAAAAAAACGACAACGCTTAAAGAAATGAGGAAAGCACGTGATTGGGCGCTGGTACAAAGCAATGATTCTGCCTCGATACAAGGTTTAATTGAACCATCTGCGCAGCTCAGCTGACAGAACGTATAAATGGAACGCATTAAAGACTCCCACCCTTGCTTCGCTACATATTCACTTTTATTTAAGTAGTGCAACAATTTAAATATATATTTTTTGCTTTTAGAGCGAAGCTCTTAGACGCCTGTTCCTGCCACGAGCGTCGGCGTCCCTCGTAACCGAGCGAACGAGCACAGCGATGGATGAAAGCGCGAACGCGGAGTGCAGCGGGGGATGAAAGGTGGCGATAGTGACGAGAGCGGGAGGAGGAAAGCGGAGGAGGAAGGCGCAGCGGAACCATGAGGCGGAAAGCAGAGAAGGAGGGTATGGCGAAAGCGCGAGAAAAGCGACGACCGCTACGAGATGGCGACAGAGTAGCTCGCCGTCGTGTGTTCACCGATGGCGTGCGGCGAGCCTGTCGACCCATACCATATATGGAAACAAAGCACTGCGGATGTCGCTCTGCGGCGGCTGCTGAGAATAGCGCCCACGCGTCAACCACGCGCTGCCTCTCGCGATCTCCCGATTAGAGAGGCAGTCGCGCCCACACTTCGTTCCGTTTGCAACGTGTGGCATGAGACCGATTGTCCGCGCCAGCCAATATATCGTGAAATGAACACAGGTATAGAACCTGCGACCCGCGCTTGGAAGCCGAGTGTCTTTCACACTGGTTTAAACACCCACGCTTGCAGAAGGCGAATATATCTGAACCATATGAAGGTGTTGTACCGGCGGTACAAAACAAATGTCAAAGGAGAACAGTCTCTACGAAGGCTTTCTTGAAAGATTTGGTGATCGTGGAATATAAGTCATATCTAGGTCTACATGTAGACCCGACTTGGAGCATTGTAAGCACTAGGAAAATTCCTACTTTTGCTAAAATTTAATGCCAAACACACTGCATCCCCGATGCGTTACGGTTGTCGCGTGATGCACCTGCCGTTGGGGGTTCCTTCACCGGCCGAAATGCCCCCTTATCTCTGAGGGCTCGCGTGCCTCATAATCAGAAAGTGGTTTTGGCACGTAAAACCCCAAATATTATTATTATCTCTGAGGGCTCATGCGCTTCGCGTCGCGCAACACAGATAACCAGTCAATGAGTTCATAAGGAAATATGAGTGATGAGTTATATGGGTCTCATCACGGTTGACAATGGTTCGACGCGGATGGATAAGGTGCTAGAGAACAATAAGACCATGCAATGGTCGGAACAATTCTAATAAGGTTTATAAGGACCGCTAAGGGTTGATAAGGGTCGGATCAAGTCCGATAAGGTTGATAACAATCGATAAGTGTTGACCAGTGTTTATACTGGTCGGATTGAATACGATAAGATTGATAGTGACACTGGGCTGCGTGGAGATGAGAAAGTAACACAGTGCTTACACATGCTTAGACAAGTACAGTGAAGTGTCTGCGTCAATTTTTTTACTGCAACTTTCAACAAGTGAAAAGCAGTAGCCGTCGCCAACATACTGCAACAAAGGCTACTATATTTATTGTCATCCCAAAGCCGCCCCATAAAAAATAAAGAACGAAAAAAGTGGTAGGCGACCCTAATCTTTGACTTAGGTGTCTCTTAGTGGCACTCGCACCTTGGCGTTGGTGTTCCTTAGGTTAAGCGAGCAAACGCCGTTCCCCTGGCACGATATGCGGGCCAGGAACGAGTAAGGGAGAGGAGGAAGCGCAGCACGCGCCATCTGGCGGGGCGTAGCCCCCTAGCCAGTGGTGCACGAAGCGCACCTTACGCGCCTTCTCCGGTGCTGACGTCAGAGCATGTAACCAGCGCGCGCGCGCAACTTTTGCGAGCAAGCGAGCGAGCAAGCAGGTGCGCGTCTGGAGAGGAGAAGCGAGAGATGAGGGAGTGACGTCACATCCGCTCTCCTAGGCAGATGTTCAGTCTATGCCAGGCAACTGCTTTCCATTAACTAGCCGATTAAATAACATGCCTTCTTGTGTATGACGTCATTAGTCACCTCTTTAGTGACGTCATTACTGCCGCTGTCTGCGCGTTTCAAGGAATTTCGGCAAAGTCGTGCTCACGTGGCGGGTCTCTAAAGTCTACGATTCTGTGCTTTGGTGTGCGGTCATCAGTTATTTCTAATTAATTCTAATTATTCCAGACACTTCAGTAACTAAGCTTGTAACTAAACTTCTGCTCTGATAACATATCTGTAACGAAACCATGAATTTTGTACTGCACTATTTTTCATATTTTTTTCTGGTGTATTTTGAACTTCGTCCCCGGTCATCGCAGGAGGTGCAGCTGGAGTGCTGCGCAAGAAACAAGAGTGTCACTCGATACTCGTGCCTCTAAAAAAAAATAAGGCATGAATAGCCCATAAGCGCGACCAGACTTGACCTTCGTTTTAGAACTTTGCTCCGTCTTGTAATAGCGAAAAGCTGTAGAGGCATTTGAGTCTCCTTACGTGCATTGAATGCGAAACCAGTACGACTCTACCGCGCGACAATTTTCATTTGTTCATGTGCTCGATTGGGCAATGACAATTTTGAGGGTGGGCCAAGTCAATTTTGGGAGTGCGCCAGGTCGCTTTTGAACGCGGGTCAAATAAATTTTAAGGCGTAAGCCTTATATATGCCCCCTGAAGCGGAAAATCTGGCGAGCGTCCGGCGTTAACATCGGATGCCAAGAAAGCCCTCGTGCCCAAGTGGTGACGTCACGTTCCCGGCACTGGACCTGCTGCAACACCACGGTGAACACCCACGGCGTCGGACGGACACACCCAAAAAGTTGACTTCAACCAATTCGAAAAATGAGCTGACCAACGTTCAAAACCGACTTGACCCACTCCCAAAATTGACTTGGTCCACCCCGAAAATTTGGGTGCCCCACCCACAAAACTGACTACACAATTAGAGCACATGGCGAAGTGAAAAGTATCGCGCGGAAGAGTCATACGCTTTCGCATTCAATGCATGTAAGGAGATTTAAATGCCTCTGTAACTTCTTCGAATGGGCGAAGTCAATTTTGGGGTGGGCCAAGGCAATGTTGGGAGTGGGTCAGGTCGATTTTGAACGTGGCTCAACTCAGTTTTCGAATTGGGAAACACCATTTCTTTAGGTGTGGTTCATGGCGTCCGTACGACGCTGTGGCTTTTCACCGTCCCACCGCCGTGGGATTTCGTAGTGCGAGCTGCAGCAGGTCCAGCGCCGAGAAAGTGACGTCATCACTTGGTCACGTGAGTTTTGGTACCATTGGTTGTTAACGACGGACGCTCGCCGGATTTTCCGCTTCATGGGCCATATTACATATTCGCATTATATTATTAAGCATTAAGGGCCTCAAAATTAGTTGAGTGTCCTTTTGGTTACCCTTTCTGGTCTCATCGCTACAGCATGGAAGGCTTCATAGCAAAACTCGAAACCAGGGCGGTTGTTTTCGACTTGTCACCGTCCCTTGCAGGCTATTTATACATCCTGTCTGTGTGTACAGCAACGATAATTTGTTCGAACCATATTTGAGGAAACCAACATCACAGCGCGAAAGTGGGTAATCACGTGGTCTTTTCTCAGATCTGCTTCTTTTAGAGCTCGGAAAAATTAAACTCGTGACAGATATCTCCACGGAAACGAATTGTTTACGTACTTTTCAGCACGCCCTGCGAACTTGCGTTGAACTATTTGCTCAACGCAAGTTCACGCTTTTCGCTCGTTGAAAGTTCTAATGAAAAGCTAAAAAATTATATTTAAATTGTTGCACTACTTAAATAAAACAGAATATGTAGCGAAACCATTTGTTCTTGCATTGAAGCTTCTGCGTTTAAATCGATAGTTAGAAAGACAGCTAATTATAATTTCATTAATATTAAATAAGGTTCTTCGAGAAAAATAGGGTGAGTTAATCAAGAGAAGAGTGAATAATCCTGGGACGGTTGCGCTCCCACAGTGCGCACCTGCGTTTCTTTTGGGCTCGGCCCACATCAGCTGCAACACCCTGTGATATTGTTGTAGTTCGCGCACCTTCTACAGTAGCTTACGAGAAAGCGTTTTAACCACCTGTAAAGAAGGGACAAGTTTTCTTGAGCGTCGCACTGGCGTAGCACACAAAACGCAGCTGTGCCTCGGAGACGTCAAGCGAGCGGCGTTTCCGGAAAAGCGAGTGGCAGTGCTGGCCGCCGGTGGACCATAAGGGGGTGGCGTCGACAGGGGTGCCGTCGAGTGCAGCCCTGGCAGATCACCTTCCCAAGTGGGCTTAAAGTGCGCCGGCAGTTTCCGCGCGCAATTAAAAAGACTCCCGAGTTCCGCGTATGATGGATGCGCCCCAGTGCGCAGCTCTAATGGAAACGGCGTCTTGAGTTACACATAGACAGAACTCATTGACCACTTCCTGCTTTTGCGGAGCCAGGTAAGGGTGGCGCGCCGCATGGATTGCAGTGGACCAGGCGGAGTCATGTGGATAGATGAGGAGGCGAAGGAAGGGGAGGGCACGCCTGTCCGGTGTCCGCATGCGCGCTTCGGCGGAAAGCTAAAGCTAATCGCTCCAGTGCGCAGCCGGGCAGCGCGGACACGTCCGCCACTCATTCATCACGGGCCGGTCAACGGCATTTTGCCGTCGATTCAGCTTGCGGACAAAAGCGCCGATGGCTTCTCGCTGGACCGACGACAAAGGCCCCCACGAGTCCTGCCTGCCTCTGGGACAGGTCGCCTGCCACGGCGGCGGTCGCCATTGTCTTCCATGTCGCGCCTTCGGCGGCCGCGCCACGCGCGCTGTGCGCAGCGGTCGCTTTCGGGGAACGGTCGCTTCGCGCCACGATGGTCCCGCCAACCGGCAAGGCGGTGGAAATCGCGAACAGGTCGATCACTTGACCGCGAAAGGATCTCCGCACTCCTTCCAACAACTTTTGAATGATAAGTGCCCAGGATCTGAACTGAACAGCAACGCAGGTTAAGTAATCGATCGACACGTAAGAGGCCTGAGCTGTGTATCACTGTACATATCTAAACCGTACCGCTCATGCGTTTCATGGCGTACAGGTCGATTGCACACACAGTACGTATGCACTGTACACTTTATTCAGGAGGAAAAAAAAAAGAAGACGACGCAATTAACGCTCTCGTTATACAATGCCTAGCGTTTGCTATTATCTTGGATGAAGTATTGATATTAGGCCGCTGTTTTTGCCCGTCAATTGTTTCTTCAAGGCTGAAAACGTCGGAAACAACATCACCAATCCGCCTATATTTATGTCCACCGCAGGACAAAGGCCTCTCCAAGTGACCTCCAGAAATCGCAAACTTTGGTAATATCGTGCCGTACACACTTATAGGCCACGTCCGTCTACGAGCCGACCACCAAAGCGGCGCGGAATCATGAGCGTCCGCGTAGCGTGCCCGCCGAGCGGCGCAACAGCCGATGCGCCGCCCGCATAATCCAGCGGCGCGGCACGCACATGCGCACATGCGAGGCGACACATGCCGAAACGACACTGCCTGCCTGTTTCGGCGGGACGCACCAACTCCTGCGGCAGTTAAGAAGGATTTACGACGGCGGGGGAGAAGGTATATTTATGTATACATCCGCGCCGCTTTATACGTTCGCTTTATATATTTACATATCTGCGTGAAAAGGGGAGACGAGAAGCCCGAGGAATGAAGTGACAAAGAAAGAGAGGTAATAAATGATTCCTCCGCCATGACAGTTCCGTTTTTGTAAGCCTCGCTCGTGGATCGTTTTCTGTTGGTCGCTTCTGCTTTTGCTCTTGCATTGTTCTCGCCCTGCCAGCGGAGGGGTGTGCGCTTGTCAAGTCGAATCCATCACTCAAACCCTACCATAAAAGAACGCCATTCCAAAATGATGGCGAGGGAGGGCTCCCGTTTCCAACATGGCCGCTCGGGCTGTCTGCCCGTGCTGTGGGCGAGAGGTTGCCAGACGACAGTAAACGTGACGAACGCCTCCGCGTCGCCATCACCGCCATCTGTCCGTTTGCGCGCGGAACACTAGGGTTCGTCGTTCTGGTATGCGCCTCCCCTTCCTCGCGCGCGCGCCATGAAATAAAAACGAGCAGCGGGGAAAGGTGGACGCAGAAAGAAAGGAGCGGGCGACACTTGATGTATGGTTACGAGCGGGCCGCCTGACGAATGGACATCGGCGTCTGGGGGTGGGGTGGTTATTCCGGAATATTCGCCATTAGTCACTCGAGGCCGTGCGTAACGCGATGCTCGTTCCATTGTAATTGCCGATTCGGGTCGTCGTCGGCGTTCGCATCGTCATTATAAAAAAGGAGCAGAAGAAAAAAAAAAGAATGCGTGAGGCGGGATGGGGAGAGGTTGATAAAATATGATCGGGCGACTGTGCGTGTGTGTTGCCCCGTGTTGGCTTAGTGTTACTCAACGCGATGACCGAAGCTTCGTTGTTTGCAGGGTTGAACGGACAGCGACGCACGCTGGGCGCGTTAAGATTATCGTCTTTCGCGGTACTCGATTTATGGCCAGCCCCGGAGAGGGCGCCCCGTCGCAACCTCGCCCCTCGCGTTCGGGGGAAGGACGGCGCGCGATGGCTTGCCGAGAACCCCCCATCCTGAAAGTGCTGCTGCACGGTGCGTGTGACTGACAGCGCTTCAAAAGCTGCTGGTGGCCGCAAGGTGGCGCCACCGAAAACGTGGCAACTGCAGAGCCGCTGCGAGCGTACTCGAGAAGCCCACGCGAGCTCGTCTGGACCAGCGAAAGTTGGACATGTGCTAGAATATGCCCTGCGCCACAGCAGGGAGCACCGAGTGGTGCGCCAAAAGTATAAATGATCCACGTGGCTGAATCTTCAGTAAGAAAACTACTCAGTGCGGCGTGTTTGGTTTGAACTCTGGGAAGCCAGCATTGGCTAGATGCCACTTGGACGCGCCTTTTTAGGGTGTGGGGTCGGGCCTGCGAATGATGCATACATAGTTTTGCAGCTTCCTTCACATGTTCGACAAAGGGTACGATCAACGTTACCATAATAGCACAACAGTGCCAGGTGTTTGCGCAGCATATATATATATATATATATATATATATGTGTGAGTGTGTGTGTGTGTGTGTGTGTGTGTGTGTGCGTGCGTGCGTGCGTGTATAGCGGCCTCCTACATGCTTGTTTCGAAATGTTATTTTCTTTTATCCAAATGGATCGAATATCGTGATCGGTGGAACGCGATACTTCTTTATAGGTAACGGTTCCTGAATTCGTCCACAGCGAACTTCACAACTCCACTTGCGCAAGAAGTAAAGATATGATACACTGACAGAGACACCGATGGAACCATCGAGGGAAAGCTCATAATCGAAGGAAAAGGAACACGGGACAGGAAAGTCGTGCTGGCTTTTTTTGGATAGTAGAGAACGCGGTCCCACCAATCTCTCAACATGATGCCTCGTCTTGACTAACGAAAAGGAAAAGATGCTCCGAATGTTGCGTCGCAAAAGAGTCATGTATACTGAAGAAGCACAACAAAAAGAAAGAAGAGCGGCTATTCAGTGGCTGCTTAAATAAATAAATGAATAAAAAAAGAAGAAGACTGCCCGCGGAAGGCGGTGCTAACGAACATCTTTTTGTCATTGTTAGCCGCGCGCTGGAGCCTTACGAGGCCGTGCGGAGTGAATAGCTGGCCCAGATTTATGAGCAGCGCGGTTCCGACTGATCGGGCGATGCCAATTTTTGACGTGCGGCGCATAAATCAGCCGGTGATGCAACGTGCAGCCCACGGCTCCGAGCGAAGCGGCCGTCCTCTGAGGAGACGATTTATTATACTTAAGCCCAGTCAGGCGATGACGCTGGCCCGGCGACAATGGGCGGCGACGCCGCCGCCGACGACGACGACGCCCGGTGGCAATGGCCATCCATGCTGCGCGCGCGCGAGCCTGTCTGCCCTGCCCGCTTTATTTTCTTCGTTTATTTTTCTGGTGTGTCCTTCCTTCAGAGCGCTCTACAAAAGCGATGCGTGCCATTTTAAACTTTTTTTTTTTGTAAGCCGAGCTTTGCCAGGTCGGCAGCGCATGTTGAGTCAACAGGACCACGACAAACAGACGCCTTGATGTCGTCCGGAGGCGATTATGTGCTTCCTATGTGTGTATACGCGCGGCGCCCACCTAATCCGCTCGAATGGCTTTTTGCCTGCCTTCTTAACAGCCCCATTTCAAACGCACCCCCCCTCCCTTTTTCTTTTTTCTTCGAAGTTACGTTTCTGCTAGCAACAGCTGAAGGACACATGACCGCCAGCCGTGGACATAAAGTGTTCGGTTTAACACGCGAAAGTTTTGACCGGCTTGAAAGGGGCTCAGCTCTGTCTTGCCTGATCGTTCGAGACCCGTTTGGGAGTGTCCCTCATCGACGCACTTTGGGCTCCCCGCGTGTGTATGCGGCGTCAGAAGCGCGTTGCTAAAATGGTGATGGACTGCACAATGACTCACTGCCCTGAGACGAGCGCGAAGCCGATTCATTCGTAATGATGCGATGGCTTCGTATGGGGAAAACCGTGCTTTCCGGGAAACAGCGAAACAGATACAAAGAAAGAGTGACTGAGGAGGATCACAGGCGCAGTCACATGCACGAAGGCACTGTATACATTTGGCGTTGCCACTTGTCGACCGACTTATGCGCTACGTTATTGCGCGAAAAATTAAAGGTAGCTTTAGCATTAGTCAAAGGGGAAGTTAAAGATTTTCATACCATGCTTTAAAGTTGAAGAACAGCGCAAGGACAGCAGAGAGGACTGAAGAGAGAACATAGCGCTCTGTTCCCTCATCTGTCCCCTCTGCTGTCCTTGCGCTGCACGCACGCCGCACGCCGCACGCTGCGCACACACACACACACACACACACACACACACACACACACACACACACACACACACACACACACACACGCACACACACACACACGCACGCACGCGCACGCACACACACACACACACACACACACGCACGCACACACGTCGAACATATTATGCTGGGTAGTACATCATTCACTTGATGTTTAGCACGAAGCAAACGATCACAACAAAGACGGAGGGACACGGGGCGAGCTCCGAGGTGAAGAAGCAAGCCTCTTCTGCGGAAAGCATGATAGTAGATAACTTTGCCATGGCTGACTATACTGCGGGTTGAAGCAAAATGGCAATGTGAAGAGAAACAAGCCTTGACGATGGATTAAATGTTTACCGGGCTCAAGTACAAAGTTACGAGTTCAGAATGTTAGACGCAAGCACACGGACCTTGTTCTTTGAATTATTTTGCTATGCATTTGAATGCTATATAGAAGCCCAAATATGTGCAGTTTACCTACTTGTCTGCATTAGCCGAAGGTGCAACCACTAATAGAAATGGTAGCAGATGCCTATTAACCAATATATAAAAAGAACATGCACAATTTTTGTTATTGCTCCCTTCGTTGTATCTTCGTCCTTCGTTACCTTCGAGTCCTTGTATTAAGTGCCTGTCTGCACCGAAAAATAAAAGCTCAAGTGGAGCCGAATTGAATCTGATGTTATATTTGTTTTCTAATAACCTGCTTCAAGGAACAGACGTCAGAAATTCTTGCGGTGGCAGACGAGGCAAATGTTCTGAAACGAGCTTGCAATGTCACCTAGCCAGGAGTCATGGAGGATAGCTCGTATCGTGAAGATTGCTTCGAAATGACAAGGGAATGAGAGCTTCACTGGTGGCAGGCACGCATTACGTATGACTGCACTGGTAAAATCGGATGTATACCAATCCTTGACCATGCCCATCGCGTCTTGTTCGAACTGCTGACAGTTAAAGTACGCCGCAACATAAGGTATTCGTGCATCCTACGTAGACCAGCAGTACCAACAAACGTTTTTTGAATTTTTTAAAACTTCATGTGCAATCACAGTACTTAAAACAAAATATCAATTCAGTGAAACTCTTGAAATGTTTTCAGAAAAATCGCGATAAAATAAGAGTGTACTAAAAATATGTAACTTGTTTTTTCCCTGGAGTGAGAATTCGAACTGGTTACACGCCGTGGTGGCGTAATGTCTTTGGCGTTGCTCTGCAGAATCCGAGAGCGCGGGATCGAATCCCGGCCTCGGCGGCCGCATTTCCTTGCGAAATGCGGCCACGAATCTTGCGAAATGCAAGAACGCCCGAGTACCGTGCATTTGGTGCACGTTAAAGAACTCAAAGTGATCAACGTTAACCCGGAGTCCCCTACTATGGCGTTACCTCATAATCAGATCGTGGTTCTGGCCCGTAAAACCCAGAATTTCATGAAATTATTTGAATTCAAACTGCTGATCTAACTGACGGTTAGTGTCAGCTGGGCGAAAGATATGTAGTTTTTTCATGTAGCGCAAGAAGCACAAGGACGTAGAAGAGGAAACAGACACACACAGGCGCTAACTTCTAACAAGTTGTACTTCTAACGTCCTTGTGCTTCTTGCGTTATACAAGAAAAAAAACTGCAAAATGTTACACCAACAAGTCCAAATATTTACACTGAAAGATGTGTGACGCGAATTATTTTGAAGGCACGGGTAAACATCGATGCTGCTCACAACTCGCCAAGAGCGTAGAAAAGTGACCGACGATTAAACATAACTTTCTATAAAAAAAAAGAAAACTGTATTTCAGTGTTGCAGCGCAAAGCTTCCACTTTTGGTAGGCAATAAAAAGCTATTTCCCTTTTAATACTTTGAACTACGGTCAAAGTAACACTGTAGCTTCTTTTTTTAAGCGTATAAGTGCCAATGTATCATGCAGTCTACAAAGTATTTGCCCCCCAAGACGAGTTTCGATAAATAAGTTTTCATCGCGTTATTGAGCTGGCCCTTCCCGAAAGTTTCTCAAGAAAAGGAAACAGTTCGAGTGACTGCTGCCAAGAGGCCCACTGCCGCACACACCAAGATATCGGTCATCAACGTCAGACACTTGCACCGAGCTGCTGATGACGTCTTCGCATTAGCAAAGCTGCACGAACCAAGTTACAACGTTTGCTGTGCTTGAGATAAATCAAGTGCATAATCAATTAAAACACGCTTTTATTCCGATTCCCTTTTTGTAGCTTAGTGTGACGACTGAATCCTTGCGCCTTTAACAAAGTAATTTTGTACAATACAAATTTTGTATAATAAACCCTGACAGGATGGACTCCTAATTTTTTCCGTCTCGGAAGTGGCCATTCGATACCCAAAAAAAAAAGACAAAAATATGCTATAATGTTTTATGAGGCACATAAGACACACGGTAGATATCGGCGCACGTCTGGGCATTACAGGCATCGACAGAAATGACGCGTGGTTCGATCCCAGTGCTCTCTCCTGACTTGCACGGGAGAAAGCATCTTGAAAGAGTTAGTCGAGTTGTAGTAAGTCCACCTCGGCATGGCAGAAAAAAAAAAGGAAAGGTAAAATTATGTGAAAGTTTGAATCAAAGAAAGCGTTTAAAATGCTGACGCTTTCTGTTTCTCTTTAGAGCGGTTAAATTAATCAATGCCGAATTAACGGGAGTCACCTTCATCGAGGCAATTCGGGAATAGCGACGGTATACGTGACGCGGTGCAGCCGTAGCCAACCGTTCCGCGCTCGGGTTTGCAAGTACCCTACGATCAGTCGAGTCGGTTTAGGAAGGTGCCCCGTCGAAGAATGTATACGTGCGCGGCAGCCCTCCGCCTTTCGGGAGCCGAGCGCTGTAGATAGTGTGAAACACCGGTGGCGCCTACGCGTACAGCGGAGACACTATATACGCAAACGGTGTCCAGAGCCGGAGCGGGAAAAGATTGCTTGGACGTGACAAACGCTCTGCGGGAAAAAAAGAAAGAAAGAAAGAGAAAAAATAAGAGCGGAAAAGAAGAGAGGGAGAGAGGAATCGGCCGAGCACCGGGGTCTACGGAGCGCGCGCACGCGTGCAACTGCATTCCTGGACGGAGGCGTCAAAGAACCGACTTTGAAAAATTATCCCTCCTCACTTTTGTGAAGGTGCTCAGCGTTCTCCACCCTCCTCTGTGAACTATATGACAAGTGGGGGGGAAGAAATGAAGAAAGTGACAACGCGGTCAGACGAGAAAAGAAAAGAGGAACGAAAGATATCGCATGACAACAAGCCGCCCGGGGAAAGGAAGGGCAAAGAAAAAGAAATATAAAGAAAATAAAGTGAAGTGACACAAGCGGAAAGTTTAAATTTGAGTAGGGGTCGAGTGTCTCCCCCCCTGCTCCTTGACTGGCGACGAACTGATCTGGGGTGTCATTTGTTGGGTGAAATACGGTGCCGCTGTCCGGATCCATGATGACTAATTTGATATATGTATCTCCCCGATAAGACGGCCCCTAGGTTTTTTTCAATGACGTTCCCTTCCGGGGGTAGGGAATAAGGAAACAAAAAAGTAGTACGCAGACAGCGAAGAGACCGGACTCCAGGACCGGTTCGCCGCCTTCTCCCCTGCGTCGTCTTTTGTACGCGATCCCGGCGTGTCGAGCAGGCCGAAGCTGTCTCCGTTGCGTCGCAAGTCCATCCCTTCGATTCCGCGATCCTGACAAGTGATTGGTATTACGGGGTTCCAGTCCTGCGGCCTACCAATGTGAGCTGCACCTTTCTGTCTCCACTCAGGTGCGATGGCGGGAATGAGAGTGCCATCGCTCTCTCTCTCTCTCTATCTCTCTATCTCTCTCTCTATCTCCTTTTCTGGCGAAACGCACTGAACCCTTCTTTGCCTCAGTTCCTGTTTCTCTTCATCTTTCTTCCCCCTTCCTAATACGTAGACGACATTCAATGGCGCGTGGTTGAGAAAAAAAAAAAAGCTAGCAGGTAAAGAGAGTAATGGAGGGGTAAGAGAACAGCTTCAAGAGGGACACTAGAAAGATACACCAAATCTGTTTTGATTGATAAAGTATTGTTTCAGAAGTCTATTTCGGTTAGTTTCCCGGTAAGAGGTTGATTACGAAATGAGAAAACGAAGGTCAATGTCCCCCCCCCCCCCCCCTTTTGTTTTAAATTTCGCGCAGAAAAACCACCGCCGGGGCACATCAGCGTAACGTGACGAATGTTTGCGTATCGTCTCGTATTTGGGCTGAGTAAACGTTCTTGAAACTTCCTAAAACTTCTTGAAACTTGCATTTGGCTCTATTAGAATACGTTATGTAGTCCATCCTATACCGATGAATAACTCTAGGCCGAAGCAGACGTCGATCAAATAAATGACGTCATGGCAAGCTGGCGCGGGACATTCAAAGCGGCGCCGCCTCCTGTCTTGCGTTCTTTCTGGCCCTACTCGCTGCTTCTAAATGCTCACGGCAAAAAGAGCGTTTCTTTTCTTTTCGGTATTGTACATAGAAGAACAATTTGCTAATAAAGTTCAACTTATTTTTTTCTGTAGTCTTTCTTTACACGCAGTTATCTCCGAACTTCACTCTCCTTAATAAATGTGCAGAGGTTAGGCAGCTAATAGTAAAACACTCCATGATAGAGTGCATAAGCGCGGCTGAACGAGGACGTAGAAAGAAACAGATACACAGAGATACTCACATTGCGATAATTATTCACAATGTTTATGGTTTGCTGACGGTCGAGCTCACAAGAGCTTGGGTGATGGCAGTCTCCTCAATTGGGCTAACCCAGAAGTGTACGGGATTTTCGGTGCTGTGATGACGACGACACAAAACATAAGCAGTGCAGATGATGATACTTAGAGAGGCATGGGCTGTGCTTCGTAAAGGTAAGAGAAATTTTTTCATAGCAAATCTGGATGGCAGACAGTCATCACCATGCATGGAGAGACATTATTGAGCTTCCAATGGCGACAGGCACTAAGATTTCATGGCATATTTTTCACTTGTTCGCCGGTCGCGAAGTTCGCTGGTAAAACGCACGCACGTGGCTGGTGTTAACGTTGCCTCGCGAGCGATGCGCGCGATCGCCAGGAGTTTATCGTCCGATTAGCGCCTCCTTTGAACCGAGGAGAAAAAGTTTCGTTCTCAATCATCGAGACCGCCGGAAATCCCAGGGTCAGGAGTGGCTGTCTTTGATTACGAAGACCCCGCGAAAGCGCCATCGCCGGGACACGAGGGATAGAGTGCAAGGTGAAAAAAAAAAAAAAGAGGGGTCGAGAAAAGGCGGAAAGGGGGCTGCAACATCGAAAGGACCGCCGAAAGGCGTCGGCTTCCTCTTGTCCCTCCGCGTTCCTGGGCGCCTTTGGCGTTCTACTGTTACTGCGTTCGATTTTAATCGCCCGTTCGCAAGGGACCTCTTCCCTCGACCGCGCCTGGGCTGTGTCCCTTCCTCTTTATCGGCGCTAACATTTCGTGCCGCGAACGCCCCCTGCTGAGCGCACGGTCCCCGCGTGCTCCCTACCGTTTTTACGTTTTTGAAGCGCGCCGCGCTTCGTGCCGCCCTCTTTTGTGTTTTTGGCTCGTTGGCCCCCTATAAATCGTCGCATGCTCTCTGTTTCGGCCGAGCGCGCGATGGGGCAGCTTTTATGGGGTATCAATCCTGATTGTTGGCCGCCGACCACTGCGGCGGCGTGCGCCCTGGCTAGCCCCGCTGGCCAGATATTTCGGGCCCCGCGTCGCGCCGGACGCGCACACACAAAAGCGGGCCGCGATGGACGTACCGCCGGAGAGATGAAGTTTCCAATGAAAACCTCTTAAAAGTGTGCGTGCGGCCGCTACCGACGGCCGCAGCCCAGCGGGCGGGTGCGCGCGTGAAGCTTGGCTTCTTCGGGGATTTACGAGGAGCCAGGGCTTTAAAAATCAGCCCTTGCCGAGCTCTACCTCGGCCCCACCGCTCGTCGTCCCCATTGTTTCTGATCGCCTTATCGGCCTTCCACAATAAGGGGACGTCTTTAACTCTTGTTTTACCCAGCTGAGCGGGCCGCGCTTCAAATTTTCTTTCCACCGACGCGCCGGGATGCCCACAAATTACCCAATTTTGCGGAGATGGCGCTCGCTGGTGTCTGCGCTGCAACGGGCCGCGCTGCTCCCGGCGCCGTTAAGCGCTTCCAGCACAGCGCACTCCAACCTGTTTCTTCCGTCGCGCTAAGAGGATTGCTGGTCGAAGCTGCCGGGATGACCGCGTCGGCGCGATAAGGCCTCCGCGGCTGTCCGCCAGTCGTCGTGGAGCCCCGTCGCAGTTGTCGACAAGAGTGTGTCCGTCCTTCCTTACGAGAGATGAGAAGGCTGCTATAGAGCCTCGTCTTCGGTGCATGAGGACGGGAGGCTGACCGCACGAGCATTCCAGCCTGCTGTATATTGAACGAAATAACAAAAGTAAGCAGAAATTCGAACTCTTAGCTCTGCAAGCCTTTACGTCTAGAAGAAACGCGTATGCTGTTCGATTAATGACCCCTGAAAACCACGCGGATCACATTACAACACTGGTGCTGATTAACGTGTGCTAATAGATATTGCGCGCGTTTTCACTTCGTAGCAATGCTGTTGAGTTGGTCAGTATTTGAGCCAATGGCTCCTTTTCCCAGTGATATGGAGGTTCATGAACTGACACAGAGTGATAACTGACGTACGCTGACAAAAACATATTGAGGCTATATCTGGTGCCTTATAAATGGGGGCGGGCTGAATTTATTTGCTATACTCTAGCAACAAATAGCAGCTATCATTTGGTTCTGCCAAGATAACTGATAAGTGATCAAGATTGCTTGTGTAGAAATTGCAATGCTTGTGGTTTACTTTCCTCTGCCCGATCTGAATAAAGAGTTTTATGTTCCGTCCTGATAGAGCACCATAGGATTATAGTTGTTTAATTACTTTTTTGCTTTGAAATTAAAAAGAAGCCTACAAAACTTACCTGAATTAGGTCACTACAGGTGAACTATCTGCCCAGTCGGACATCAATTTATACAAAACTAAATCAATCTATTCACTAATTACACTGATTACATTAATTAGCTTGATAGTTACAAACCTTCCGGCCCACGTTTGCATTGAAAACTTCAAAGAAATCGTAATAAAGGTATTGTACCGTGTTCCTGCATTTTAAGATGCCAATGTAGACGCAAATAAGTGGAGTCAAATAATTTCTTCAACTTACCTATTTACGCACGCACCACCGCGAAGCATGGTTCGCCGTCCAACCCCTATACAACGTGGAAGGCTGGCGTAAAATGAAACTCCCGTTGCGCTTCCTTGCTCCCACCATCTGATGTCAATTGGAGCTTTGTGTAGCACAATTGGCAGCATGGTGAAGCTTTAAGTTACGCCACCTCACTACAGCACCGCGGGGCTGCACCACAGGACGCACTTCGCGGTTCGGGGTAGACCAATTACTTCGGTATACCTGGACATTTTGAAATTTAGAAACACGACACTAGACTTTTATGACGATTACTCCCAACTTTCCAACGTAAGCAAGTTTGTTGCACGCACGCACGCACGCACGCACGCACGCACGCACGCACGCACGCACGCACGCAGTATATAGTAGACCCAAGGCTATATGGCGTTGCGCTGCTAAGCACAAGCTCGCGGGATCGAATCCCGGCCGCAGCAGCCGCATTTCGCTGAGGGCGAAATATAAAAGCGCCCGTGGATCGTAGATTGGGTGCATGTTAAATAACCCCAGGTGGTCAAAATTAATCCAGAGTCGCCCACTACGGTGTGCCTCGTAATGAAATCGTGGTTCTGGCAGGTAAAACTCCATAATTAAATTCAGATTCGATGCTTCTTGCACGTGAGGTGTTGATCTTTTCATGCTCGCTCGGAATTGTTGTTCTCGTTGTAGGTGGTGAACATTTGCTAACGAGGTGACAAGTGTGCACACGGGCACGCTTAAGAAGGGAGATATAATGAGAGCAGAGAAATCATAAAACGTTAAGACAAACTGAGTAGTGCTGAATTCCCAGTCACTAAGTCTACCTTTAAACCTGGTGATCCGCAATAACACCGAACCTGTCTTATAATTACGCATAATTAATTTGATCTTGCATTTAGGTTAATCACCCCCGCTGGAACAGCCAAGAACAGTCATTTGTACTGAAGAACCGCCTTCTTTAGAAGCCTGCAGTGTATTGTTATGTTTGTGGGGCACCGTATCGTCAGGCTTGCTACTCGGCCGAGAGGTACTATACGCCTAAAATATAACGACGCTAGGCACCGTCATACAAACTTTTCCTCTCACCCGATACCCTTTCCCCTAGTGCACTTCACTGGAAACCACCCGCGGTCCATCCCTCGTCAAATGTGTAGCCATATCTAGCGTTAAAGCTGCAGTGAAAGACCACAGGAGACGCAAGCGTGACGTAGGGGCATGCGGTTTTTATTGTCGCAAAGCGGCCGGACACAGTAGCGGCCCAGTCGCGCTACAGACGCATATGTGCTGCGAGAAAAGCAGTGTGCCCAAGACGGCGTCATATTCGGCGGCTTCGGAACTGTCCCTGTGACGGGTGGCGAGGGGGGCCACGCGTTGAAACGGCCCGCGCGGTGCGCGAACGTGCCAATTGGCGCGGCCGGCAGCGGTGGGACGCGCAATTACGTATGGAGATGGGCGGCTGGGGGACGAAGGGGGCCAGCTCGTGACGCGCACCTTTTCTTTTGTTTCCCCAGTCCCGTCGGCCATCAGTCACAAGGGCCGCGCGGTGTCGGGCCAGCGCGGCTGGCCCTTCGTCCCAGCGCGCTCGTCTCTTTGACGGAATACCTTCGATATTACTGTGATTCATCTTGTCCCAACTCCGGACGACACTGATTTATGGAGGATGTGAATTCTTCGCGCTCGCCCATCCGAAGAAGCCTTTGCCTAATCTCGATCGTTTTGACTGCGTCCTCGTCAGCGACGGCTCGCCGGTTGGTCTGGGTGTTGGCGCCCTGGCCTTTGAAGGATCGCCGGTCGCAATTGAGGGACGACTGGCGCTGGCCGCCGCCGACGCGAGGAGGGAGGGAGGGGGGTGAGGACCCGCGATTGCGCCGGCCGACATGATCAAGTCAGAGTTGTTTCCGAGTCATTTGTCACGCTGATAATCCCATTCGTCCTGTTTCCAAAAGCCTCCCTCTTCTCTGTTCTATTTTAGATGCCGTAGCTTTTGTTCGTTTCTGGCTTTATATATATATTTTTTCTCTTTTCCTCGCAGACAGAGGTGTGCGTGTGGCCGGGGTGGTTCCAACTTGGAGGGGACAGGGTGACACCGAATCTGGATGGACGCAAATGGCAGCGGCGGCGACCGGCCTCCTGGGTGCCGCGCCTCGGCTTCTTGTATCTTTTTGTCTTGGTACTGACGGAAAAGGTTTGGCTGCGTGTCGCACTGAAGGCAACTAAGTCTGTCTGCATTATCGTTACACGCGCCTGAAGGTAAGAGCATTGACAACGTGGCGTAGTGGCCATTAAGTGGGCGGGTTTTACACTGTGTTGAATGCAAATGCGTTTTGGTAAGCACGAAGCGGGTGGCTGAGGCAGTGGGAACGAGAAGTCCAAATGAAGATTGTTAAGGTAGTCGGGAAAAGACGATAGATCCCGGAAGACGTAACTGTATAGGGTGTCCCATTAAACGAAGTCCCCTTGTTTCCTCAAACAACCACAACAACAACAGACTGCACGCTTAATGCTAGACAGCTTCTGCACTGACTTATATTAGGGAAAGGAGGTAGCCGGTTGTGTAGGGAGTCTGGCCTGATACTTGACAAACGGCCGAGAAGCATCTCTTGTAAGAAAATGGCTTGTCGCAAGAAGACACCATACATCGATACCTGCGATGCCCACTGCGAATAACAGTAACTGTTGCTAATTCCTACAAGGACGCCGTTCAAGCACGAAATTCAACATTTCTTTCCCAACAGGCGCCAGTGTGATAACGAAAACAGTAATTAGCAAAGGCTGTCGCTAAATGACTAAAATTTTATACAAAAGAGGAGCTCTGTGAATTCACTCCCTGGAGTTTCTAGGTCTCAGCTTGGCAACAACCTGGCAGTGCTTGTGACAGACAGGGTTTATCTTGTTGCGGAAAGCTTTTTTTTTTGTATTGAAGTGTGAGTGAACAATATTCTTCCCCATATCCGAGCGAGCCATCGTATGAACCGATGCTAACAGCTACACAGGCGAATTCAGTTACCACAAAGCGTGTGGTATGTGTAGTCACTTACCCGCACCTCGTTTCCATGTCAGGAGTCTGAAAGACTCCTGACATGGTATTCTCGACCTAATTCCTATTAAATGCAATTTTATACATCATCTCAACGGAAAAATTAATGAGTGTCTTTGACCCATAGTGTTGATCCCCTTTCAGGGGCGGCACGTCAGGATAACTTCGATCCGCGAGTGATTCACTTTGGAGCACTAGGGTGGGGAACTTTGTATCGAGCGCCACCTCTCGCCCAACTCGTGAAACAACCTTCAAAATTAAAGCGCCTGCCGTCCGCGGCACGTGGAATGTCCACAGCAGACTAACCAGTCATTCAACCGACAGTTCTTTTTAAGAGGCCGGCCACCGTATGCTACAAGTGCTACAACTTTATCCACTGCCGACCGTTACGTGACTCTTATTCTATGCGGAAATGCGGCCCTACGATACGAAGAGGTCAGGGGTATCACTGAGAAAATGAGGGGGGGGGGGAGGTGGAATTAAAATTTAATGTGGTATGCTTCGTGTGCACTGTAAAAGCAATTGATGAAAAAAAAAGAAAGAAAGGAAAGCAAAGCAAGTATATCAGTCCGGTGACATAACTGTTCTTTTTTTAAGGCGAAAGCCTTTCTAGGCTGATGGTGAAGTTTGTGTCAGCAGACCTGACTGCCGGAGTGCCCGCCGAAGAGTCATCCCGCCCTATGAAGACAGAGTAAAGACAGATTAAAGAATGAAAAATTATTGATACTGACAGCGAGTGAATGATAACGTTATAATAGATATCGGTAGAGATTAATAATTACTAGTAATGACTAATAACGACTACTAATGACTTGTAATGACTACTAGTGACTCCGAATGACCAATATGTCTAACGACTGCTTGTAATGACCACAATTGATTACAAATGACTAAAGATGCTTACTAGTGAGCAGTAATGACTAATAATGACTGAAATGACTTGTAATGAGTAGTAATGACTATGAAATGACCAACATGTCAAACGACGGCTTGTAATGACCAGAATTGATTACAAATGACTAAAGATGCCTCGTAGTGAGCAGTAATGACTACTAATGACTGAAATGACTCGTAATGACTAGCATTGACTACGAGTTTACCAATGTGTCTAACGACAACTTGTAACGACTACAATTCATTAGAAATGACTACAAATTCTTAGTAATGACTAGTAATATCTAATAATAACTGAAATGACTTGTAATAACTAGGATATGACCAACATGTCTAACGATGGCTTGTAATGACCACAGATGATTACAAATGACTGAATATTCTTAGTAGGGAACAGTAATGACTAAAAAGAGAAAAGAAAGAGAAGAGGGAAAGACAAAGAGGCGAATGATAAGAGGAGGAAGAGTAGGCTTTCACCGCTCACCTCTTTCTTTCTTTTTTTCACCCCTCTGTGTTTTTGTTAATTCACTTTTTCTATAGTTCCGGTAAATATTGTTCCAATTATTAAAAAGAAACAAAATTTCTTAGGCAAAGATCTGAATCAGAGCTAGTTGGTTAAAAGTAACATGTTTGAATGAAACAGCGCAGTAGACGAGACACCGGAAAGTGGCAAACATACAGTGCTCTGCGTGTTTTTTGCCACTCACCGTGTCCCTTCTTTTGCGCTTTTCGTTCGACGATGTTTTCTTAAACAGTTGATTTCATTACGGGAGGAAAAAAAAAAACTCGTCTCTTTACTGAAGCTTTCAGGGACTACATACTGCATGATATCATAGGGCAGTTTTTACATGGATGAAGGGGAGTATTTCATTTCCGAATTTCTACCTTCCTGTAGAAAAAAAAAGGCAGTTATGGCATACACCCTGAGTCGAATCCTTATACATCGTTACAAGTCACTAAACAGCTTCAGGAGTTCACTATTGCTACAAATGCCGCGATTAAGTTTCAACAGCTTATAAAAAAAATCCAGAATTACGCTACATTTAACCTATCAGGAACGACAAGACCCCCGGCCCTACGCGACACATACCAGGCATCTATTCTACCAGTATACGTATGCAACTATGCTCTGAGTGGCATTCACTGGCGTGGTAGGCAGCTCTATTGTTTTCAGAAATTTAGAATAAAGGAAGAAAAAATGTCCGACGATTACGGCGCTCCCTAATGCAAAATTTGAGCGCAGCTGTATACGTGTTTTCATTTCGCGATATATTGAGGCAAGGATTTGAGACCGAAATCACCGCACTGACTGGCAGTGGGCCAGTGCCATCAGCGCCTTCGCAGAGGGAGGGGCAGTATGACAACACTAGCCTGATGAGCGGCATCGGAGCCAGCTGTGGAAGAAGACGACGACGAAGGCGCGAGCAGTGGCAGGCGCGCGTTCGCGCGGTTACGCCAACACCGACGCCGACGCCCAACCTAAGAGCGGGTGCCTAGAGTCTAAAAAATAAGATTCTGGAGTTTCTACGTTCCAAAACTACCATATGATCATGAGACACACCCTAGCCTCCGGGTTATTTGTGACCACCCGAGGTTTTTTTAAAGTGAGCCTAAAATCTAGGGACACGAGCGTTTTTGCATTTCGCCCCCAAATAAATAGAGAGTTTTAGCCCAGCGGGTTTACGGCCAGCGGAGCGGAGCGGGCGAGCGGAGACGCGACTGCGCATGCGCACCACGCTGAGGCGGCCAGCGGTTTTACGGAGCAGCGTTTACGCCCGCTGGAAAGCACTCCCCAGCGGAGGGTATACGCAGCACGCGAGCGTGCGTAAGGGCGCGCGGGCGTGTATGGGAAATGCAAGACGGCAGCCGCGAACATGAACGCCGGCAGTTCTGCATCGAAGACGGCGACTGCCGCGCTGACCCGTACATTAATACTCAGTACATTATTAACAAATAATGCACTGAGAACATGTAATATATCTTTATTCAACATTTCTTGCATAATAAAAGCAAGCGTAATTCAATTTCATTTCTCAGTAACTCCTATTCGAACCACTAGGTGGGGCAGCAGAGCTCCCCGCTCTTTACCCCGCTCGAGCGGGTGATCCGCTGGGCTAAAATTCTTTTTTCGCGAGCCGCTCCGCTGGCGTAACGGTGGAGACCGCTCCGCTCCGCTGGCCGTAAACCCGCTGGGCTAAAACTCTCTAATGTGGCGGCCGTAGCCGGAATCAAACTGCCACCTCAGGAGCGCTACACCATAGCCACTAAGCTATCGCGGTGGGTGCAAGACTGCCTCGCGCACATGAGATCTGTGTACTCACGCGAATGGCGAGGCTGCACACAAATGTTGAATGAGGATAGAAACGAACAAAAGTCATTTAGCTCACTTTACTATTATTTATGACGGAATGTTCACTTCTCCCTATATATGAATTAGTGCAGTTAACATCGAAAAAGATACCTCCATTGAAAAAAGAAAAAAAGAAGACAAGAAAAGAAAGGAAAGGCAAGAAAGGAAAAGTTTGAATGACATGAATTCTGTTGTTGCCGTAAGGCTTCAACAGGGGCTAGCTGGCACAATGTTGTTCATCGTTTGGTTTACTGCGTTGTAATTTTTACACAAAGTACAGGGAAACAGACACGGACATGCTGTTACAGTGCTTATTACATTGCGCATGTGTTCGTCCATGTCTGTTTCATTGTCCTTTGTGTAAAAATACCAACGCAGTTAACCGAGCGTTGTATTCCCCACTCAAAAGCTTTCTGTAGTAGAAATGTAATTATTCTGTCTGTTTCCTTGGTTTATTCCCGGCCATATTTGCAGAGAGTGCATTCTGAAGTTTTTCTTTCTTTCTTTTTTCTTTCGCAACGATCAACGCTTGCGGTGATGCTCGATGTTTAGACATACATTGTTTTTTTTATATATTAACGAAAACTTCCAAGAAAAATGCCTTCAGACTGCACTGTTGGCAAAAAAAAAACACCATAAAAGTTGATATATTGCATGTCATATTTCTTTAAAATGCAATAAAACTGCACTTCTCAGTCCGTTACCTCGAGTGCGCAAAGAGAGGACAGTGATCTACATTACGATGGGGTACTGATAAGTATAGAAAAAAAAAGAGGGTAGGTAGCTATAAATTACGAGGGATACTGGCCTATCTGTCTATATTCAATGATGCATATATATATATATATATATATATATATATATATATATATATATATATATATATATATATATATATATATATAGTTTGAATAGGAACAAAGCAATCAATACCTCCACAAAATTTCAGTGTGGAAGAGCATAGTACGATAAACAAGTTTTTGTTCTCCCAAGTATACGGTGCGAAGTAAATCCACGATGAAACTTCACAAACTTTAGGCGACAGAGGCCCTTCATATGCTACCTGTAAGCGTTGTGTTGCCAATTTGAAAAGTGGCGATTTCGGTGTTGAAGGAGAGAGAAAGGAGAGAGAGAAAGAAGTTCCGTGTGCAAAGGTCGGTGCAGACACAAATGACATCACCTTTTTGTGATAAGAAGGGAGTTATGCCAGTGGACTACCTCCAACAGGCTGCAACGATCAGTGCGAAACATTACTGTGCCTTATTGAAGAAGTTGAGGAAAAACATCAGGAAATACCGTCGAAGAAGGCTGTCTGTAGGTGTCATCCTGTTGCGTGCCAATGCCTCGTCACACACTACAGGTGAAACAATGGCAGAACTGACATCGTTAGGCTTTCACGTGTTGCCCCATCGCCCGACCTCGCTCCTTCTGGTTATCATCTTTTTCCCAATCACAAGAAACACCTAAAGCGACAAAGATTTAGGAGCTTTATGGAGGCAACTAATGCTGCAAATGTTACGCCAGCACATGAAAACATTTTATTTGCAGAGGCTTAAGAAGCACAAGGAAATATATCGCAAGTACACTGACTTCCTGGCGGTATATGTGGAATAGTGTGGCAGTTACACCTTACTAGCTAATTTTTTCCTCCACTTGACTCAATATTTATCAGCACCCCCTCTTATATGCCGAGCGCATTGTAAAAATTATCTGGACAGGCAAGTACGTAACTTCACGCACAGATGCGTTAACGAAGTGTATAGAATGTGAAGGTTTCATTTATTACGCTGCTGAAATCTTCAAGTGACAAGGTGACATTCACGAACACGCGCTTACAGACGTTGCAATATTCTGTTGCTCTCAAACAAACATCAACCGAAAATATACACGTACCGATTTCCATGGAGATACGATCATATATATATATATATATATATATATATATATATATATATATATATAATAAGGACGCATAGTTGCTTATCATTTGGGTATACTGAAAAAGAACTTTTGCTCAGGAAACGGCCAACGGTCCCATCAGGTTTTATTGCTCTGATACGCTGACTGCTGCTGCGCGCACAATATGTAGTAACATTAGGCAGGTCGGTATAATCGGCTAATAATTGGGCCACCACATCTCCCCCTGTTAGCGTTATGTGGGCTATGTGCCCACTTAACCTCAACTCTACGTTGTTGCAGCAGTGGCACTTTCACCGGTGGTTTCACATCTTAAGCAATGTCTAGGAATAGCGTGTTTAAGAACATACTGAAAGTATCTATAGTCTTTGAACATAGCGTATCTCGCTTTGTGGTCATCATTCCATGAATTAGCAAGCTCTCATGCTGTTACGGCGGTAGTAAGTATAGATAAAAAACAAAGGGTCTCATGTCTTCTGTTAATGTTGTAACCTTAACCATTGCACTACATTATATTTACACATAAGAACGTTATAGGCCAAGCTCCACCAGATTTGTTCGATAGCCGCTCCAGCATCCTGACGTAGTACCTGTCGTGGATAGATGCCGTGGATGAAAGACTTCAGGTTTTCACTGGCTGCAGTACCAGCTACAGGGCTTGTTTCCCGGCTTTCCTCGTAGGACAGTGGCTATACGCTCGACGAAAAGGATGACTCCGGCATTTATTCACTGAGCACTGCGTGCAACTTGTTCTGTAAAGCAAGAAATCATGTTTACGTGGCACACAGCACTTTCTCCACGGGCACGAGCAGGTGGCTCACAGCGTCTGTAGGCGACCATTTGCAGCCGGTCTTCCATAAGGCGCCAGCCGCGATCAAGCGTTCGCGTCATGGTCACGATGCGGGTATGACTGGTTAGGCTTTGCTCGGTGCTCTGGCGTTCGTTTGCCTTGGGCGTCATAAAGGGCTCGCATTCATCACTCGCGTGCGCTTGATCGCGTGAAGCTAATGGGCAGAGCCGGCAGCGCGCGTCCATGCGCGACCGCGGCGCGTCCCAGTACGGAGCCGGCCATCGAAGACTCGCGGGGGAGCTCCGGCCGTCCTTCATGGGAACTGTCGGATTTCTGAGCCGCCTAAGGAAGGCCCCGGTGGGGACGCCGTAGCTGTACGCCTACCTAACCCATTTCGCCGGTAACGATGCCGCCTGGCCGCTCTTTGTCTGATGGCGGGCCGGAAAGAGAGAGACACGGTGACTATTAGGAGCCCCTCAAATGAAGCCGTAGCGAGGCCCGTGATGTCCTCGTCACGATAGTAGCATTAGGCCTCGAAACTGCCCTGGCCTTGGCGCCGTCGCGCCGTGCAGGGGCGGTGCTTCTGTCTAGGCGGCCCCAAACTACCGTCCCAGTGCCGCGCGCGATGAAAGCGCCTCTGTGGGGCCCCCGCCGAAGACGCGTCCGCGCGACACACTTGATGGATCGGGCCTCCTTCGGAAACCGGCCGCTGCGCCAGCGGCGGCAGCGACGCTCCTCCCGGCCGTTCGCGGCGGCGAAAGCAGCTGCGCGCGCGCTCGCTGACCACCTGAATGTGGGGCACACGGCGTGCTGACCGCGGTCAAGGTTAGACGCGTCTCGCCGGCCCGTCGTGAGCCGACACTCATCTGTCTCTCGTGCCACGCCCACTAGCAGTGGTGGTGCTAACATCCCGACCGCAAGACTTCCGAGTGAAAGGCTTGGGCCCGCATGCGTCGAGGAAATGAAGTTTGTACAACCCATAGTTGGATCTTTAGCAACCTTTCGGCACAGCTTTCTCAGGAGCTGATCCCACACCACGAAGTCGACGTTTAGCGCCTGTGCCCAGTGGTTTCGGTGCAAGATTCGCGAGCAGCACCGTCTCCGCCGTCGATGCGGGTAATTTAGCCGGCGGCGATGGGACCTAATGGGGTTATTAGTCTCTGGACTTTGCGCAACCGGCCCGTCTACGTTCAAAAAATTTCAAGCCCCTCTGCAGCTTGGTTAGAACGGGAGGCAGTGGCCGCAACGCGCTATCGGTCACGCCATCAGCGTCGCTCCGCGGTGTTTGCGGTCGAACTCGTAGGTGCAGGGGTCACTCTGGAGAGTTTCGCAATGACGTCGCGCGCGGTGAGCGGTAGCTTGCCACTGTTTCACCACTAGTCATGAGTGGCCATACATCACAGTGTCTGCTTCGAGTGATCTCCACGGACCTCTGTGCCTTCCTTCAAATAAATGTTCTCTCTCACTTTACATTCAAGAACAATACCTCCTACGTCCAGTGTATGCGTCATATAACCAACGGTGTCAACAACTAGGGTGATACACACTTGAAAGTTTGAAAGGTGATCTGGTTCATTGAAAGACTATGGATAGGACTGTATTTCAATATCATGGCTGAAGGTAAAATAAGTAATAATAAAGCATACAGAATAATTAAATAAATTGAAGCAATACATGAATAAATTAATTTGAAATTACTTTATTTATCATAAATATTACGTACTATTATCTGCTATGTAGTTATGAAGCGGACATTTTGTGGCACCGCATAGATAACAGCATGCTAGCTGTGGCAAGTCCAAGTTGCTCAATTGTTCTATTACAAAATGGGTAGCCTTAGACACGCGTTGTACACAGCCGCAAAATGAATTGTCATTGAGCTCCAATTTAGGCACCACAGATGTTTAAAGATAAAAATTTTGCCGAAAGCAGCCTTCTGATGTATATATAGCCTGACAGAAATACATGACGAAGGAAGGTTTCAGCCTCAAAAGCGCCGTTATAACAGTGCAAGAAAAGAATAAACGAGAAGCGGTGCATCAATTTACTGTGGGATCATTGAGTGTGTTTAGTTCATGTACACTAAGAAAAGTTCCGTCGTGGCATTCAGGGCTCCACCGCAGCGTCCACCGCAGATATTTCATAGCGGCAATTGCTGCGGTCACTCGCGGCTGCGTTTCGTGTCGGCACTCGTGTTTGCATAGCCGCCACCTGCTTGACGCGCCTGTTCAAAGAGCGAGCCATGGGACGGCGCCAAGGCACCCCGCGTTCTCATCGAGCTGCAGCGCTCCGCGCGCAAGATCTCTCTCCAAGAGCAGGCCGCACGCTAGCGAAATGCTCATGGTCGGATCAGCGAAACGTACAGAAAGCGTCTTCAAAACAGTGCGGTATTAACACTGACCAAACAGAAGCGGATACATATTCTCCGTTAAGCGCAAGGTTTCGCAACGCGCCTTTGGCCGCCTATAGACTGCGCGCTGATCAGCGAAGCGCAACGTCCGCGAGGCCTTCGACGCTGCCCGCGCTCGCCCCGCAACAAAACTGCTGAAGGCTGCCAGGCGGAGTCCGTGCTTCATTTGAGTCATGAGGAACGGCCTATCGAGCTGCGAATGTGATAGAAGGCCACGCCCTGTAGAATACGTTACACTATCCGAATGAGTGAGACAACGTTGCAGACAATATACAGCTACCAAGGTCGTACGACGAAAATAACCATGGGCCACACAGGAAACAAGCAAATGACCTGGCTTTCACGCAGCTTATCAGCCTATGCCTCTTTTCCATATGCAACGAACAACCACCCGCCGCGACGGCTCAGGTGTCTGTGCCGTCTTGTGGCATTCCATTGCTGGGCACGAGGTCGCAGGTTCGATTCCCGGCCAAGGCGGCCGCATTCCATTGCGGGCCCTCTTAACCAACTGTGAATTTTCGGGATTTTAAACCAAACAATTTAATTAATTGTAATAAACAACCTCTGTGTATGACAGGTCACATGTGTATGAGTACAGACATGACAAGAACACGCGTGCAGCTGGACTGTACAAGGCCCTGCCATCACATGACCGATTGGCCAGCGGGCCGGTAGCTTGATTCACGCGACGGACTGGATTGCGAGTTCCATTCGCGGACGAGCGTGACGTGGCTCAGTGCCGCCGAAGCACGCTACATACAGAGTGCGGAAGGCTAAGTGCACCACTATACTGAAATTTAACCCAAATGACTGCTTCTTTTGACGTCACTTGTGACGTTGGACCAGGCAATCACCGGAAATATAAGAGCTGCATCGACATCCTGAGCCAATATATCAAAATAAGATGAATTCTAAATATTGTTGCACTGGACGAGTCTCGTTGGCGAAAAAATAAATGAATAAAGAGAACGATTCTTTACAATGGGTATGTGACCGCGGAGATGCTTATGACAGCAGCTGAGTTGAGCAGTTGCTTATTGCGATAAAGTATCGAACACTTATTTGAAAGATAGTTCCACAATATATCGGTAACTTAGCGTCACAGAGGCCGCGGTAGAGGAGGGCAGTGAACTGCGGTAGAGGAGGGCAGTTCAGTGGCGGAATAGTTAAAATGATGGAGGAGATTTTACCAATTTCCTACAGTTATTTACTTTGGTGAGGTCTTGATGCGAAGCTATACCTCTACAAGTTAAGTGTATACATGCCTGTCAACTGGACTGGAAAGCTTTATTCTGGTCCTGCAGGACGCGCATAGGGCGTAGCGGACGTCTCCCACGCAGGGACCGACAGGTAGTACTTGGCGGCCGCTTTGCGGGCCTGCTGGACGGCCCATTGTTAGTGGGCGAGTAGTGAGCTTCTGAGGGACTTCTCCCACTTGTCCGAGGTAGAGTCGAGAAGGGCGTTTCTACACTCCCAGGGCATGTGTGCGAGTGTTGCCGTGTCTCCGCATGAGGAGCACGTGTCGCTGGGATACGCGTCGGTATAGAAAACGTGTAATTTGGCAGGGTTTGGGCACATGTGCGTCTAGTAAGCGTAGTGTTAGCGCCTACGGCCTGTTAAGTTTGGGTTGTGGTGGCGGAAAGATGCGGCGTCCCAGGTAGCAGTGTTTTGTAATTTCGCTGTACTTGATGAGCGCGTGCCGATTGTCCTCTAGCTCGACGAGATGGGTTTGCCCGGGGATGGCGCGGTCGGTGAGCGCGCACGCTGTGTCGTGGGCGATCTCTTTGAGGTTGGGCGGGGCGCCTGGCATCCCAACCGAGATGGGCGGGGAACTAGATGACAGTGTGGTGCTTGAGGGTGCTCAGATCCGCGATACGGAGGATGCGTAACACCTGGTCGGAAACCACACCACGTTCGAAGCCTTTGATGGCTGCTCTGTGGAGTCGCTGTAGATCACTTCCCGTTTGCCGTCGAGCACGAGCAGGGCTATGGCTCCGCCACCTCGGGGTCTCGGGTGAGGACCGTAGCGGAGTTGAGGGTCCGTTGCGTGGATGATACCGCGACCGCGGCGAAGGCTCGGCTTTTGCGGTAGGCGGTGGCTTCCACGAACGTGACGTCGTCCGCTTTCATGTCTATGCGCTGGAGCAGGGCAGTCGCCCGGGCAAGGCGCCTGCCTCTGTTGTGGTCAGGATATATGTTTCGCGGAATGGGAGCGATCGTGAAGTCTCGGATCTCGCAGGGAACCGGCGTCAACTTCGGTGGATCCCTGTTAGTCGAGGAGAAGAAACCGAGCTCGCGTAGGATGTGGCGGCCCGCCTTGGTGGTCGTGAGCCGGGTCACCTGCGTTCCCTCATGAGCCTCGGCGATCTCTTCTAGAGTGTTGTGCACGCCGAGTTCGAGGAGTTTCTGTGTGGAAGTGGACATCGGAAGGCCGAAGGCCCGTTTCACTACCTTTCGAATGAGGGCGTTGAGTTTATTGCGCTGAACGCGTAGCCAATTGTGCATGGAAGCGACGTAGGTGAAGTGGCAGAGAACAAACGCGTGCACGAGACGTAGCAGGTTGTCTTCATTGAGGCCGTGGTGACAGTTAGTCACTCTGCATACGACTCGTATGGCATTCTCCGTCTTGGTCTTGAGCTTCTGCACCGTTTGGGTGCTGGCTCTGCGGGACTCAATTACCATGCTCAGGACCCTAATGGAGTCTACCTTGGGGACGGTACGGCCGTCCCTGGGTGCGGAGGGTGATGTTGCGTTCGGCCGGGGTTTTCCACCCTCTGGGCTTGGCGCCCCGACGTTTGGGGAAGCACAGCAACAATTCCAATTTGGTGGGGGAGCACTTGAGATCAGGTAGTTTTAGGTAGGACTCGGCGGTTTCGAAGGCCTCCTGCAGGGCGGACTCGATGAAGCCATCCGACCCTGCGGAGCACCAGATGGTTATGTCGTCCGCGTATATGGTGTGGTTTAACCAGTCGATCTTCGAGAGTCGTTCGGAGAGCCCGATCATCACGACATTGAAAAGCATCGGCGAGAGGACTGTTCGGAACTGTGTCGGAAGCTCGACTGCTTCCTATACAAGGCCTCCTGCCTGTAGGCCGGCCTTGCGCCGGGTAAGGAAAAGCGGACAAAGTCATAGAACCTACGCCCGAGGCCAAGGTCTGTGACTGCTTTAAGGATGGACGAGTGCGCGATGACATCAAATCGACCGATCGACCGATCCTGTTGAGGACGACGTGTTCGGCCACCTTATCCACGCACGACGTGAGCGAGATGGGGCAGAGGTGATCTAGGCTAGGCGCCTTGCCCGGTTTGGGAATGAAGATCGCGTGGGCGAGTTTCCAGGCGTCGGGTAGCTCGCCTTTCTTCCACACTTCGTTGATGGTGTCGGTGAGGTGAATGACGGAAGGGGCATCCAGGTTGCGCAGTAGCTTGTTGGTGATGCCATCGGGACCGGGGGCAGAGTGGTCGTTGACTTCGTGGAGAGCCCGGCGTACCTCTTCGGCGGAAAAGTAGGCGTCGAGGAGGGTGTTGTCGGGACCGGTGTATTCGGGATGAGGAGTCAACGGACCCGTGGGAAGCAGGATATATTTCTGTGTGAGGGTCCTTGTGATGTATTCCGGTGGCGCGGTCCGTTTGGCTTGATGGAGTATATTCGCGAGCGAATGGTGCTGCTTAGTACGGGTGTTGGTGTCCGTACTAATCGTTTTGGAGGTCCGTACTAATGGTTTTGGTGGCCTTAGCGATGTCGGCTTCATCTCGAAGTGTTCATCAGTGTTCATCTCGAGGTTCGGGGCGTCATGGGGAGGGAGTAGTTCTGCGCGAGTTTTACGGAAGAGGTCCCAATCGACCCACGTGTACGACTTGCTCCTCCTGCCGACGGTTGGGAAGTGTACGGCCCGTAGGAAGTGGTTGCTACTGAGATCTACCGCAAGGTTGGACCAGCGGGCGTCAGCGATGTTCTTGACGAAGTAGGGATCCGGGGTGGTGTCTCTTTGCGTGGACGTGCCGGTGTGGGTGGGAAAAGTCTTGCCCGTAATGAGGGTAAGGTCCATGTAGTTCGCGTTCTGGCAGAGCTCGTTACCCTCGGGGATGTCGTACGCGTAGCTCCAGGTGCGATGCGCGGCGTTAAAGTCGCCCGCGATCGCTAGTGGGTTGGAGCCGGCGAGGCGGGTGGCTTTCTGGAACAAGCGTTTCAACCATTGTCTGTGGTTGCGGGGGTTACTGTACACGTTGAGGATGTACACGCTTCGTCGAGACACGCTGCCAGGGAGAATCTCTACCATGACGTATTCGATTTTGGGCCTGTCGAGGTCGTACGCTAGACAGGAGATCTTGTCACGGTACCGCGTCCTCCCGACGGTCCGGGTAACCCCCGATATCCAGGCAATGTGGCAGTAGGTATTACAGTTTACAGTTTTAAAGTTTCTTGTAACAGGATGACGTGGAGTTTGGCTTCGTGGCTGCAGTGGTATTGCTGCAGGGAGGCTTTCTTCAAGGCGAAGCTCCTGCAGTTCCACTGCCAGATGCGAAATGCATCGCTTGGCCTGGCCATCTTGAATCATGTAGGGGTCGGCCCGGGCACTCGGTGGGTGGAAGGAGGCCGCGTGAGGGATGGACTAGGCGTGCATGTGCCTTGCGTTACTGGCTTAACCGTCAAGTAAAGCCCCCATATTGCAGATAGGTTAAAGAAGTACACTGCAGTGATGAGTAAACATTTATTTAGCAGAGAGGTGTTCTCATCCTTTGGTGGGAGGTCTCCCTTAGACCAGGAAGCCTTGGCGCCGAGACGTCTTCTTCGATCGGTCCACCAGCTTGCACTGGTCACCCGGGTAGGTGATGGTAAGCTGGTGCCCCCACTGTTCGATGGTGGGTTGGGAGATGAGTGGTAGGGGTATGGTGTTTGAGCATTCCCACACCATCGTTTACGGTATTCAGGGTGCTGTGCAAAGTTTGCATTGGCAGTCATATGGTGTTGGGAAAATGACGTGTAGCAGTGTTCAGTGTGCATACGTGTTTGTCTGCATTTGCCTGACTGTTTCTTCTCGCGTTAGGGTGGGATGTGATAACCGGTATCGTCTGCGGTTTAGACGGTAGGGACTGTGTAGCGCTGTTGTACCTGATCTAATGGATCCGCTGGGACATGGTCGCCTGGTTGTAGGACAGCCCGGTGCGTATGCTCACGGGATGAGGCGTGTGCCTGTATGTTACCCTCCAGGTATGCGTGTTTGGGGTTCCAGACCAGGTGTGTGTCAGGGATGATCTTGTACGTAATATGTGAAATGCGGGGGTCGTAAGTCTTACGAGTTGGAGGTGGATCGGCAGGCAGATTGCGAGGGTGAAAGTATGGTTGTGCGCTCCTTCGTAGAGGTGATGCGAGAGCTATGGAAGTCACACAATTAGATTAGGTGGTGCCTTCAGCGCCAAATTAACGTAAAAGGTGTGGTTGGCTGCAAAATACACCAGGGCATGCAGCGTGACGCAAGCTTGAAGGATGGAGCGAACGGAAAGCTGCCTTTCACATAGTTCTAAACCATTGCGAGAAGTAAGATGCTTATTTGCTCAAAAAACTAACAGTCAGCTGACTGCCAACAAGACAAAGCTATAGCAGTTCGCTGGATAATGCCCTAACTTTACCAAGCCTGACGATCGGGTAATCACGCAGAACCTAGTGGACAAATAGCCGTTTATAAATAAGGTTAATCTTACTCTCTTTAGCTAGTGGTATATTTAGTCTAAGCTAGATAGGGGTCAGATCATCGTCAAAACGTGCCTGACACGTCAGCGGATACGGAGCATACTTGCCCACATGAGCGGTAATGATTCTTCTGGAGCTGCTTTATCTGGGCGGAGCTGGAATTCGATCTCGCTTGTAAGCGACCAGGCGGACGCATACAAGTCACGCCCATTTCCGAGTTGTCTTCGCGAGGAGTGCCTTTCTTGGCCGGGACCGCGCACGCCGGCCGGCCGGCCAGCCGGGCACGCCGAGTCGGCCGGTGGCGCAGGAGCGCCGGCAGAAATGCACGACAGCAGCCGCGGCGCGTCGCACCGGGTATGAATCGAGGCTCACGACTGGGCCACCTGGGTGGCTGGTTCGCCCTTCGGCTGGCGGCCGCGTCTCCTCCATTTATCACGGGGAGCGCGCGCGTTCTCGCGTGCAGTTCGCGAATCAAAAGGCAGCCATTAATAAGGACCATTCTGGCAAGCTGGAAATAATTGAGCGAACGCCCATCATCTGAGCAGAAGAGTTTTTCGCGCGTCTACGATCCGGGGGTCTTTACTTTCTTTTCAAGATGGCGGAACTGCCGGGGACGCGGAGGATCGCCATTACCGATGCGGTGAGGAAGGGGATGCATCACGCGAATGACCGGATGTGCCGAATTCGAGGGCCCTATGGGGGCGGCGCGGCTGCCGTCATTGCCCAACCCTTGTCTCGCCGCCAGGTCATCGGGGTTTCACCTGCGCACCTGAGTTTTATGGAGCTGCGGCGCGCAACGGAGCAGCCAGGTTCGCCCGGATAGACGCGACCGGACTACCAGACCGGTGGGCCCTCTATCGCCCGTTCGAAGCACTCAGTGCACCCCCTCCCTCATTCGTCGGAACACGACGTATCACACGCGGGCTGCACTTAACGGGCAGCCGGCTCGAGATAGATTTGCGCATCGACGAGAGCTGCCAGTAAGAGGAAGTGTTTCTCTTGGCGATGGAACTTCTATTTATATCGCGATGGTTCAGTGATAATGCAGGTCTCTATACGTCTTTTTCCACACCGCGAGTACCGTGAGCTGTAAAACAAATTTGCTTGGCAACTCGTAAGCTATGGAAAGGAGCACAGCTGGTCAGAAAAGCGTGCTAAGTTCTCAATGAAAACAGAGAGAGGGAGAAATGAAGGAGTAGCCGGGCATATAAGCGAAATATTGACCTTCTTCTTTGTTCTTTTCTTTCTTCTTCATTTAGCACTTCTTAAGTACTTCGAACTGTTACGCTTTTTATGAAACACGCAGATATGTTTTTGTTGTTCTTTTTCCTGCTGTTATGACGAGGAAGCGACCATATAGTTGAATTCCAGGTTCTGTCCACCTAGCAAGCGTTCGTGAAGCAGCTAAGGACCGGAACATTCCAACACTATGTACTATACTGCAAATTTAGTGAGAAACGTTAAGTCCCTCCCTTGAACGACATGACCAGACACAGGAGTGTTTATCTCGCTTGTCTGAGAAGAACAAATTGTGCAACATAGAAGGGCCTGCTTCGAACGAGTTGGGCACATCGCGTCCAGCAGCAGAAATGGCCAGGATGTGAAATGGCTGCGAACAGAAAGTGGGGGCTGCAGTTACATAGAAGTCAGCCTACCAGAAGGAGTGTATAACATAAAGATTGACGCCTCGCTCTGCACGGTCTATCTCCTCTAATTGCGACGCATAATGAAGCGGCAATAGTTGCTTACCGGCTGTGATGCTGGCTGCCCTTAGGCAACTATGAGGGCCATCTTCGCACAGCCGCTGAGACGATTGCCGACCGGTATATGTCATATATTAGGCGACTAGTGCTAACTTGTAATTTTGCTACGGCGAGCTCATAAGTCTCCTTTTATGGCGAAGCTGACTTATTTATAGGTGCTGACTTATCTGTTTCACGCGGTGTAACAGAACCTCCTTATTATACAAGAGCTGGTTAGGCTTAACTAAGACTTGTCTGAAACAATATGCCAAGAGTAAAATGTTTTTTTGTTCCTGCCTCATATAGGATGCACGTTTCTCGCGAAGCTTATACTGCTTCTTCTCGTCGTTGGTTAAATTTGCATGTAGGCTTATTTAAGCCTAACCAGCTTTTTGCGTAATATCTTTTCCAAAAGAAGACACATGTTCACTATTGGCTGGAGGGATATCAGACCACGCCTTATTACTTCGGCTTAGTGGATAACAAAGAACCCTTCGCCCAGCCAGATTTTAAATTTCGGTTGTACATTGGAAGTTCTACGTAATAGTCTGGGGAGCATGTTACGGCACGAATTTTTCAGATTGGGCCATTATGTAGAGGAGATAGGAGGAGTTGAAATGTCGCATTGCCATGCAGCCATGCAGCCATGCAGGAGGCAAGCTTCACTACAACATACACTCCCTCCGTCTGCCTCGACTAGCGTCCGCCAAATTAGTTTGTTCCCTGCTTTCTCCCATACCGGAGCCTAGGGACGCGAAACAGTGGCAAGCGACCGTTTATGTCGCGAGCCCCGCCTCCTTCTGTTTTGTTCTTCTCTTGTTTTTCCGCGCGGCGCACTCCAAGTGGCGACATTGCTCCTTCTGGATTGGTCAGCTTACCGAGGTTACGTGCTATAATAGGGGACGCTGCAAGGAGTGTGTTTTACGAAGATGCATTTGTACGTGTGACCTTGACTCACTGGCTGGAAGTGAGGCTTCTCGAGAGGAAGGGTGCGGGCTTCTGTTTAAAACTTCCAGTTATTTTCGCGCCATGCGAGCCGCTTCATACTTTGCAGACTCAATTTCCACCGCATGATCTACGCGCCTAACTTGCCTGCTTGCAACGCTTATTCCTTGTGAGGGGCCCTTTAAGCTTAATGGTTAGGCTTAGCTGCGTACGGATGCTTAGCCTCTGTTGTCACGGCCTGACAGGAACTATGTTGCTCATGTATGCGGGTTTCTGCTGCATCTAGCGGATGACAAGGAGGGCAGATAAAACACATTCCGCCAGTGCGTGCGTTGTCGTGAGTGCTCAGGCGCGCGCGGCCCACGCCAAGAAAGAGGAGGAAGCGTGTGCGAACACACGCTTCGGAGAGTTGGTGAACGGAAAGAGAAAATGGATAGCTTGAATGCGAAGTGCACCTTTGCATGGAGTGTCGGAAGCAAATGTAGGCACTTCAGTCTTTTTCCCTCCGTTAGTTACTATTATGCCTTCTCGTGACTTGTGCCATAACAGAATGGAAGTTCTTTAACGCTAAAGACTTCTTTTGGGGGTCTGTGAGTAACAACTTGCACTAGACGCTAACTAATGTTGCCATGGGAAGTTGGACGCTGCCTTGCCACGAGCCGATGCAAATAGTGTGGCCCATGTTGTACGACTGCATGCACTGAAATCGCAAGAAGCGGAAACCACTTAACGCGTGTTGCCTGCGCAAAACGTGTTAAGGTTGGAGGATAGATGCGTCTATATTGATTTGTTTGTCTGATAAGTAATGAGCATGTCTATGTACTTACACAAGTAGAGGATAAAATTGGGAACCGTGCTCGCCGCGATGGCCCAGTGGCATTGTGGAGCTGTGCGCGAGCTCATGGGTTCGATTCCTGGCCGCGACAGCCGCATTTCGTTAAGGACGGAAGGCAAAAAAAAAAGAAAGAAACAAAAAGCTCGTGTACCTGGCTTTGGATGCACGTTAAAGGACAACTCCGGCGATTTTTCGGTGACCACTGATCTTAATAAAATTTTGAATATGCGTTTTCTTTGGCACTCTCATTATCTGTGTCAAGCAATATGGTTGCAAGTCATTTAGTTTTCCCGAAAATGAACTTTAAAGATAGGTTGCGTTCCCGACTCATGACTTTTTACTGGCCACGATGTGTTTGTGACGTCAGATACTACATCGTCACCGTCGCTGAAATCGCCGCTGAAATCACTGCTGTGTAGTTGGGAAGACCTCTAAAAGCTGTCTGTGTCGTCAGGAGACATCATCAGCTTCGCTTGTTTGACGTTCGTGTCATGTGTACTGCGTGTTTAGCACGCTTTCTGCGTGTTTACATTGTGGCAATGTAGGAGCTGGCGTCATTGACTCATCACGACGTCACACGAAGCATCTACCCGTTTCGGTTTCGGTGTCTCGTTTATTGTTTATTTAAAATTATTTATGAATTTCTAAGCGAATTCAACCACCCTACCGGTGACAGGGCTGGTCATTTGAATATGGCAATATGCTATTATGGTTAAAAAAAAACGCCGGAGCCCTTTAAAGAACCATTTGCGGTCAAAATTTATCCGTACCCTTCCACTACAGTGTCCCTCATAACCCGCTATGCAAACCTCATAATTTATTGATTTGTTTTGGAGAATTTTGATTGTTACTTTGTGAGCGCGCTAAAATATTTGTTGGGCATTATGCTGAACTTTTTGCTGAACTTTGTTGTCATTGCTTGACAAGCGCAGTGAGTTCCTTTGCCTGCTTTAAAGGATGGCCACTACGTTCGAGATAAGCTGCTGCGAGTTAGCTCCAAGTATGTCTTAATTTTTCTTTGTTGTCCTTGTCTGCAACACGCTACGTCTGGGACACGAAGTTGAACAAAGTTACACCCCGCCACTTACCATTACTGTCCAAGCACGAGTAAACGGTTGCGGGTGATGCCATGGCCGCGCAGATCACGCATGCAAAGCTGCGCAAAGATACCAATACGTGTCACATGAAATTGAAGTCATCCCAACTGTCATTTAGAGTGGCAAGGAAGGTACTGAAGACTATTAGTCAGCATATTTGGAAGCAAAAGCCCCAAAATGACCCCAAAATTTATTTACTTATTTATTTATTTTTGTTACCAGCCCTCGGGCAGTATATTGTCTCCTGTTCTGAGGAAATGCATTGAATTATCAAAAAAAAAAAGAAACATTGATATTTAATCAGCCGTACCAAAGTGTCGTGGTGGTGATAAGCTTTATTGAAAGCGGGAAGAGTGAAGGGGGGAGGTGGCTGAGGGATCGGGCTCAAGTAAGGCCCTTGGCCTGCTCGGACTTTTCCGCCCAGTTCACCAGTACAAGCTATCGGTCGACGTTCGCGGACCTGAGCCAGACGGTCCAGTCAGTCTCGCTGCTGACCGGGGGATGAGAAAACGGCAGCGAGGTGCATTCCCACATTATGTGCCCCTGTTTGTGAACAAAGCCTACATGGGTCGCTTTCCTTGCCCCCTGTGATATTGTTAATGTACTTTGGGTGTGGGTATGTGTTTGTTTGGAGTCGCCTAAATGCGACGGCTTGCATTCTATCGAGTTGCTTGGCCGGTCGCACGTTCCCGCCACCGGCCAAAGTGCCATAATCAGGAGACTCTCTACAGTGGATACGGATACAGAGGCGTGATTGTGCGATACAAATTTCACTGTGGAAGCTGTTCATGCAGCGAAATTTTTTTTCCGGCCTAGGGGAAGGGGGGGGGGGCGCTTGCATTTAACTTGGGAATTGTGGGGGAGGGGTGCAGGGTGTTGTCGCACGTTTTTTTTTATGCCAGGTATTCCCGGCACACGAATATTTCGGGAGGAGGTGTTTTATTTGACTCCCGTAATTGTAATTAGCATTAGATAACCTGATTTATGGTGACAGATGAACTTCCATTTAACTCCTTAAATGAACAAAACAACGTTCTCCAAGCGTCTTATCACGTCATGATGCTGCCGTCTGCGACAACAATATGAAATGATAGCGTAGGTTGCTACAAAATCGACCAGGCTGTGGTTGCGAAGAAACTCTGCGTGAATCACCACGGGCTCCATATCTATCGCTGTAATATCTATCTGAAAGCGATAGGATACTGTTACCTCTCTGAGTGCGCTTTAGTTCAGACGCAGATGAACCGGAGGAAACAGGTTCAAGGTTATGTGTGATACTGTGAAATGCAGTATCACACAGTGCATTCTGTCTACGCTGCTCGGTGATACTGTGGCTATGGCGTTTTGCTACTGGACACTAGGTCGCGGGCCGCCTTCCGAAGGGGACGGAATGAAAAAGCGCTTGTGTGCCCCCCAGTTGTTCAAATTGACCCGAAGCTCCACCGAACAACAACAACAACAACAACAACAACAACAACAACAACAACAACAACAACAACAACAACAACAACAACAACAACAACAACAACAACAACAACAACAACAACAACAACAACAACAACAACAACAACAACAACAACAACAACAGCAACAGCAACAACAACAACAACAACAACGACGACGACGACGACGACGACGACGACGACGACGACGACAACAACAACAACAACAACAACAACAAGGATTTGCAGGCGATTGTTCTTGGAATATACAAAACCAATGGCAAAGAAAGGCAGGGCTTATAAAAGCGGCTTTGCGAGCATCCCCTGCATTGTTTTTTTTTTCTTCACAGCGATAGGCTTTATGAGAGATACTGCAGCGATTACTGGTGGAAAATGTTGTCAGTGTTCGTTCGTGCATGACATAAAAATGGCACCACTAAGCTCGCATCAGGCAAAGCAGCTGCCAGGGCGGCATGTAAAAAGCTGCAAGTTCACAAAAGCTGGTCTGCGCGACAGCTTCATGTGCACAAAAGAGAATTGAAGCGTTCGCTTTGCGGGCCCACACGTGGCGCAAGACCACGCCGCTGCTTCCGCTTCACTAAACAAGCGATTTTTCAATGCGTACCACGCACAACTGCGGTACTGATACTCTACTATGGAGTGAGTGGTAAATAAATCATTGTAATTAATCTTGGCATTTCGGTTCCCCAGCCACACCGAAACGCTGCAGCCTAAAGGGCCTGTAAAAATGACTTTCCATTGACTCTACCTCAGCCCAAACGCCACCATCGCTGTCCAGGACCAGCAAGTCATTGGTGATGGCAGAGCTGTAGACAAATCTTGCAAAAGTGCAGAAGGAAGACCGACAGAAAACTCGGGCTGTGCGGAAAATTCACATGCGCCAATCTACTGATTCCGGTGGACAAGCAGCCAGTGACGTCCGTGCACCTCAGCTGCCGATTGCATAAGGATAGCGGTATGGGTGTGTTGGTTCAAGTTCATGGTGGAAACTTCGGCAGCGAGAAGCACCGATGTGCGGAAGGAAAGGTAAAAAAGGACGAAGGAATGGTAAGAGAAGGACAAACACGAGCGCTCGTGTTTTTCCTTCTCTTACCGTTCCTTCGTCCTTTTTTACCTTTCCTGCCGCACATCGGTGCTTCGCGCTGCCGAAGTTTACACCATGCCGATTGAAAGTATTCGCAACGTGGCGTTACGTGCAGACTTGCCTTCGGCACTGCGCCTAAGGTTCCCCGGCGCCACACCTGAATTTTGTCTACCCACTCGGCGGACCAGGTATGAATTGAATAAAAGCCTCTATCTCCTCGTGCAGTTTGTTTCGTACTTTTCTTCGCATAAGTATCAAAACACATCCATCACTTCGACGTTCACGACCACTTCGACTTCGCTACACTGTAAATAAAGCCAGAAGATAGTGTCGGAATACTTAAGCACTCCGCTCCCCAGCTCCTCCTCCCCTGAATCCCGTCTCTCAGCTTCCATCCCTTCAAGCATCACACGCAACGGCCGCGAACGCACCGAAGCTTGCGTTGCCTGATATTACGTTCGCGCTTCTTTTTGATGTTCCCATCGGAGTGGGTTGGTTCCGTCGGACGATCATTCTGTTTTGCGCACATGGCGTCTTATCATGGGCGACTAAAGGCAAACAAGAGCTGCGATTAAATAACGCGAAGGCGGCGCATACTCAATGAGGGCGACAGGGCCGAATCCTGAGGGCCGCCGGAGCGCGAGACTGGGCCCTGTTTTCCCTCGCGCTCGTCGCCCAAGTGGCACTTCATTTCGGCCCGCACACAGGCACTGCTCCGAGCGCTGCTGCTCTTGTGTTTTCGCGTGTCACGTCTCATAAGCAGTGCCGGCCAGGAGAGAAAACAGAATCCGAGGCTCAAATTAGCAATTAACTTTTCGTGCCGGCTACACAAACACTTTTTTTTTTAAAAGAGAGCGTGCTAGGAGGGCGCGGACGAGCGTGTTTGCAGAACCCGCAGCCACGGGAGCCTACCACACGGCCTGCCAAAATCGTAAATAAAGCCTCAAATTTGCATTTTCTCCAAAATTAAAACCGGCTCGTGCCGTTTCTCACGCCGGCCCTTCGGCGCATCTCGCGCTCCCCGTAGTTCCTTTCTTTTCCGCGCGGCCGCGCGTGGCGCTGCATAACGCCGCGGCGTCTGCACTGTGTCTCCTGGCGAAGCTATTTGGGCGTGCTGTAAAAAGGCACGGCGCGGACCACCACCGGCGAGAGAAGGGAAAGCTGCGCCCGGAGCAAGAAACACAAGGAAAAAGGAGAACCTCGTAATTTACGGACTTTTGTTTCGGCACCTCCCCGCTCGTGGGCTCCTCTCCCGCGCTTTATTATTAGCACTCGTCGTTATGATTGTTGATCGTCCTATCTCTTTCATCCACCCCGTGCGCGCTCGCAGAGACGAGCCAGCAGCAAGAACGGCCGCCACCAGCGGCAGCCAGGGGAACGTGCTCGCCGCCGCTCTCTTCTTGTCTTGTATCAAAGTCATTTGCATTTTGGAACATAATTTAGGATTTCCTTGCTTGTTCTGGACTCCCGCGCCGAGTGGGCGCTCGCACTGTTGCAGCGGGCCTCCATAAAGTGTCACCGGCTGAGCGCCGGTAGGCGTGGACGGGAGGAGAGGGAGACGCTGCCGCCGCCGCGCGCCGTGTCGTAAAGTAAGCCGCGCGCGCGCGCTGCAATGAATGGCACCAATTTGGTTAGCGCGCTCTGCGCCCCAACCGTTTGGCCTGCGCTCGCGATCTACTCTTTTTCTTTTCTCTCTTGATACTCGCGTACGTTTTTCGCATGTGTTGCGCCGACGTTGGCGGCGGCGCGTGAACCGCAGTTCCTGCGGACTTTACGCGATCCACGCCGATTACACGGGCGGGCGTCTTCGGCGACGAGGCGATGGAGTGTATACATGTTCAAAGCCCGCGCGTGGTTGCCAGACGCTATCGGGACAAACGTATTATTATTATTATTATTATTATTATTATTATTATTATTATTATTATTATTATTATTATTATTATTATTATTATTAACGCCACGCTTAATAAGGCGCGTTGCTTAGCCCCCAAGTGCGTCTATGGCGGTCGTTCGGAATAGTCGCTCAAGTCCCTTACTTGTGCGTGAAAACCTTTACACGAGCTTAGGCTGCCGAAAATATGAAGCTTGAAAAGAATATGAATATGAATATGAAAAGATGAGAAATATGAAGAATATGAAAAGATGAGAAATCCGCCACACTGAGTTGGTTCTTCATTTGTACTCGCAATCTTTCTTTATTGACGAATAATATTGACAAGCACGATTGTCTAACGCGTTGTTTATTGCATGCGAACAAATTTACACTGCGCGCCCGGACACACGTGTTTGTCACTTAAATACTGTGTCGCATTCTGCTGCGGCAAATGGCTCCTACAAGTTTTGGGCTGCAGTAGAACAGTGCAGCCACTGTGCGCAAGGAAGCACGAATGAATCCACTAAATTTCTGGAGCAACTGACAACACAAATCGCTGCTTGGGTAACGTTCTCAAGGCCACTTGAGTTTAACATATTTCTTTGTAAATGTGACCATCGGCGTTATGGGTCAAGACAATGGGGCCGCCGCGGCCCCATCTGAAGAATACCTGTATACTGAGATTTAGGCGCACTTTTAAGCAATCTGGAGTGGTTAAAATCAATATGGAGTGCTTCCCCATAAGGCGTACCTCACAACCGAATTGCTCAGTATATATATATATATATATATATATATATATATATATATATATATATATATATATATATATATATATATATATATATATATATATATATATATATATATATATATATATACAAACGTCGGGACGTTGGTGACCGTCTACAGTAGCTTCCTTGCGACTATTAGGTGAAGACCGCGGCTTAATGCATAAAAAGGGGAGGAGGCTTCTTAAATTCGTCGCAATAGCTGGATGACTGATGCGTAACCTTACAGTGTCTGAAAATACGGTCGCGGACACAATAAACGGACGCCGCAATGTCATCTGCATGAGAAAAAAATGCAAGAACGGGAATCTGTTGAGATTTCGGTCAGCCCAAATTGTTTTCCGTTTTTCACAATGGCGCTATTCGGAGAATAAGACGTGAACATCGTTCTCGAGATCCCGACGTAGTTTGCCTGAAATCAGAACAAACTCGAGCTGGAGATAGCGACGTCCATGGGCTCCAGCGTCATCGGCAAGGTTGGCGTATAATTCTCCCTCCTTCGATTAAGATAGTACGTGCTTCAGGACGCGCCACACAAAGCGCACGGAGGTCATGAGGCGAACGCGTCTGTTTATCACTCGACTTATGACGTATGCGCCACCCATCTCCGCAGGAATATTTTAGAGCGCAAAAGAGAAGTACTTCATGAAGTGCATCCGGATGCGGTAGGAGCATTCCTTTGCGAGGACTCACACAGCTGCATCTACACTGTGGTAAATCAACTAGAGACGTGTCCGAAATGCCAAATGTCTACAACGGGTGCGATCGGTTCGGAGAAGTGAAACGCTAACAAAACAAGTTTTTCATGTTTTTTCTACCATTTATTCTACCTCTCAGGTGTTGCCATTATTGGGAGGTGTAGCTGCTTTGGCACACGTCAAAATTAAATATTGGAAGCTGTCGGGTATGTGGGAGTCATGTCGCAGCGGAAACTTTTCTTTTTTCATTTTCTCAGAATATACAGCTCCCATCCGGTCATCAGTCAGCTGCGGATACAGAGAAGCACATTTTTTTTTTTTACGTTCCAGTAAACAAGCCGGGAAATCATTCAATAAGTATATAATGAAAAGGTGGCATACTACTTTTGGGCCGTGGGACTGTATCCCTCTTTTCTCTCTCTCTCTTTTATTGGTCCTCGGCACTTCTTCAATCATGGAGCTAAAACAAGGTTACTACATCAATAACTCACATTAAACAAGGTGCTGCCGGAATTTTTTAAAATTTCTTATAGGAGAGAGAGAGAAATAGTGGAACAAGAAAGAAGTGATCGCGAGATACAGTTTCTGGCACGTCATAGAGCGACGTTGGCCTCAATTTAAATCCACGCATGAATCACTTGCTTTCGAGAAATTTCGAAAAAAAAAGAAATAAAAGAAACAATAAAAAAAAGAATGAAAGCAGTGGAGAGAATTGAAGAACGCCTGAGTCGACCGACGTCAGCTGGCTTCGTGGCGAGGCGCGCCCATGAAATATCGAGCGTCTTTCAATTCGTCACCCTGGGGTCTCTGACTTCTGATTCCGCATTGGAAACTGTGCCGCTGCTCGCAAAGCGTTCTTATTTATCTCAGCACAAGATTTCCAGGAGCCGCGGCGGCGCTCACATTTCGGAAAGGGGTGAACAGCAAGAAACGAAAAAAGAAAAAGGACGAGAACACAGAAAGAGAGAACATGAAAAAAAAAACGTAATAAAGAACACTTGGGCAAGGAGCAAGACGGGAGACCGCTGCGCCGGTAAAATATTTAAGCTGACGTTCCGGTGGCATAAATTTTCCCGTCTCTTAATCCGGGGCTATTCATAAAACTACTCCGCTCCTTTTCTCCCGAGATTCGGAATCGATCTTTTTATATGCTTACATCTACCCGAAGGCAGAGAGAGTCTGTCACGGCCGTGCTCGTCTTTTCTGCCTTTTGCTTCCCGCGCCCATTGCCGGCTCTCCTTCTTCTGTCTTTTCCTCGCGCTCTGCGAGTGGAAGCCACGCCGTGGTCTCGGTGGGGAGGAGGCGGGGTTGGCAGAGCGGGCCGTCGTCCGGAGAATATGATCTGGCCGCGAGATTAAGCCTGACGTACCCTTTTGGCTCCCGTCGTCGTCGTGGCTGCCGCCAACGCCAGCTCAGATTGACTGGTGCGAAGTCGTTGGCAGGATATTGCGCGCTGCCTGGTCGGCGCGATCCACTACACCGGGGCTCCCCCTTAGTTCTGTGTATAAAACATGTCACGGCGCTGACGGCTTCAGTCGGGAGCTATGCGCGCCTCGGACTCCGCGGAGCGGCAGTGCGTTGGAGGATGGCTCCCTGGGCTGCACTTTGCGCTCTGCTGGCGTGGCCGGCCGCGAAACGACGCCGATCGCGATGTCGCGTCTGCTCGCGCCCCTGGAACGCGTCACGACAGCCACGAGCGTGTCACCGAGAGTTTCGCGGTTGAAGCACGAGGCGCTCGCTGCTTCCGCTGCAGGTGCTTTGGCACGTGCCGCCGCGCCTCGAACGCGCCGGGAATGAAAGCGCGCTCCAAAACCTCCCCCTCACGGCCTGGCTCGGCCGAGCGCGGCACTCCGTCTGCCGGGGCTTCACCGAAAGCGAGGTACAAGAGGTGCTGTCAGGGCGTCGCAGCTCGGTTAACACGCTGGGGCGCGGGAAGCGCGTGCTGCGGCAAGCGATACGTGTGGCGGAAGGTGCGTGTGTGCTACCGCGCGCGCTGTGTGCCAGTCCAAAGAGCGCGTTGATGCCGTTCGACTCGCTAGGGCGCGCACGAGAAAATTACACGCGGAATGCGTCCGCGTTGGAGAAATCTCTAGGCCTATATCGGTTCATTTTACTTTTTTTTTTCCTTCGTAAGATAGCCAGTAAAGGAAACGCTGTCGCCGATAGACGGCAGACCGCAATCGGTGCCGTGTTGGCCTAGTGTGAATGAGCGTTTAATGATATTCGCCACTTCGGCTTCGTTCTACGCAATGCGTGTCCGACTAGTGCCATACATCTTCAGCGTAAATATATGCGCTTACTGTCCAAAGCACTGTTATAGTGCAGATTGTGGCTTCGTCGCTGTATTTAAGCGGTTTCTGACAACCGTGAAAGTAGCAAGGTTTCAGTGTTGGTTGGTCCTGTGACAGCGTGCAGTGTTTCCGATTCTGACACACGTCATCCAGCAATACTCAACACGAATTTGGGTGCTTGTTTTCACAGTGAAGCAAACTTGGTGGTGAGCAGGCCTCTACCTCAATTCCTGTCTTATCTCGTCTGGTTCATGCTGTTGCGGCGCTAGAATAGCTTATTGTGGACCAGTCATTCTCATTGACGTAATCTATGTTTTTAGAGCACACCAGCCACATTTAGAAAGTCTCAGATGGTAAGTGTTTAGAAAACATATACTTTTGGCATAACAGGCTAGGCAAAGATATATAATGCTGCCGCAAGGATATATAATGTAAGCGAACTCACCCTCCAGCGCTCCTTGCGTTGCCAGTCTTAGGCTACCATTTGCTAAGTTTGAGTCACTAAAGAACTTGTGGAGGATAATGAATACACCTCCATTTGAACATGAACTGTCCTGAAGTACGTGGCTCAGTGGCTGTCGTGTTCTGTTGTGCCGGACCTGAAAACGCTGATTCGATTCCTGGCAGTAGTTAGTAACTATTATCTCCATCAGTGCAGAATGCATCAAACTTGGTTATTTATCCTTAGGTGTAAGTTGAAAACCCCTACTTACTAGGTCAGTTTACCAGATCAGTCATTGGGCGTCAAGAAGCGGCAGCGCCACCAACAGTGCCTTTCTCACCATGATCGCATTCTTGACCCCTGCCATCCCCTTCATATTCTGCTTATGGTGGACCCACTCGTTCTTATTTTTGTCCACCCCTGACTCTATGAGAAATTCCGCAAGAGAGCCACTCTGCCAGCCTATTTTGATCTTACGGATATGACAGACTTCATGCTTCAAGCAGAAGACAGATGTAAGGAAGTGTATTAAAGCCACGGTCTCTCTCACCCTAAACAGGTTAATTCCAGCCTCAACGAGTCTGCGAGCCCGACGTCCGCTATTCAGGTAACGGCGACGAACGTGTGTGGGGAAGCGAGCTTGCGGAAAAGACCATGTGAAACGACGCCACCTCATATATCGCGAACCTACTTTTGCTCTTGAGACTTCGTCCTGCGTCACACACAGAAGAAGTAACTCATCCGAGCACATGCTGATAGGCTACCTGCTTAGTCGTTGCACAACCGGCTTCAAAATCAGGATTTCAAAGTCGAGACTCGACCAACTGTGCAGTGTTAATTTCATTCAGGAACGCGGTTACACCGTTTTTTGGGTGGTTATTCCCTGCGAGAATTCCCAGAAAAGCGATATAGCGTAAAAGCATGGCTGACACTGGACGAGTACCAAGTTTGGCTAGGTTTTGTAGCACGAGTTTAAACTCGACTAGTTCGCTTGCGTTTAACATACATGGTTAACAACGCTCATGACGAGACCACAGGAAAGTTCCGCAGACCCAAGCGAACGTCCCGTTTGTTATGTCTCTACTGTGTCGCCGTCTGCGCTTTCACCATGAATTGTCAGCGGTCTTCTCTTGTTGCTAACATTTCGAATATTTCCCCTTTCCACATAGTTTTTGTTTAATGCTTTTTCGCTGATGCTTTTTGCTGCCTTTTCAAGACTGCTGCTATGGCTTTATCTTTCTTTTTGTGTGTGTGTGTGTGCAAGGGAGCCTACCCAGCGAAGCCTGCCATGGAAGAACTGAACATCAACAAGTCGGGCAAGAGAGGGCGGCCGCCTGTTGCTCAGAAGCGCGAGACACACATGCTTCAGTGAATGCAACGAATGTCGCGGTTTCTCAATTACCGGGCACAGTTATGAGTGGGCTTCCTGCCTGCTTGTAAACGGGTTTATAAAAAGAGATTACTGGAATTTAATGAGACCCTAATTTGGAATTTATTCCGAATAATGTTAAAACCAGTCACTTTTTACCAGGACTAACGCAGTTATTATTAAATATGGGAATAACCATTATTGCGAGTTATGAGCTCCTGCTGTATGTTTTTCGCCACTTTTTAAATCTGTGTACGCCATATGTTATGTTGCTGTATATGAAAAATGAATGGACCTCCTACTAGCCGCAATGGCTAGTATGGTGCAAGAACATGGTTAACCTCCCTGTCTTTCCTTTGCCTTTCTCTCTATGTGCATGCCTAGCGAATTATATGGCGGAAATAAAGAAATGAGAGAGATAAAGAAAAAAGAAATGCCTGTCATAAAGCAATTAAAAATAAATTTTATTTTGAGGTTTAGTGTCCTATAGCAATCCGCGGACAACAAGAGACGCCGTAGTGGAGAACGACGCATTAGGTAAGACAACCTAAAACCTGAGGTTCGTTAACGTGCGCCCAAAGTACGTTAACACGCTAACATCCACCCTTGTCTGAACCAAGAACGTTATGGCCATACGCAATATATATATATATATATATATATATATATATATACGAGGGCTGTTTTTTTTTCCACCTCCGATCGCTCCGTGCAGACGATACGCGGGCAGCAGAAGGCGGACATGCGCTGTAGGCGACTGCGCAGCTCTAGCACTACACACTCCGCCATTGTTGACATTCAGGCGTCAGTCGGCATTGTGCTACAGCCACGTAAACATGGCTGCCATTATTGTTGCTCCCGCCAAGTGTGAATTGCGAAGTGTTGTTCGTTTTCTACAGGCTGAAGGCCATGGTGCTGCAGAAATCCATCGGAGAATGAGTCGAGTGTATGGGGAAAACTTCATGAGTGATGGTGTTGTGCGTGAATGGTGTCGAAATTTTAAAGATGGACGTAATGATGTGCATGATGAAGGGGGCCAAGGACGCAAATCTGTCGTTTCAGATGACCTGGTTCAACGAGTTGACAGAATGGTTAAAGAAAACCGCAGATTAACCATTACTGCTTTATCTACGGAATTTCCAGAAGTTTCAAGGTCTGTTTTGTACTCTATTGTTACTGAACGGTTACGCTACAAAAAACTTTGTGCACGTTGGGTCCCAAGAATGTTGACGGACGGACACAAAACTCGACGAATGGCGTCAGCTTTGGAGTTCCTTGAGCGTTATCAGGATGAAGGAGACAACTTTTTGAAATCAATCGTGACTGGGGATGAAACCTGGATTCAATACGACACACCGGAAACAAAACGACAATCACAACAATGGATGCATTCAAATTCATCAAACAAACCAAAGAAATTAAAAAAAACCTTCAACAACAGAAAGACCATGGCTACTGTGTTTTGGGATCAACAAGGTGTGTTGCTTGTGGAGTATATGGAGCCCGGAACCACAATCACTGCAGCTGTTTATTGTGAAACATTACGTCGTTTGCGTAGAGCCATTCAGAACAAACGAAGAGGAAAGCTGACCGCTGGAGTTGTTCTGATCCATGACAATGCCCGTCCACACACTGCTGGAGCAACTCAACGGCTTCTCGAACATTTTGGATGGGACATTTTCGATCATCCGCCATACAGTCCAGACTTAGCACCCTGTGACTTTCATCTTTTTCCTGGACTGAAGACGTGGCTTGGTGGGAAGCGCTTTCAAACCAATGGTGACCTTCAAACCAACGTCAAGGACTACTTGAATTCATTGGCGGCAACGTTTTTTGAAGAGGGTATTGCAAAGCTTGTCCACAGATATTACTAATGCCTCAATCTCTTCGGTGATTATGTCGAAAAGTAAGCGTAACTGTACTAATGTTTTGGTAATAAAATTATTGTTTTAGATGAACTTGTCTTTTATTTATAGCCTATCGGAGGTTGAAAAAAAAAACGGCCCTCGTATATATATCAAAACGTTTATTTAAAAGAAAAAAAATGCAGAAAACGAGTGGGTGGAGCCCCGGGCCAAATCAAATGGAGGCAGTGTAAGAACTTCGTCTGTCTTACGTTTGCGGCGTCTCTACATTCGGTTACCCGCCGTGGTTGCTCAGTGGCTATGGTGTTAGGCTGCTGAGCACGAGGTCGCGGGATCGAATCCCGGCCCCGGCGGCCGCATTTCGATGGGGGCGAAATGCGCAAACACCCGTGTACTTAGATTTAGGTGCACGTTAAAGAACCCCAGGTGGTCGAAATTTCCGGAGTCCCTCACTACGGCGTGCCTCATAATCAGAAAGTGGTTTTGGTACGTAAAACCCCACAACTTTTTTTTCTACATTCGGTGTCCTTGCAAACATGCAGCACGTCTTAAGCATGCGAACCCATCTACGTGGATGAAACTATACTTGTGTTCAGTCTACGTAGCTTTCTGTGAGGTTGGAATGCGAGCGTTATAAAAGTGGTAGGAGTAGCGAAGTGTGTCGTGTAGAAGATTGCGAAAAAGGAAAATACGAATTCTTCTTTAACAGGCACCGCGATCTGAGCGTAGCAAGTAATTGCGTCGCACTAGTGTGAGAGAATAACTGCCAGGCTGGGAAGAAAGAAGGCGCGCGCAGACTGACAAGAACAGACACTGCGCCTTCTCAATTTCTGCTGCACTTGCCCTTCCATGCAGCCGAGGCGTATTCCAACAGCTGATGACAGACAGTTGGGTACAATTTGAGGAAGGAATCAGGGCTTCTAAAGTCTCTGGACAGTCTACACATAGAACCTAGACAACTTAGAGTTCGCTGCGTGGGATAGTAGAGAGAACGAAAGCGTGGTGACAGAAAGGCCGCCTATAGATCGCTGATCTCGGCCCCTCGAGGCAAAGCAACGTTGTAGGGGACATAAGCAGACAGCAACAACTGAAATTTGTATCGATGGAGGCATCAAGTCTGTAGGATCCTTGGAATGATGGGTGCTCTGGAGCGCCGGCCAGTCTCCTACAAGGGAAGGCTTTTCCGTTTGAGGCCTCCTTGTGATCTCGGGTCAGCTTGTACTTGAAGCTGATCTCGTTGACACAACATATGCATGAATTGCGCATTGCGTTGTACGCTTCCGTCGATGTCGAGGTCGACGCCGAATCTTTTCAGAAGCTCTACTATGAGATAAGCTGTCCCTAATCATTTGTTTCAGGATAGCAAATTATTTTCTGATACGTGGGCAGTCTTTAGATGTGGTTTCATGAGACCCATCACACTTGCCTCCCCTAATATTTTTTGCTCAGCAGACGTCTGCAGTGCGCGACTGCGCGCTCCGGGGGAACACTGTAGATTTTGCACAGGCTCCCTTCACATGTCCGATCCTGAAACACTTGTGGCATTGAAACGGCTTGGGGACAAACAGTCGAACGACGTATCGGAAGCGACCGACTTTGACATGCGAAGGGATAGAGTCGCCCTTGAACACTATCTTCACGAAGCGGCTGTTTCCAAACAGGCATACGTGCGTTATGACCACTCCTTCGTACGACGGCTTAATCAAAATGGGCAGCTCTGAGTTCGTAATTGTCAGGTCACTGTCATAGATTACGCCGGCAGTACAGGTTCCTTCCACTGGTATAACCGGACGCACTTAGATGTTCCACAATTCTGTTATCTGTCGGAGCTTGTCCTGCGCATTTCCCCGGGTCGTGTAGACAGCCAAGACATTTTTTCCGCGTGTTTGGTCGAATCTCCTTAATTTCATTTGGCGCTATATTCTCAAGGAAAACAAAGAGAGGCAGTCTGTTTAATCGTCGAAGGCTGATGAAGAGTCCACAGGTATGAAGAGGATGGTGCGCGGCCAGCGCTCATGCTTTGCCTGCAGGGTTGATGTACTCCAAGGTGATGACGTCTTGATGAGTCTCATTTTGACCTTTCGGCTCATCACCGACACAAAGCTTTCATCCGACAAGTCATCGCGTGAGGCTGAGTAAACCTCAGTGCCTTCGCTGAGGTTGGATCAAGTGCCTGGCTTCTTTGAAGAGCTTATCAAAGTAGACCTCTCGCCTGCCAGATTGGCAAGCTCCACGCCCATGGCCACAAGAGCAGGAGTCTCAGTGGAGTCTTCACGGCTGGTGGACCAGGTGGCATGTGTCAATGAAGAGCTCGCTGTAGTAGTCCTGTGACATTTCGGGGCTGTGGGAAGCTCCGCGTCTATAGCTGCAAGGCAGGACGCTTAAAGCGCCCCGGAAATCGTGGAAACTTGGACGAAATATAGCTAGCCGAGCGAGATGGGTTCCAGCAAAGAGCAACTTCGTCGTCGTCTTGCTTGGCAGTGCTGACCAATACCTGCAGAACTAACCTTCATACACTCGAAAGTGCTCAGGCCCAGGTGCTTAGGGTTTGCCTAGGGCTGCCACGATATACATCAACATCTGAAAATATTGAAATTGCGCATGACTACCCAGCGAAGGTTAACATTGTTATGGAAGTGCTCGGAGCACACATCAGGTACCTTGCTCGCGCCTCTCTTCACTGTTTCGCCTCACTGCCAGACGACCGACCCCGCGCCTCTTTCTGTCGGAGGATACTGTCATATCGTGCATAGCTGCCATCGGATTACACAGCTGCAGCTAGAGAGAGAGAGAGAGAGAGAGCAAAGTGAAGAAAGGCACGGACGTCGAAGAGACGAACGTCCGGTTTGCTACCCTGCACCGGGGGAAGGGAAAGGGGGAACAGAAAGAGGAAAGCGAGATAGAGGGAACACTTTAAGCGTCTGGAAATCAGTGAAGTCCAAGCAAGTGCTCCGCAGACACGTTAGGCTGCCGTCATTCTGCTGTCTGGAGCTAATCTTGGTGATTCCTCATAACTGGTGATGCACGTTGAAGTCACCAGTGAAGACCAAGGAGCCGGTGGGCGTCAGCAGCACGTTTCAGTGCGTGGCAGTATATTATTAAGCTAACCCCAGCCTATTTGACTTCAGTGCGAATAGAATGATGCGGCTGAGCCATGATGCTTACTCAAGACTTGCAAGCACTGAATTGAGAACATTCAGCACTTGCATTGCACTTCGCGCTGACGGAGTCCGCAGGTTATTCAAGAACATTCGAAAAGTATTCATCAGAGACCGGAGCATCATAACGCTGTAAAGTGCACAGCGCGGGTTCCTGACAAATTGCCCGAAGCTGCAGCTAGAGTTTTGCTTCTTCCTTGGTGCTTGGCTCAGCCACAAGTTCGATGACAGTACCAGGAATTTGAACGAGAGCACTACTATCATCTCCAGCTTTCAAGCAACTGTCGTTGCTCTTGCTGTACGAAAAATACAACGATCATACCCACCTGTACACTGATGGTTCAACCACCGTGGACGGTTCTGCAGGATCAGCGATTTTCTTGCGAACACTGCCTTGAATTGCAAGACATCACATCACTCTACATCAGCAGCCATGGAAGTTGCTGCTGTTCGTAGCGCACTGCACATAGTTCGAGAGGAACCACCTCAAAAATGGAGCATTTTCAACGACTCTAAGACAGGTCTACCCTGCTTGCTCTCCGCCTTATAAATACGACGTGGACCCTACAAACAACTAGTGCTAGGAATCTGAGAGCTCCTTCATCACCTCGTCGAGCAGGGGCATGACGTCACATTTCACCGCGGCATACCCGTACAAAAAAAATTATTGAGAAGGCATTGAAATATTGTTGGTCAATGTTGAGTTTTTTATTGAGGAATTATTGAGAGTATGTTGGAGAATTGTTGGGTTGAGTGTTGAGCACTCTTGAATATTGGCCACTGAAATCAAATTGAAACACCATTGGGTACCTCAATGTTGAATAACTGTTAAGTTACCATTGAAAGTCCGTTGTGCTTAGACGGACCGTTGTGTTCGTTTTGTTGAATGGTTGTTGAGTTACCATTGATTCTGCGTTGAACTAACGTTGTGGTAGTTCTGTTGACCTGTTGTTGAGTTATTATTGCCACAGCATTGAAAAGCATATCGTGGCACAGTTGAGATGCCATTGAGATTTCAGAAGTCGCCATTGAAATATGATTGACGTTTCGTTGGGCTAGTGTATTTTTATTCATATATTGAAATTGCTTCGCTGTTCACACTTGCATGCCCCGGTGCCTGTTCATAACTTTCCCAAACACAAACAAAATCAAAGGAGAGACTGATCAACTTGAAGTACCTTTATTTACTCTAAAGATGTGTGCACGTGAAACATTATTACAGTACATAAGGCACCACTACATCGAACCTGGAGATACAGGCTAGTACCTACAGCACTCTAGCAGTGTAAATACATCTGAAAAAACCTATACATATGAATCCAATCAAAACGATCATTGTGCTCTTCACTTTCGACTTATGTTTGACTAGAAGGCAAAGCGACTCAAAAGGCATGGCTTAAGCATACCCTTGTAACAACCAACTTTGAACACATGAACACTTGGAGCTGCTTGCATGTGAATACACAAAAGACATCTGAATATGTTACATTAAAATGTTGCGCACACTAACACATCACAGGAAGAGCTACGGCTGACTGTGAGAAGGCAAAATAACCAACTTGAAACAAATGACTTCATGTAAATATATACAACCTTTAGCACACATCTTTCACCGCGATTAAAATTTAACGAAGTACCAAAGTAGACTTGCCTGAGCTTTGTCTTCGAGATATATATATATTCATGTTGCCCAATTATTTTATAAAATAACATCACTCAACTTAGCTATTATTTGACGAGACATCATTTAGAAAGTTGTCGGGCATGATGAACACCTGAATCGTGTTTCTGACAAGCCAGGATTGCTTTCTTCAGAAATAAACTTGTAAAGCTTTTGTGTAATGAAAGCAGCTTATCTCCCTGGCACAAGTCAAGAACAAACAGTACACCATTTGATTATGCTAATTTGGGGTACAGAGGAGTTCGTTAGTGGCATTTCCTCAATTTAGTGAGCTCATTTTCAGGTAATCTTTCTGGATTTGCACAAAGCTAATTAATGCACTTTTTGGGGCCTTTTTTCCTATACCCAGCAACTAAGTGCTACCTCAGTCAATAAAGAGATAAGGAAAGGCTAATACCTTGAACGATAAGAGAAAAAATAATTACTTAACACAGAAAATTGGTAGTAACATATGGCTAACACAATTCCAAACAGCCAAATAAATGGTCACCTGCACTTTCAGTATCAAGCACCCCAGAAATAGTCTTACAGTATGAGAAAAGGTTCCAGTGACTCGACAGCCCGATTGCTGAGACAGTGAAAAACGCAAATAAATCATATACGAAACACCAATTACCTCAATTTCGCAGATAAAATGTTATTAAAATAGCACCAGAATTTGGCTGCATAAAATACATAAAGGTTGCATAAAAATTGGGACAAAGCAGTAACTGAAAGACAGAGGGAGCTACGGCGCACTCATGTTGAAAAAGTTTACAAGGAAAATGATATATATGCATATTTAGGTTTACAATTTTCGCTCCAACATATAGAAAAAGAACCCATGCACTTGAGCATAAAAAGGTTCATGTGCCTGGAGAATGCAGCGCAGTACAAAGAAGCGTCATGAGAACCGAAAAGTAGATCTTACTACGAATGCTTGCAACCTACAATCAGGCATGTGCCATGTCATGCCTTGAATGGATGAAATTCATAAACCTTACACACAAAGGAAGTTACCATCACTTTTATGGCTTCCTCAGGGGACTCCTTGAAATTGAACTAGAAAAATGTACTCAGTGTCAAAAACAAAGAGAAGATAAGACCCTATAGCGTTCTTCCTGAAATAAACAGCGCAAATAACTTCATGTATCAATTCTATGGACACTTCGCCAATTCGGTGTACATTTATATTTCACAACCACCCAAACAGAGACGAGAAGGATGAATTAAGGTAGGAACACACATGAACGCTGACTCAAGTAGAAGTTTATTCGTGAAGACGAAGATTTTAAACACACTGGCCAACTTCACAAAGAAAAAGCCATGGATGCGCAGCATACACAGCCCGGCACAACAAAAAAGGACCGAAATACGTCCTGTAGAATAAACATGTGCGTCAAAAACTAACAAAAACATGAAAACTGAAAGGTTTCTCCTGTAAGCGAAAGTAGCGAGAAGTACTGTAGCAACTCTTTCCCACTAAGGGTCACAGAAATCTTGCTTAGGAATATTTCTTCGTGATCAATAAATAATGCTTCCATAAGTCCTTTTGTGTTCTGGTCTTTGTGATGAAACAATCGTTCTTTCTGCTCTATACCGCAACACCAGAGGAGTTCCAGAAGCAATATTTATTGATCACAAACGAAACAATTGCGTAACCAACTTATCTGTTGCCCTTAGTGGGAAAAAGTTCTTCTCAAAAGAGTATTTCCCGCTGGGTAGTATCACTTATCGGGCAAATCTTTCGCTTTTTCAATAGATTTGACCGATAGTTCTCGTTTTTCACGCACGTTTATTCTACATGACATGGCTTTTTCATATTTTTTTCTTGTCGCACGTGGCTGTTTCTGCCACGCACGCACGGATTTTTACCTTTCCCAAGTTGACCAGTGTGTTTAATACCTTTGTCATCAAAAGCAAACATTTAGTAGAGCTTGCGCTCGTGTGTGCTCCTACCTATTTCGTCGTCCGCCTCTGTTCGTGCTGCTGTTTACAGTACCCACGTATCACTTGGTTAGGCTGGTAAACATTCTCACAAACAAAAGTAAATGCCTCCCCTCAAAAGCTAGCCCATCCTTTACTACTAAACGCCAGAGCAAATCGAAAGTAAGCCTTCACAGCGTCCATGCAGCAGCTAGTACACCACAGAGTAACACAAAAATAGTTGAAAATCCCACTTGATGGACATTGGCAACAGAGATGCGAGCTTGCTAGTGAATCAGCCACATATCAACGGGTGTCTCTTGCACGACGCCAAGGTGCTTTTGCCGTAGAACACTTTAGCATCTGGGAATTTACTGCATACGTAACCTGTGAGAAGGGAATGTGGACAGAAAATGAGATTGCGCGGATTAAGAATCTGCCGCACACTGCACATAACTGCGCACGAAATAGAAGTACACACTATACTGGCAAGTAAAAATTTGCGACTGTTTACGAGTGCCGTCGAGAAAAGGAAGGAATGGGTTGCTACGGTAAATGTTAGCTAAAACACGCACAACGATGTTTCACAGTGGGGAAAATATTCCCAGCTCTCTCGCAGAACCAAAGACCACGCGACAGTGCATAGCCCATACCAAACAGATATTGAATCTTTGGGTAGAAGTCCAGTAGAAGGGATGACCTAAACATACGCCGAGAGCGATGCGAGCGTGAGCGTGCCTGTACGAGTGAGAACATGTACCGCTTCTTTGAAACTAGCCGCGCTCCGGCGTGGCTCCGATCATCCCGCGCGATTTGTGTGCAGAACGTCGCGTACACGCCTTTGCGTTGCGCGGCAGCGTCCGCGCAGTGAGCTAGCTTCATGCACGCGTCATTCTTCACCGCGCAAACCGTGCTCGAGTTCGACGCTTAGCTCGAGGCGACAACGCGCCGATTGGCGCACCTTTCGCTTCTGGAAACAACGCATATTCGGATCGGTCCAACTCAAAGAGGCAGCAGAGAACGGTGGCATGTTTCGGTTATCGCTTATTAAAATTTTTACCTGAAACAGCGCGTATCAGTACGTACGCGGATGATATCTGTATTTGGTCATCTGGGGTCACACGTCCGCAAGTGCGTGCAAGGCTTCAACGTGCGGTTACCATAACGGCGAAGTACTTGCGCCGTAGAGGCCTGCAACTCTCAGCTACTAAGTGTGCAGTCATGGCATTTACGCGCAAATCGATGTCAAATTATCCAATCGTTGTCGACGGAACGGCGCTCCCTTTAGTCACCCACCACAGATTTCTTGGCGTGATAATAGACCGCAATCTTTCTTGGACCAAACATGTTACTGCGCTTAGGGCTAAACTGTCCAACTTCATACACGTTCTTCGTGTAATATCAGGACTGAGATGGGGGCCATCTGACCGAAGTTTGCTCCAAGTGTACCAGGCACTTTTTGTGGGCTACATACGCTACAGCATGCCTGTGTTATCTAACATGGGGTCATCTTGTATACGCACGCTGGAGAGCCTTCAGGCTCAAGCACTACGGATATGTCTTGGCTTGCCACGCTGCACGTCAACTAAGGGCACAATAGCGGAAGCACGGGCTTGTCCTATCGACATATACAGGTCTTGTGAACCCGTGCGAACCTATCTTTGCCTGCTAACCAGACACTCACGCTATCCACTGTCAACGCTTCCAAGCATCAACCTTGACTGTGCTTTTTCTAAAGCTATTGCATGTCACGCAAGCATTGTGCCTGCAAGATTCCAGGTAACCGACATCCCCGCGACACCTCCATGGACATTGCCAAGACCACTAGTGAGGCTTCAGATACCCGGAATTAGGAAGAAATCTCACGTTTCCTCCATTGGCTTGAAGCAGCTCACCCTGTCCCATATATTTACTTTATATAGTGGGACTGTAGAAGTATATACCGATGGTTCGGTCACGCCATCTGCCACAACGGCCGCATTTGTCATCCCACAATTTGGAATTACTCAACGATTTCGATTAGACCACAAATCGACATCTACGGCAGCGGAACTTGCGGGAATACGGGAGGCTGTCCGTTTTATGAGAACGCAGACACCCCATAAATGGACAATATTGTGCGATGCCAAATCAGCGCTACAGGCGCTAAAATACTTTTTAAACAAAGGACCATACTATCTGCTCGTGCTGGAAATCGTCGAACTTTATCACAGTGCCGAGTTAAGTGGCCACGTGATCACCTTTCAATGGGTGCCTAGCCATTGTGGTGTTTTTGGTAATGAACTCGCTGACAGTGAGGCAAGATCGGCCTCCCCTTCATGTGATGAAGTACGGATTGCCTACTCGCGACCTGACACCAACTCCATGATCAAGGCACTCATGCAGGACCTTACAAAGGCTTACAGAGCCCACTCTGATAACATTCACAGACGTTTACGTATGATTGACCCAGACGGTAAATTCTGTTTGCCCCCGAAGCTTACACGGAGCAAAACATCATTGCTACACAGGATTCGGCTCGGCGTTGCTTTCACCCGTCGCTACTCACACCTCATCGGCCAATCGAACAGCCCTGATTGTGTACACTGCCAGATGCCCGAAACACTGCAACACATACTGTGCGACTGCCCAGCATATATGCTGGAGCGAAGGACGTTAGAGAGTTTCCTAGCCAGCGTTGGCAGACAACTACTGTCGGAGGAAGCTATTCTCGGTCCATGGCCTGACACTGCAATTTCAATGCGTGCCACAAAAGCATTGTTGAAGTTCCTGCAGGACACCAAGCTCGACGAGCGGCTCTAGCGAGGCAACTGTCTCATGTACATAAGCACTCACCACTTCTCTTATCATCATCATCCATCCCAATACTTTCACTCCCCTTCCCTCTTCCCCAGTACAGAGTAGCAGACTAGAGCGCACTAGCTCAGGTCGACCTCTCTGTCTTTCCTATCAATAAATTCTATTCATTCATATTAAAATTTTACAGTACGCCTTCAACGGCAAACCGCCGCGCTTAGATAAAGATGCTTACTGCGGTAGTTTTGGCGGTGATAGACGATAAGGTGAGCCCGTCGGCGGCTGTGTTCTTTGACCACGTCACCACACCTCTGTTCATTTGCGCTGTGTATCCGTGTACAGTCACCTCGCGGAAGCTGTGACTAATCGGTTGGCCGTTCTCCGAAAATCCCAGAGAGGCGAAATATATTTAGCGGTGCGCCGCATCATTAGCCGCAACCTAAATCGAGGCGCGCTTAACCGCTACGGCACGAAAGGTGATCACACTAACCGTATGGTATACGATGAGCCACTACGGAAAAAAAATTCAGATGTTCCACGTGCCAAACCAACGATCTGATTATGAGGCACGTCGTAGTTGGGGACTCCGTATTAATTTTGACTTCCTGGAAATTTTTACGTGCATACAATGCACAATGCACGAGCGTTTTTGCATTCCGCTCCTTTGGAATGCGGCCGCTGCAGGGATCGTATCCAGGACCTCCATCCCCAAATTGCCACGGAGGCCGCCATAGTTACGAAATGCGTAAGTGTGAAGTGCAACACTGCCTTCCGGTACGAGTGTGGTACAAGCGTAGCACAGCTGCACACCTGCTGCACGATTATTTGTCGCGGTTCTCCTAAACTCGTAGAGCCTGCCTAAATACCTTGAAAAGCAGCGCGCCTCCCACATATCGGAACGCCATAACAAGCGCTTAGACGGCATACGTGAGCCCCCATGAAAAATGACGCCACTGTACAAAATTATCACTGCGCAGAGAAGCCGATCCTTGTGTTCCAATTGTGTTCTCTCATACAAATGAAGGGAACGTTATTAGACATGAACAAATGAAGCAATGCAATTTTACGCACATGGGGCGCCGCTGCCTTTTCGCCTACCATTGTTTCAAACGAAGTGACGGCGGCAGCGAGAGTTAGTATCGCGCGCATTTGCTCCGGGGCATGCGGTTTGCTTCAAGAAAGTGAACGGTGTGCTTAACATGTCACGCTCGTCAATGCCAAAATAGAAAAGAAGGCTACGTGCCCAAGAAAACGAGATTACTTACCTATCTTCAGAAGTGCGGCTGCGACTGTTTCGGGGTGCCTTCTCTCCAACAGGCATCATGGCCTCTGCCGCGCAACTCATCAAAACCGTCAGGCTCGCACATCAGTAGAAGACTAGTTGTTGGGTGAGCCAACCACTTCACCGGATAAACGTCCCACTTATCGTCGTTAAAGCATTTCACTAAAATGTGCGTCATGATGTCCGAAAATAAAATACTTTCATCAAGAAGCACGAGGCGTGAACCACCGCACAACTGCAACCGAATAACTGAGTCCGAAAGCCGTTCACAGCTTCACATGGCTTCACTATCGTATTCAGTTATAAAAACCTTTCAAACACAAAATAACGGCCCTTAATAACCACTAATTAATTAGCAATAATTTTTCATCAACTAACCTTCATAAATTATTAAGAACTACCTAATTTATAGCGTAAACAATTAATACTACGACCAAAAAATGCGACTACGAAACTAGCGGTAACCATGTGTACTGTGGCAAAAGTGTGCGCAAAACGAAGCTCGGTTGCACCCGTTTGCGCGCACATAAACACACCTTAACGTTTGTCGCGTCACCTAGAAATAAAAATTACTACTAGTTTTGCTATTTTTACAAAAATAAAGCTTCTAAAATAGTTTATACCGTTTTTGCAGATGACAAGGTGACAAGTAAGGTACAATAAGGGTCCGTTACCTGTATTTCTTTCATTTCCGTTTGGTGTTCTTGACTGAACATACGAGACCTGCAGGCTTGGGAGAGGACGACCGTTCGGCGAGGCTCAAATAAATCGCCTGCTGCTTGCAAGGCGAGAAACGGGAGCAGCCGCAGATACAGCGATTAGCTGTGATACGGTTGCGGCTGTTGCTGAATCTGAAGCTCTTTGAAGGCAATGGTTATAGCGACTGCGCGCTGCGATCTCAAAGCGCATTCATTCTTTGATCACTAGTACCACGGACATTGGACAAAAACTATATTTGCTTTATGGACAGAGGGTACGTCGCAGGAAATTGGAAGACCTCACCCGTGTATGTTTGCAGCGTGTGCGCGCTTGCATCCTACGGTTCCCACAGTGAGTCCGATGCTCGAAGGTAGCGTCGTCGCCTGTCGGCACCTGTCTTATCGCCGGCCGCGCTGCCGCCGTGTCTACTTTTGGGGAACTCCACATGCGCGTAGTCACCGTGTTGGCAAGTGAATTTCGCATTCTTCTGCTCCCCGAAACGTGCTCATTTCGGATCGTACCAATGGTTATGTCATCTAGTGTATGTTAAAACGACGATGGCATTTGTACACCAGCGAAGAAATAAATCGTTATGAACTTCGGCGGTCATGAATCTAGTCTAACGTTGCAGTTTTTACGTAGCGAAAATGGCGAAAATGGCGGTCCCGGAGATAGGCGCTTCAAAGCGCCAGCTGTAGCGACAGCACCAGGAAGTGGCACGCGGCGCACACGCCAAGCATTTCAGAGCTTACTGGCTTTCGAATGAGAGGAGTATGCGCGGGTTCGTGGCCTATTGGTTAGAGTACCGGGCTCGACGGCCGACGTTCGATTCCACCCCATCGGTCACACATAATTTTCTATTAATGAAAGCGAGGCGAAAGAAGAACCTACCTGCCGCAAAGTGACAGGAATGAGGTTAGAATGCATCGCAAAACATGTTTGGAATGTCTTCATATGCGAGTCCTAATTATTGTATACTGGACTCAACTGCTACACAACAAAAGAACAACTAGAAAAATCAACACAAATTACTCAATAAATTGTTTATTGAGAACACTCAACGGTAATATTGTTGTGCAAGGATTGAGTGAACTCAATTGCTCTTGAAAATTTGTTGAAGTCAGTAGTTTCAACAATTCCCCAACAATATATCAATGGTTAATCAACACTCATTTTTGTACGGGAATGGGCAATGGACAGGCTGATGAAGCTGCTCGATCTGCTATGAAGATGGTGTGCAGGAACCAATCTCGCTCTCAAGAAGAAGAAGAATGAATTCTTTTTTATTAAAAAGAAGAGAGGACCGAAGGTCGCTGGTGGGGAAGGAGGGACATACGAAGGAGAGGTAGGCACGCAGATGCAGCAGCGAAACTTCGAGTGCTTGTATATGACGTCTTACAATCGTTGTGGAACACACCTAGTTTCCAGTACACACGTCTCCATCGACTGGACCCCTGTCTGCAACTTCATGCGCCCCTTGGACTATCCCGACCCGCGACAAGGGTTTTTTGCCGACTGTGGCTTGGCGTCGCATTTACGAAGCCGTTTGCTTTCCGCATCGGACGGGAGGATAGTGCTGCGTGTGACCACTGCGACGAACAGAAAACTATAGACACGTTCTTTGTCATTGTCCCCCGATACAGCGCATACAGGCAGTCCCTTGCGACCGCGCTGGCGCGTCTTGACGACAAGGCTGCTTTCGTAGCAGACAGTACCGGAACGCCGACCTATACAGTCGTCACACCACAAGACAATGAATGCATTCTCGAAATTTTTATGTCCGAGTAAGCTCCTGGAAAAACTAATTCACATGAAGGCTCACGACCTTCCCTATCTTTTTTTTTTCGTTTCTTTGTTTTTTTCTCCGCCTGTTATTTCTGTCTTTCACTTCCCGTTCCCCTTCGCCCAGTGCAGGATAGCAAATCAGAATGGTATCTGGTTTACCTCGCTGCCTTTCCCATCACCTTTATCTCTCTATACAATAACAACAACAACAACAACAACAACAGCTTGCATTTAAATTGGGAATTGTGGGGGAGGGGTGCAGGGTGTTGTCGCACGTTTTTTTTATGCTAGGTATTCCCGGCACACGAATATTTCGGGATGAGGTGTTTTATTTGACTCTCATAATTGTAATTAGCATCAGATAACCTGATTTATGGTGACAGATGAACTTCTATTTAACTCCTTAAATGAACAAAACAACGTTCTCCAAGCGTCTTATCACGTCATGATGCTGCCGTCTGCGACAACACTATGAAATGATAGCGTAGGTTGCTACAAAATCGACCGGGCTGTGGTTGCGAGGAAACTCTGCGTCAATCACCACGGGCTCCATATCTATCGCTGTAATATCTATCTGAAAGCGATGGGATACTGTTACCTCTCTGAGTGCGCTTTAGTTCAGACGCAGATGTACCGGAGGAAACAGGTTCAAGGTTATGTGTGATACTGTGAAATGCAGTATCGCACAGTGCATTCTGTCTACGCTGCTCGGTGGTACTGGGGCTATAGCGTTTTGCTACTGGACACTAGGTCGCGGGCCACCTTCCGAAGGGGACGGAATGAAAAAGCGCTTGTGTGCCCCCCAGTTGTTCAAATTGACCCGAAGCTCCACCGAACAACAACAACAACAACAACAACAACAACAACAACAACAACAACAACAACAACAACAACAACAACAACAACAACAACAACAACAACATCAACAACAACAACAGTTAAGCTACGAGGAACGAAAACGTATGCGGATGCAGATTCTGTACAGACGTTGCGACGTAGCGCAGCGCTCGAGCGACAGATTGTAACCCTGACATCGAAACGAAGTTCAGAAACTTTATTGTTACTGGTGCATAGATGTGTTAAATTACATTTTTCCTCTCGTGTATTTTTTTTTATTATTTGGCTTTTCGGAACTTGCACTAACCGCCACGGTAGAGCACTACACTGGCCGTTCAGACCCGTGCCGGGCCCGAGCACGAAAGCGCCATGCGTTGGACCGTCCAAACCCGGTCCGGTTAAACCCTTAAGTCTTTGAGTCTATACGAAAGCTAGATCGAGTTATCGCTTGTTGTAAAGATACTGTAATATGTTCAAAGGGCATCGGGTGGTATCCCAGCTTTTTGCCCTGCACCCCCTCTTCCTGGCTATATGTACTCAGTAAAGGTGAAAGAAATAAACATTTAATTTCATGACTAGCCGAACAAGTGCAGGCCATTTGTGGATTATTTAGTATAAAAACACACAAATATTATAGACAGAGAGGAAAATAGGGGCGTACAAGGTTGACAACTGCCACCGAGAGTGGCACAACGCCTCTTCATTCTTTAGGGAGGGGCATATAGAAAAAGAAATTGAATATTATTATCAAGAGGCAGATTTCGCTGCGTTAAATTTACCGTGTAAGTTGCTGCTTCAAAAACTTATGCAGATCCCACGTACTGTGCGAATTAACGTTATGCGAAGTATTTCGGAGGTACCTGGCCTGGTAAGAGTGTACGACCCTATACGTGCCGTCACACGAGTTGAAGGTTTAGATGATGTGGTCGGTGGTGGTGCTATGTCACGCTTTTCCGTCACTTGTGCAGACTATTGGGGAGGCACGTTCGTCACGAAAGTCCGCTGCGCGTCTCTTCTCGAGATGCGCCATTTGATCTTATCGGCTCACCGCAGCTTCTTTTAAACTTCCTTCCATAGTATGTGTGATCTGCATGATTTTAAAGCGAATGGTTGGAACAGTATTTAGCCTCTGTGGACTAAATGAGCGGAGAAAGAAGCGGAGGTCCGCAGCCGTTGCATTACTATCATCATCATGCTGTCGTCATACTGTTGTCGTCATGCTGCTGTCGTAATGCCGTGTACCAAAACACGTCGATGATGATTTGTGCCGGCCTCACCTAACACATTTATCGACGTCAACAGTATAATGCGGAAGTATGGCTAGTGTGTGGATTTGATTTCTGCAGTCCGCAGAAGGCTATCAGCTTACTATGACAATCATCTTTGATGGCTTCCGCAACAATTGTTTATTATGGGTATTCTTTATTACGCCTGCCTGTTGCAAATGCAACAGGCAGGCGTAATTGCCCTTGCAATTACAGCTTAATTGCATTAATTACAGCTAATTAATTGCAACGGCTGCAATTGCCCTTGCAATTGCAGCCGCCTTCTGGAAACTGAATTCCTATCAGCCTCAGCCTACCGCTATCTTTTCAGACGGGAAGGCTGCACGGCAACTATTACAACGCGGCTTTCCAATTGACATGCATTCAGCACACATTGCATGCTGTTAAGCAATTACAGAAAGTCAGATTTGCCATAGTTTTCCAGTAGGCACTTTCTCATATCGGCGTAGCAGGCAATGAGGCTGATGAAAGACTGGCGTGCAAAGCGCTGCAATTCAAACCAACAAAGAAGGCTCCCCAGGATGCAAAAAGAGGCATGATGAAGGCCATCCTAAGCCACTTTCTCTGGTTGTGGTCTCCACCGCATCAACATTGTGTGATTGAGGTATTTAAGAGTACTGATGCCGCTCTTCTATATCGCATCCGTACAGGACCAGTGAAACCTCCAGCTTGGCGTTGCATTTGTGAACTCATATGCTTTCCTTATTGGAATGGCCAACAGCCTCACGTGCGCCACATGCAACACCGATGAGGCGCTCGCACACATTATCTGTGTCTGCCCGCGATATAGTCCTTAGAGACAAGTGCTCTGCAGAGTACTGGACCAGTTGGACACTAACAGAACTGTCCACTAACAGTCCACTAACAGTCCTGAAAGCTTTAGGTCAGTCCACTAACAGAACTGAAAGCTTTAGGTCAGTTCTCCCGCAGAACATCCGCGCTGAAGGCCTTACTCGCGTTGTTAAGGTTCCTACGATCTAAGGAGCTTCACGATAGACTTTAAGAACGCCGTGCCCTAGCGCTCTGTAGTGTACGCGGTTTGTTCGTGCTCGCCTCTATTTCTCGCTACCTCCCCTTTCCGCTCTCTTTCTTTTTTTATCCCCCTTCACCCTTCCCTCCCTGCAGGGTAGCCAACCGGAACTGCCTCTAGTTTACCTCCCTGCCTTTCTATGCATCCTACTCTCTCTCTCTCTCTCTCTCTCTCTCCAGCTTTGCGGTGCAGGACAGGACTTAGCCCTTCATCGTCGTGTGTGCCCTGCCAAGCTCTTGCTGACATTAAACATTACATACTAAAGTGTCGTGAATTTGAAGCAGAACGTAATATATTAATAGATGGACTGAAGCACAAGCCGGCACTACACTCAAATGCAAGTGATATTCTGATCCCGCGAAGACATTGGATATTTAGGAGAGAGGTAACCTGGCTCCTCCTGAAGTTCCTCCGTGATACAGGGCTCGTAAGTGAACGATGAGCCGTGTGGGTCATCCTGGTTTGGAAAACGCGCAACGTATTGGGCTCCGTATCAACTTGTTTTTGTCTTGTTAGCTGGTCTGCGAAGTATTTCAGACTGTCTCACGCTTGATGGGTAGTTGCAATTGCTTCGTTCAGGCGGAGAAATTACCGGCAACTTCTGCAAGGCTAGTTCCATCTGCAGCTATAGCAACATACTCCTCCTCATGAAATCCCACGATGAGATGGAAGAGACTGAGCAATGATCCCGCAGCATCGTAATTGACGCATCCTAAACACTGATTGCGTACGCAGTTTTCTTATGTCACAAAAGGCCATAAAAGCAAACAACGCACAAATACAAGGAGGACGCAGACACTGTGTTTGGCATTTGCGGTTTCCATCGTAAGCATTGAGACAAAACCGTCTATATATCTAGTTGCTATAGCGGCGGTGTTAGTTTCGACGAATCCTTGATATTCAGCCTCGCTGTACAGCCTGTGCCAGTATAACGGGACAATTTCTTTCGTCCGATTCTGTTGCACTCTCCCCATAGATCCCTCTGAACCAGTCTATCTTGGTTTCATAGCTCGGCCCAGTAACAATATGCTAAAAATAAAAATCACAAAAAAATAAAAGGAGAATATAATATTGTTACATTTTCCCGGCTCTGGTTGCCACAAGAATTGTACTATTGCGCTGCAGCAATTTGTTGCGATATTTCTCAGGAGGAAATCAGCAACATCGAACTGCTACACAATCAGATAATTGGTTCCTTTGATTTGTTTATTAATATTCTCATTCTCCTTCTTGCTCGTATTGTTCTTGTTCTTTTAAAATAGCACATATTCTTGTTTGCGTGCTTCATTGTGTTCTCGTGTTCCTGTGGCGCTTGCGCCAGTGCACGCGAGTATTTTGCTTGGAGCAGTTGAGGCCATAGCGATGAATTGACAGGGACAAGAAAGACGACAGCACTATAGTGCTGTCGTCTTTCTTGTCCGTGTGAGTTCAGCGCTATGACCCGTATTACTGAAACGAACCAACTAGCCTAAGAATCTGTGCTCCTGGTTGTGCTTGGAATGAGGAACTCTGGAGAGTACCTCATTTGAAGGGGCGGGGGGGGGGGGGCGGAGTCAACTACCCAAGCACGTTTGTATTTAGTGATCATCTATAGTTTGTGTACGCGACCTTTAGAAGTGATGTGTCTATGTGTTTTTTTTTAATCATTGTTTCCATTATGTTCGTTACGAATACAAATATCAGGTTAAAGAAGAAAAGCAGTCCGTGCCACATGTAGACGCCAACCTCTCCTTAAATCCAGTTAACAAATAAATAAATAGTCCGAGTCAGGTAGAGCGGCGAAAATACCTCAAGAAGCAGAAGGTATCGAAGCACGGAGTAAAAAACAAAAACAAAAAGAAGTCGTTGCAGTCAATGCATCTTTATTCGAATGGACAAGTTCATTGAATACTTCTTGCGTCTAGCAGATTTTCTAACCTATATGATAAACCGAGTGGCGAAGTCCGGAAAGAATAAAGAGAGAAACAAATATTTCTCTTTTCCGCTATTTCTGTGCTCCGCAGACTTGCGGTTGGCTTTATAGACACGTTGAGGCGACGAACTACTTCGTTCTTTGTATTTACAACGCCCTAATATAGGCTGGTGTTTGAGCTTGCGCGCGACATGGTTTGTTTTTTTCCTCCAGCGGTCCCCGCTTTGCGTATATAGCCCGCGCGCGCGTTCGCTGCCGCGATGTCCGCAGTATCGGCGTTGCCTTTTGCCAGTGGCTCGTCCGCCCTGCGTAAACTACACAGGGCCAGGTCAATCTCGTCGGCTCGCTCGCCGCCGCCTTTGTGTTTGTTTCAGATCTCGCGCTGAGACCGTGAGATTCTCGAGCGTCGCTCAGCTGGCCGCGCGGTCGAAGGGACAAGAGTGAGGAAGCAAGAGCAGAATCAGCGGCCCGCCCACCCGTGGAGGAAAAGAGACGGGACAAAAGGACGCCGTGATGGATCAACTGGGCTTGCTCCTGACAAGCCTTGCCTTTATCTTTCGAGGGATAGCCGCGGGCCAGTTGTCTCGAAAATATGGGCCTCGGCAAGTGCGCCCGTGTATTAATCTTGATTTCTGCGTCGCATTTAATTAGAGCTGCAGGCACGGTGCCCACGCTCTCTCTTCTGCAAGCCCCCCTCCCGTTTTCTGGCGTCCACGGCTGCAACGGAGGGACGCGGTGACGCTCATTTTCGGGCATCTGCCTGCCGCGAGTTACGAAGGAAAACAGGCCTCGCGCACAGCGCCGCTCGCTCTTCGTGTGTGGTTCAGAAAAATGTAGCCGCGACCAGGGCGTCGACAACTACGCCACCGTAGTCCCAAGCGATGTTGCCCTGTTTACCGTACTTGATCTACGCAGAAGATAGTGTCGCGCGCCAGCGACAAAACACGCAGGAGTCAGTACGTTCCAGTGCTGTGATGCGGTTTCACATGGCGGCTCTGTCAGGGTGCCACAAGCACGCGGGCACAGCGAAAATAACCTGCAGGACAGCCGCGGGCATTAACAGCGTATCACGCTGTGCCAACCCGCCTACTGGAGTCATTCATTTAGAAATCGCGGTTTCTTAGCGACATTGATATCTTTCTTTAGTCATCCAATAGGAATGCTGCGCCAGGTGCCTTTGGCGTAAAGTCGGCGTGAAGCTTTTCCTTAAACTCATCTGCTTTACGCTCCTCGCTCAACCTTAGTGAACTGTCAGCGCCGAGGAGTGAGTAAAGAACGCTAAATCGAAAGTTCGAAACCATTGTTCAATGAAACTCCAATCAATATCCGCTAGTTAGTCATCCCACTCACTGAACTGGCCACACGAACACGTTGTAAGCGCAAGTGATAGCCACAACTTCCATCTCGCATTGCGAGAAACAACTCGCCAATTATCGTAATTATTTTATGTCGATTTTACAAAGCAATTCAACGAGTATCACCGTTCGTGTGCGATACTGTTAGTCTTCCAATGTCTGCTGGATTTGTATCTCGAAGTATGTCAATAACGGAAATGAATAAATGAAAGAGTTAGGCGAATGGTCAGCACTTGTTCCTGTGATGATCGCGGTCGCCTGTACGGTGGGAAGGTCTCAACGCTTAAGCCAAACGGAGGAAAGAAACAGTATTCGGTTAATCGGATTAATCATCGGCACTAATCAAGGCCCCCTAGCCACAAAAGTTTTTACGCTAAAAATCTTCCTTTAAGTGCAGCTTCCTGCCAATCATTATGTTGGAGACATTATTGACGGAGGCACTCGGTTTATGGCAGCGAGCACTTACGAACAAAATAATTTTGCGAATTCAGCCCCTGTTCATTATTCGCCGGTCACTTTCGCTGTAGATAACTGCGCACTCACGAGTGGCCAACTACTGTTACTACACAGAGTTGTAGTGTTTACGAATATGGGTCTGTGTCAGCATGACTGACTGCAAATCACGGCTGAGATGGCCAGCATCGAATATGGTCCATCGCCTGCAATCGATAATTTGCCATGTGAACGAATGCGCAGCGACCATACATATACCACTAGTTTTTGTTTGTTAGTTTTTGTCTTTGTTGTTATTTTTCCGTTTTGAACTGATTAAAAAAAAAACATTGCCTGCTACAGATAGCCCTGTTCTGCATATTCAGGCGATAAAGCGGACGCTACTTGCTGCGTCGCAATGCCCAAGTAGCTAACTAAGAGACGTGCGCGGCTCGCACTAGTGGTACAAGGCTGGCGTCAACAGCGGAGCTTGTGATCAACTAGCTTTCTCGTGGCTTGCCTAAGTTGTATGTAGGTTTCGCATGGTTATGCTAGGTTTTGCAAAGTTGTTGGTAGGCTTGGCTAAGTCGTTTCTAGGTTTTGCGAGGTTATTGTAGGCTTGGCTAAGTTGTTTCTAGGTTTTGCGTGGCAAACCTAGGTTTCGCTAAGTTGTTGTCTCGGTGGGCTTGACGCTGGAAGTTTTCGAGCAGTCGCAGGCCGGGATCGCCTTCTCGGTGACGTCGATCGTTCAGGTGCCGACTCTCGCGTTCCCTAGACTGAAACTCGGTATCCTCGACTCGGCGTCGCCTCTTCTCAGCCCTAGCTCGGCGGCGACGCATCGCTTTTCGTTTGGCAGTACGGCGCTCTTCCTTGTAAGCCGCTTCTTCTTCGGGCGTCCGGACTCTCTTCGGTATTCCCATGGCAGCAGCACGTACGCATGGAGCAGAGGAGGCGAGAGGTGTGTCACCGCGCAGGCTGTTCCAAGCTTTCGCTCGCCTGTGACGTCGCGCGTGGGGTGCGAGGAGGTTACGTGGCTCGGTGCTCTCGCAGATGGTTGCTAGGCAACGCGAGGCGGTGCTTAGTTGGGCTGAGTTTTCTGGTAACGCTCCTCGGCGGAACTGTAAGCTTAAACAGCTCCACTGTTAAAATATTTCCTAATTAACTTTTTCATGATTCATTTAGGGAACATGTATCAATTGCGAAGTTGAAGTCGAACAGTACTGAAGTCACGTTTGCTTAACAGAAATCCTATGACTAGCGTCACTTTCGAGGTGTCTGGCCTTAAAGAGTGCTACAAAATACGTAGGTGTTCCAGCTAACAGTTTTCAAAAAGCGTACGCCAAGCAGTTGGGCATGATCTTAACTGAAACGTTAATAAATTTTTGTTTGCCAGAGTATGCTGGTGAATATCTTGAAAGTAGCGCTATTCCTATGATTTCTGCTAAGTCATAGCTTCACGACATCCGAGTTTTAATTTGGCAATTTAGACAGACATTTACGTCAAAGTAGGTAATTAAAATTTTGTATTAGTGACACTTCTGAATCAGCCACCTGGAAATTGGTTTTTGTCGCGTAAGTAACGTCTGCCTCTTCAGGTAATCCTCCACTTTACCCAGCTTAACACTCTGCTATATGCTCGACGTGATCTTTATGTATGTATGTATGTATGTATGTATGTATGTATGTATGTATGTATGTATGTATGTATGTATGTATGTATGTATGTATGTATGTATGTATGTATGTATGTATGTGTATGTATGTATGTGTATACATACATACATACATACATACATACATACATACATACATACATACATACATACACACACACACATACATACATACATACATACATACATACATACATACATACATACATACATACATACATACATACATACATGCGTACATGCATACATAAAGATCACGTCGAGCATATAGCAGAGTGTTAAGCTGGGTAAAGTGGAGGATTACCTGAAGAGGCAGACGTTACTTACGCGACAAAAACCAATTTCCAGGTGGCTGATTCAGAAGTGTCACTAACAGAAAATTTTAATTACGTACTTTGACGTAAATGTCTGTCTAAAGTGCCAAATTAAAACTCGGAAGTAGTGAAGCTATGTCTACTTAGCAGAAATCATAGGAATAGCGCTACTTTCGAGATATTCACCTGCATACTGTATGTATGTATGTATGTATGTATGTATGTATGCATATCTGTCCATCTATATATATATATATATATATATATATATATATATATATATATATATATATATATATATATATATATATATATATATATATATATAGACCCACGAAGTAGTGCGAGCGAGCGCCCCTATGTTCTCCGTAGTCACATAAGATCATCAGCTTGGCTACGCCCACTGCAGGGCAAACGCCTCTCCCATACTGCTCCAACTACCCCGGTCATGTACTAATTGTGGCCATGTTGTCCCTGCAAACGTCTTAATCTCATCCGCCCACCTAACTTTCTGCCGCCCCCAGCTACCCTTCCCTTCTCTTGGAATTCAGTCCGTAACCCTCAATGACCATCGGTTATCTTGCTCCTCATTACATGCCCTGCCCATGCCCATTTATTTTTCTTGATTTCGATTAAGATGTCATTACCACGCGTCTGTCCCGGCACCCAATGTGCTCTCTTCTTATCCCTTAACGTTACACCCATCATTCTTATGGCGCGATATAAAACCTATGCATATAATATAGCCTCACAGGTATACTTTTAGCAGCTGTATTGCAGTGTTCGTTTACGGTGTCAGAATGATGCCTTCTACCTTTATTTTTGTGTGTTTTACACTCTCTGTATGCACTAGTGTAGTTCTTTCACTTCTTGACAGACAGTTAATTAAACAATAATAGAAAAAAGAGTCATTAGTAGTTGCTGCGAGAGAGCTGTGTCCAGCATAATGGTAGTAATTGTGATAATGATGAGAGTTACTTTGACAGCCTGGTTACACCACAGATTGCTCCGCAGCCTTAGGTTCATTTCTTACTGCAGCATTGCTGTAAATAGTTTAGATGATGCATTCACAAATTCATTTATTAAAGTTTTCAATATTAATTGCCATTAAATTCTCAGTTCAAATTAAAATTGTATTTTCAATAAAACTTGCTTCTCTGTTGCGATGACGTGTTTCGCGATTGTTATGAAAGAGTAGGTAGGTAGCAAGGTAACAGTTGCTACAAAATGCTCACTAAATTATTTTCCTTCCTTGTAAGAAGGAATGCGTCTTGCACGTCAACAACACGGTAAGAAATAAAAGTTCTGAACAAAGCAGTCAACTCATCTATGAACTGCCTTCTTGGGTTCTCTTATCGGTGGCATATCGTGCCAGTCGTACCCGTTTCGGAACGGCATCTGGAGCTGGAGCTTTGACAGTATTTCTCAAGCCTTGCGTCTTCAAGACCAATAGAGACTGAAGCCAGCATGTTCTACAGCATTTAGCACTGTTCCGCTCTACTCTGTCGGTCGCAGTTAGTTTCTGATTATAGGAAATTCGCACCTGACCTCATTACGGTGTACCAAGATGGCTGCTGCTTGTATTAAGGACGTCATGCAGGAGGAGGCTTAAATGGTGGCCATTTTAGGAAATTGTGACCAGCGCCGTGAGCCAAAGAATGTATGCAAAACCTAGCGCGAGCATTACAGCCTTGTTTTATGTTGCCTATATGGGCGAGTTCGCCAACACATCTTGTTTTATTTTAACCCCAAACGGAAAATATGAATAGAGAACACCGCAGTAGACATGCCTGTGGTGACTAGATGGCACCAGTGTTGCGGAATGGAATTCCATTCCGGGGAATTAGAACTTGCCGCAATTACATTCATTTCAATTCCTCAGAATGAAAAAAACCTAGCCCATTCCCACTCTGGGAATGCCCGGGCAGTTCAATTCCACTCCTGTAATTCCTAAACGTAGGAAATGAATTTTGGTAGTTTTGTCGAGTTACCGATGAACGCACCATAAAGCTGATGTCATCAGACGCATTAAGAACTGCAAAAATATGCAAAACACGTTACCAAGGTCCATATATAGTAGCTTGGTGACATATCTCGTGCAGTACAACCACCCTACTAATTCCCATAGAGGCAGTTCTCCCGCTACCTATAGTATTTGCATGGTCAGCATGTTTTAACGGCTTGTGATGTTTTAATATTGCTTAAGCTTACATATGTTAATGCTGAAATGACATAGCGTATTTTTGCTCAGGTGTCCTCGCGATATTTAAATGTTGCAATAAAGGTCGCAAGCAGTGCAAGGTGCAAAAAGAAGCTTTATTTTGGTTTTATTCATCGAAATTTTGCAACAAAATGTCATGAACTAAATGAGCGCTTCGCCGTTTAGATTCGAAAACCCGAAGTGTAAATGACGGCTGCTTCAATGGTCAGTTCCAAAAACAAAGAAGTGAGATAAAACAGTCGCCTTCTACCTAACTATGTGTTGTGCTTCACAAACATGAGGGGCTCGAAAGAGGTGCTTGACAGCCGATTTCGCTTCGCTGTCATTATCAGGGATGCCGTAGAAAACACGCGTCCCACGTCAGCGTATACATCGAATTCACAGTGAAAACTGCCCTTGCTAGGCGGGAAAGCAAGGGAAAGCGGCTAGCGTTCGCTTTCCAATAGATTAGGGGCTTAACCCTGTCTGAGCAAGTCCCCTCTGTAAGTTAAAGAGAAATTTCCCCTGCAATGGATCCAGGCATATTAGCTTGGTGGACATTTTCATTTTGCTTGATGTTTTTAAACATCAGTCTTCTTGGCCCGGCTTCAGAGTCTTCATTCGCGACGGCGCTGGCACTAGTAAAAGAGTGCCCCTCCTCAGCACAGCAGAACGCATCTGCTCGACTTTTGCAGCTGAACACCAAGAAGACTTAAACAGTGGGTCTACAAGGGCGCCCATAAGAAAAAAAGAGAGAGAGAGTCAGTCCACGTGCTTGCGAACTGCTTCTCCAGGCCACGCTGTAGGCCTTTAGCAGCCTCTTTGCAAAGGAGTGTGCCTTTGCTTAAGAATTCTGCAAGGGAAACTTCGATATTTCGCAAAGCGGGAAGCAACAGCCCGGCTGTCTCGTGTCTTTTCTGCAGCAACTCCGTGGCTTACTCTACAGGGGGCTCAATCAAGTCTGTCGCCAGCCTCAGCTCGTATTTAGACAGTTTAGCCTTGTTGCACGCGTGCAGAGTTTCTGTCAGGCCTGGATGACTCGAAAAAGCGGTAACGAGCTTTCTCATCATTCGCAGCTGCGAGTTCCACCTCGTCGCATTGTGACATATTCCAAATGAAGACCGGCCACATTCAACACTTCTTCCGTGTCGACGGTGCGCTTACGTATAGATGCAACGATGACGCCGCATTTTTGTACGACTTCCTCGGCATTTGGGTCCTAAAATAAAGCGAGGACATCAATTAGTGAATATTGCCACTGCAGGTGCAGGTAGTGCAAACGGCAAGCATGCAATGCAATAGAGTTTTAGAAACAGAATGATGACATATGTAATCGTACGGTATTGCAGTCGCCGACACACTGACACTCTTGAAGACTGCATTAGACAAAATAAAGTGGGGACAACCACAGCCGTTTTCTCCAGCCCTGCGATAATTTGACTGCACATTAATGCGTAGGCTGCACCTTCCTGTTCTTTAGGAATAAATGTCGCGCACGTAGTGCATGGCTACGGAACTACGGCTGGTACTATCTTAATGAAATGGGCTTCGTAATTTAAATAAACATACTAGCAGCAGGCTGCCGCCTCGCTGACTGGTCCTATATACCAGGCTACTGTGCTTACGGGCAGAGCGATTTGTACTAGAAGGAGTGAGGTACGCAGGATATTCTCCCGGGCGGGTGGGGGGGGGGGGGTGGTGTATTAAAGAAAGAGGAGAGGGAGCTCACGAAAGAGGAAAAGTAACAAGGTGTACAGAATACAATAAGAAAAAAAAATAGCTTGAACAAGGAATCAACCAAATCCAAATCTTTTAAAATGTCACTTCGGGACGCCATGGGCGTTCTTTACATGATGTGACAGTTTTGCTTTTGTTTGTATTTAGAGGTATTTCAAAACCGTTTATTGACGTGATGAGAGCAGACCGAGACGTCGCGTAAGCTCGGTGCCTGGCCTGCGGCAGAAAAATGATCCGCAGCCACTGTTTGATGGGAAGCAGAGTTCTTAACCTCGGCAATGGCAGCAAATGCACTATGAATTCGCAAGATTGAAAACCGAAGCACGCTCGAAAATTCGGCTAAACAAGAGCTGCGGGTGGTTGCATAATAAATATTTTAAGCACCGACGCTGTAATAAGCACAGTTGTCTGCCTTTACCTTTCAAATTGTAATTATTATATTTGTACATCGTTGTCCATGCATTTATGGCAAATTATTTACCAAAGCTTGGCCCAAACAATTCATGCAAACATCAATAATGGAACGACGTATCAATGCACATAAAATGAAACCAATATGTTATTTAATAGCGCATACCTGCCGAATGGCGTCTTTTATGGCAAGCTGCAGGCTGTGGCCGGCTCAGCCAAATCGAAATTGCTCCAACTGATGGAGCTCGCTTAAAAGCTCTTTGGTTAAGCGTTCCGGGCAGTCGTCGAAACTGTCATCATCATCGTCCTCTTCAGTCTCTCACCCGCTAAATGCGAATGTCTTTATCAATGATGAAGCGTTATCTGCCACTACGCGAAGGACCTGGAAGAAATAAAACAGTTAACGCAGGCGAAATTGTGCGAAAATACATTTTTCACTTTGTCATCGATGTTTCATTGCAGCAACGCTGCGCCATATTAGGAGCAGATCCGAGCAGCGGTGTGGCGAGTGAAACTGAGGAGGTACGTGTGGGCCGTGAAGTCACTGTCCGCGAATGTTGCTTCGACATCCAGGAAGCACTCCGTAGACCACGAAGTCCGCACGTCTAGTGCGATACAGACGTACTCCGCTACCGCCAAAGACGATGATATTTTGGTCTGCAGCGCTGATACTTTCCCAGGCAGGAACTTCTCTCTGAGGTCATCCCGCGATGGCAACTTGTACCGCGGGACGGCGACCTGAATTTGAAATAATGGAAAACAGTTACTTTGATTAAAGGCAGCTTATAATAATGTCAAACTTATCGTTACGAATTGTTTGAATTCCTCCTTCTCGACAACACGAAAGGGCTCCATGTCAGTGCAAATCATTTGATTATGGCGTCGTCAAGAGCAGCCTTTCGATGAACAGGCACAGAGCTGCATCCAGCGGGGAAGGCCGACGTTATCTTCGGCTGACTTGCCAGCTCTTTCTCTTGTTGCGTGTACTCAAGTTCGTGCTTTATTTTTAGGTGCCTAATCAAATTAGATGGAACTTCGACTACAACATGTAGAGTTTCAGAGCAGTGCTAGCAGCGTGCAGCTTGTTTGTTTTCTTTGCGGGTAATATAAAAAAAAATTATTTCCAATGTGCCATGTTGGCGGGCTTACTGCGTGCGTGAGCCGCTGGACGCAGGAGCCAGTGTGGCAGTGCGTTATGGAAGCGCTTTTTATTTGCAGTAGAACAGAGCTCGCTTGAACAGAACGAACGTGGGTTTTCTTTGGCGCGAATCGTCGCATCGGAGCTCGGGGAGGAACCGCCCTCCCGCCCTCCTTCCCTCCCTCCCTCTCTCTCTCTCTCTGTATGGAGGGAGAGGGTGCACAGTACATCGTGTACGTCTGTGTACTGCGCTGACCTGCAGACCTTCGTGGACTGTGTTTCGGGCAAAGGCGTCCGTGTGTCTAGGCAGGGGAGACAGTACAACAAAAGGGTTGGGGCGGGGGGAGGAGTACAAGGTGAGACGGCGCGCAAGCTGGTATGCGAAAGCTTGCAGTGAACACAAGCATCGCGCCAGCATCAATTCACATTACAACTTAGAGAAGCGCTTTTTCGGATATTCGTCCGAGTCGCCGAAGGCAAGAGAAGCAAAAAACGAAGAAGTGAAGGGTGGGGAGGCAGCAGGCGGCCGGGACGGAGGTGCCACCGAGGTATAAAAAATTACAAGGCGTAAAGGGGGGTGGGGGGATATGTCGCCGCCTTAGTTTTGAATGGCGGATACCAACGGAAAAGAGCCGCGGTTACGCCAAGAATCGAGACAAACTTCAGAGCAACTCAGTCTATTTAAGGACAGAATTGCAGTAGGCGCGTCGCTTGTAACTGTACCGTTCTTGTAATCAGCCAAGCCACATTAAAAATACTGCTTTATTGTAAATTCGAGGCCGACTTGCGAATGTTTGAACGTGGTCTGGTTGGTTCTTCGGCATAATTTGGCAACAAACAGCGCGTAGACAAAGAAGCACTCTATTTTTGAAAAATGACGTAATTCCATTTTCATTCCATTTCGGGTAAAATGCGCTTAATGCCATTCCCATTCCATTCCTCCAACCGTTGTCGCCATTCCATTCTGGGGTCGCGAAAATGGGAAATAATTCTGGAGTCATTCTAATTCCTTAGTGGTAACTTCGCAACACTGTATGGCACGATCAGTAGCGATTATACAGTTTCTGGATGATTAAGCGATGTTATTAGCTCCCATTTCCAGAATTTAGACCTTCTGCCAGCTGTGCCCTCTCCCCCTCCTCTCTGAGAAGAAATGTATGAGGCGAACTCTATGCATAGATTAAATGTCCTATCGATACACGTAACTCAGTCTAGTAGAAATCGCTGTCGCTATTTTTAGTGCTTTACCATTGTTACACATGAAGCCTCAAATGTCATTGAGCGTGTCATCGTAACTAATGAGATTCTCTTAGACTGAGTGGTAGTTTAGCCGCATTCGAGTGGGAGATAAGCGCCGCTGACTGCAGGCAAGTTACTTCTTTTAAGGCTTGCCATTTTAGAATTTCAGGAAGAAGATATACACAAGTTTAGTAAGAAGAGCTCTCAATGAACATAGAGAATGCACGCGTGACACCTGTATTACACATTTTTGCTGAGCTCGAAAAGTGTCCTTATAACCTTTAATCCTTTCCTTCGCACTTCTCAGCTGGTTGGTTCAGAAATGATTTCGCTTCTTTTTACAAGTATGTGTAAGCATCCACGAGGTTAGCTTGATGTTCCTTATCGTATCTGTTTATTCCTACCTGGGTTGTGCCATCTCTCTCGCGCGTACTTCGAGGAACTGCATCGATGCTTTGAAAACGGAGCGTCACGTGTTATGCAGCCGGCTGAAAAAGAAAGTGCCAAATATCGGCGCACACCGACTATATGTAGATTTCGCGCTCGCGCTTGTGGAATCGAGCAACCCGTATGTCGAGGGAGAGAAATAATGTATGTTAATGTATAGCGGTTAAGCAGGGGTATTCCTCACTGGCTTCCCTGCGACGAAACCAAATTTTGCGTTGCGTCGAGCTCCTAGAACCAATGGTCGCCCCACGTATAGTGCTATCGGCCGCTATAATTTGCGGCTGAAGGCAGGCTGCCGTGGCAAGCGACCGTTTGCGGGTACGCACCCTGGCCCCTGAAGCCCGACGCCCACCTTGGGCTCAGGTCAAGGCACGCATTGCGCATTGTCTCCTCGACCAGGACGGGCGGAAGCGCCAGCAGGGTGTACGCATGCGCGCACACTCACTGCGCGGTGGGTGCCGCCGCAACGGGTGGCGTCCACTGTTCGGCGACGGGGCCACCACTACTCCGTCAAAGCCGGGGCCCGGCAAAGGCCGGGCGTCGTCCAGCCGGCCATCGCTCACGGTCGGCCGGCGCGCTCCTGCGGCGCACGTCCTCGAGACGGCCGCCGCCGACGGCGCTTGACGCTCTCCGGCTGCGGTCGTCGGGCGTCAGCAGCGGCGGCGCGCTTTCTCTCTCCCGACGACGTCGGCCTGCGCCGTGATCGATGGCTACGATGTTGTGGGCCATCTAAACGCTGTAACAGATAACGCGGACAGCTCAACGGGCAGCCGGCACTCGGCTTACCCCACACCAACACCCCTCTGCTGGTTGTCTGTCTGCCTTGACAACGCTCTGACACCGCTGGCACGGAGCCTCCTCGGGGTTTTGGCACCGTCCCCGGAATGCACGCCTCTGTTACAACGCGCGCGCTCCTCCTTGTCCCCTTCTTGACGCTCCCGCAGTTGACAACGTTCATCTCCTCTTTCTAATTTTGTGTGATTTTTTTTTCTTCTTTATTCTCTCCTGACTCTTTCTCCGTGAGCCAGTGCTCTTCATAACATGCCTAATACCCCGCAGACAATGTTGCTCCTATGATAAAAGAGGAACTGCGTAACGTGCGTACACGTTTGTTTAGTTTCCCTTTACATTTCCTACGAACTATTTCTCGTTGCCTATGAATACTGCCAGACACTCAAAATAATGCAAAAAGACTCAGACTTTCACTATATACAATAATTTATACCTTTAAAAGTGCAAAAGGGTGTACATGTGTCTATAACTCACACCCTCGGGCTGTGATTCATATAACCGACACCCTAAGGGTGGGAGTTAGACACATCTACATCCTTTTTCACTTTTAAGGATGTAAATTATTTTGCAGTGAAAATCTGAGTCTTTTTGCCTTATTATCATTAAGGGCGTTGGGCAGCAAGATTACCTCCTACATACATTATGAAAGCTTTCTTCCCAGCAGCAGATCCTCCCTCTCTCGGACTATTTTTTTTTATTAACTGTATGCAAGGAAAGACGGCACCGGCTACTCCTCTTCTCCTAATTCATTACTGAGGTCAAAAAAAAGAAAAGTAGAAGAATAGAGAAAATATTACAGTGGCAACAGTTCCAAAGTTCTCATACCGTGACAAACAAAAACAATTGTCTCTGAGTGGTTGTTGACGTACGCACAGCAGCCTTCATTGGTGGAAAACACAGCGCACACAAAAACGCACAGAACCACAGCAACACGATAATATGAGCTAATACGCGAAACACATATATATGAAATCGTAAAAAAGAAGGATCACTTTGACAAACACAGCGTCATGATCAAAGTTACAATAATAAATATTTAATAACGTTCAGATATTCCCTATTCTTCAAGAAACTGTACTATTGTGCGTGCTACACTGTGTTTGAAGTGTTCTTATCGCCATGTACCCAGAGAGAGAGAGAGAGAGAGAGAGCAAATGATAAATGAAAGGTAGGAAGGTTTACGAGATGTACCCAGGATATTATCTTGTGTTATTGGCCTCCTATCCATAGCAGGAATCTTTGCAAAAAGCTTCGCACTGTGAGTATAATAACTTTGGCAGTGTAATATCAGGTGTTATATGTCTTCCTCAGCCTCTTTACAAGAGCACACAGTACTGTAGGTTTTTCCTAACTTGTACAACAAACATTTGGTATAAGCGGTGTCAATCCAAAGTCTATGAATTGTTTCTATCGAGCGGTTTCTTTTGGTAGGTGTAGTGAATTACATGTTAGGGTATGCCGCATATAATGTGCAACTTTCTGCAGAAGCAAAACAGAAAAAGTGAGCCAAGTTGTTCCAGAAGGAAGTGTACTCAGTCCATTTCTTTTTAAGTGCGTAATGGATGAGCTGCCCCATATCTTGCCTCCTTTTTTGCACTATTCACTTTACGCATAGGGCTGGCGCATATGGTCCTAATGCTCAAATCATTCAGCAGGACCTACAAGAGGGCTTAGGCATTGCTGATGAGTTCTTGAAAAGCAGATGCATGGGCCTTTCAAAGGAAAAAAAAAACTGCTGTTCTTCCTTTCACCAGAATACACTTGAAAAAGTTACGGTAAGTGCTTGACTCTCAGTGGTTGGATGACGTGCGGCAACACAAGTTTGTGGGGCGTCGTACTTGACAGGCGGTTGTCATACGCTGTGCAAGTAAAAGTACTAGAACAGAAACTGAGTAATCTTATCAACGTTCTTCGTCTCTCGGGCTATCTTCTCGTCAGTGCAATCACGCTAGATGGCACAAGAATGTACCCTGTATGCCACATGCAGTGGTTGCGATACTCAGCAGATCAGGCATATATAGCCTTGCTGTAGCTACTTTATATGATTCTTTAATAATAGGTCTGAACGCGCTGCATTTGTCCATAGACGAAAACCAGTAAGCGCTGGCTGCCATTTTCCGTTGCAGTCCTAACGCGACCAAAATGGCAAAACATATGTTGACAAATTTATGGATAGGATGTGTGTTGTTTCGTGGTCGCTTTAAATCACATCAGTAATATGGCACTAAGCGCTTCCTTAGACGTCCACACGTTCACGATTAGCGCGCGAATACAATGCACCTTCAAAAAAAATTTTGAGAGCCGCGTTTACTTTCAATAACATCCTTAATAAATGGACTTCATTTCCAGCACGTATATACTACACTAAGCTACAGAACGTTAGCAAAGTATTCATTTGTGGCTGCTCTTGAGAAAATGCTCGGTTGTCTCATTCTCTCTGTTTTTTTTTTCCTTCGCACGTATGTGGTTGCTGTATTTTGCTACATTAGCGCCCTCCATGACATACGCTTTTACCAACCACACTATACCGTAGTAGCAAGTACGTTTCGTTGCTGAGTTGAGGAGCACTGATTAGCCCCACGGTCTCAGCGGCCACGCCTGCATACGAGCCGCTGCGCAGAGCGTGCCAGATTGGTCTCGGTGCTTCTTCTATACTCCGTGACTTGACGCACCGGCGCTGGTGAGGCAAAATAAACTATTGCCCATTACCTTTCGCCTGGCGTGAGTCTCTTTAGGCTAGGTTCTGCAACAGCCATCCGAACATTATATAACCGGACTTACCGCATATTTTGTCGTTGTTTTCTCTTTAGTTATGTGTTTGCGAGGTTTTTCTCTTGCCACCTAAGGGCTTAGTTTTGTAGAGGTGCGCACGTTTGACGTTGTTTGACCTCATCCGCAGTCTCGTTATAAGTTCAAGTTGTGACGCAACTGTATACTACATAGGACGCCACCATTTTACTGTTCTTCGGTTATAGTTATTATAGGCTGTCCCTTCATTTCACAGCGACACACCTGACTGCGTATAGCTAACATTTATTAGCGAACAGCTACGAGAGATAAAATCATTCCAATTCAAGAAAAAGAGAACTCGCCGAAAGAAAACGAGGACACGTTGTTGGGCTGATAGTTTGTGCTTGCTGAAGGATATAATGTAGCGACATGACGCAACCGCAATGAAGGAAACATATCCTATATACAGACACGCCCTACAGACGCTCGTACCTGTGTCGCGTGTGCGTTTCCTTATTTGCGGTTGTCTTGCTGCGCTACATTATGCCCTTCGGTGGAAAAAACAACAACAGACGAATCAGCTACTAACAGCGGAAAACCGCCGTCTCTAAATGTTTCTGTATGTGGATATAATGTTGCTTAACAGGCAATAAGTAAGTGACGTTACAATCGGGGCGACATGTCCCACGAAGGGTAATGGCTGATATTTCATTTTAACCAGAATTGGCAAATTATTGGCAAATCGGCCAGAACGTATACCGAAGAGTAAACACGGAGATCGAGACTACGTGTCACACACGTCACATCCCTTGACATGTGGCACGATACGATGCAAGTGCTACGTGCCGTGACACCTGGTGGAACACAAGACAACTGCAATGCAACGTTCGCACGTGTCGACGCTACACAGCGCGCATCTGACATCGTGTGACAAGTGGCACGATACGATGCTGCTGCTGATGATGACGATGATTTATTGGCATCCCCCTTGAAACGGGTAGGTGAGAAATGTATTCCCTAGCCTGCTTGATTTAATCAAGTACAGTATACATGTTTTTCATTCTAGCATTTTGAGTATATCTTCTTAATCATCTTTTCTTGCTCAAAGCTTCTCTATCTACCTTGCACTGTTACCTATGCAACTGCCACACGGAGTGCCACCTGGTACGATAATATGCAACTGCAATGCAAAGTGTTCACGTATCGACGCTACGCGACGCGCATCTCACATCACGTGTTGTAAATCGCGTGACTCCTCGCGAGCTAGGACGTGTGTATAGGGCATGTTTTCGCGGCAGCTATATATATATAGAAGGTGCTGGCGCGGTGCGGTGGGAGAATGGCTGACTCCCGCGCCGAGTGCCCGAGTTCGATCCCGGCCTCGGCGGGAAGTGGACTGCATTGTGTATATATATATATGTATATATATATATATATATATATATATGTATATATATATATATGTGTATATATACATACATATATATATATATATATATATATATATATATATATATATATATATATATATATATATATATATATATATATACCCCTTGCTATATGACATGTGGTAGTTGCAGGTTATACTGCTACAAGACTATCACTAAAGTTGTTCATACCGTGTCTTACATTCTTGACAACGTTATTGCTCGAAATTTAGAGGATGACAGTCCACGTACAAGTGTCATGAAAGAAAACACGGACAGGGCACGCCTTGTATGTTAAGTATTCTCAGACTTAAATATTAAAAGTGCGAAACCTGAAAGTGATGCCATTTTTTTTGGCGCGGTCGTGAGTACCTCCGGGATCAGCCCACCTAGGGGCCGCGTTTCTACAAGAACGCTCGCCTTCGTGCATAGCGTTCGACGCCAGCGTTTTGCGGTAAACATAACGTTTAGATAAGCTGCAGTTGCTCGGAAACGTTAGAAGCAGTCAGGGAACATTGAATGATATCGCGTTCCACTCAAAGGCGAAGCTTTATTAAGCGTTCTCGAATTCTTTTTTTTTTCCTCATTCCTGGTGATGGTTCCGACGGACACCGGCAGCGGCAGCGGCGGCAGACAACATCGCTAACCGAAACGGCTACTGGATGAGCCCTTACCAGCTTACGCGGTAAAAAGAGGTCGAGGGTAACGACTCATTATGAACGGGAACCCTTTTCGCCGACACACCTAGCTACGGCCAATTGCAAGGAAATCTTTCCCGACTACCATAACCAAATTTGATATTGGCCGTCCACTGATCTCCCGATTAACAGCGTATTATTGAAGAAGCGAAAACGGCACGCGGTAATGGAGTGCCGCTTCAAGAAGTGCCGGCGCAAGAAATAAGAGCGACGCAGTCGATTCATCTCCTTCATCAAGCGTGTATCAGCGAAATGGACACGCGGGCCGCGCCGCTGGGAAACCCCGAGCGCCCGCGATTGGCACCGAGTTCGCGCCGTCGCCGCTTAGCGCGTTTTGTTAGTCGTCCACTCGTGCGGGCGCCTTGCAAAACGCCGCGCGCACTTCTCTGGGCGCCCTGCGAAGAAGTGCAGTTCTCGTGGAAAGTGGTTAGCGCTGAAGCACACTGGGGCATTTCGCGCCGAGGCATCATTTTCGCGGCTATAAATCACGCGGCGCGCTGAACGAGCCAATATCCATATCAGAGCGCGCGCGGTTCCTTGCTTCAGATATATGAGACGCTGTTCCAGTGTGCCGGCCCATAATGGCCGTCGACGCCCATCAGCGCACGGGGGCCCCCGCTCGCGGGGCCGTCGGCGTACCTGAGTTCACGGCCCCGGCCTTTATTTCGCGTATGCACGTCGTCTTCGTTAAATAAACGACTGTACGCTATCAAACGTTGATTTATGGCCTGCCCCCGGTCGGTCTGCGAAATTAATGAATCCACGCTGCAGACTGGACCTCGTGTTTAGCCTGCAGCTGGACAAAGGCCGCCTCGCTCGCCGGCCGCGCTTCGGCCGACTAACGACAAGCCCAACTGCTGCCCGCACGCGCGCCAGTTTGCAGCCCGGTCGGTGCGGCGACACGGCCGCCTCTAATCGGAAACGGTTCACACTGCTGCGACGCCGCTCGAACGCCAGCGGTGGCCGCGCGCGTCTGGTGCGCGAGTGCCGGCAGGCACGCCGTTTGCTCGACCGGAACATCGGAGGCGTTTATGCCTTGTTACGGGCGCTCTCCTTGACGATCGCAGCTGCGACGCCGTACGAGTGAGGGGGGCAGTCTAAATATAGATAGCTGCGCTTTTCACGGACCTGCTCAAGTTTCTTGTTTCCTCGTGTGGCTAGGTTGCGCCTTGTCATTTCGTGCGTTCATTAGGCAACTAGTGTTTTCACATTTCCTACCTTGTGCTTAGCTTATCGAGAGCTGAAGCTAGACTGTCGCTCTTTTTAGTTCGCATTCTTTTTTCCACTGCGTACACATAGTTACACATTAACGGCCCGCAGGCCTCTAGGCGTTTATGACAAGATACCAAGCAAACGGGTTACCAACACAAGCATAATATACCATTTCGCCACCGATCATAAACAAGTCCAAAATTAATGGTGGGAAAGCTACGTAGGTCCTCTCTACTAGAAGGAAAAGGGTGGCATTTAAGACAGCAAGAACAACGAAGGGATCGAGCGTGTATCTCATATGAGTAACGACTTTTCGAAAAAAATTCCGGTCGAAAAATAGCGATAACCAATAATTGTCAGATGCTATAGCGTTCATATTCATGCAAGGGACAGGGAATCCTACGACAGAAGCCGCTAACTTCAGCTCAAGACACAGTATTCCTCTAGTCGTATATAAACAACCAATTGCCTGCACTGAGTCTGTGAGAGCTTGTGACACGTTGCTAAGGCAGGATGCACGTACGGGGGAGCTTTAGCAAAAATAATGCCCCAGAACAGAACGTATATATGGCCTTACCCGCTGTAGTTTTCACGCCCCCTAGCATCGCGTACAATCTCTTACTGACTACGAAGCACCACAGTAATACATTACCTTAGTAAGCGAAGTAAAATTCCTTCGACTGCATAAACTTAGTTCAAGCGTATTTGGCAAACTCGTAGTAAATAAACTAGGCATTTCCCAATTGTATTTTTTTGCACTACCTGCCTTGCATTGAACTCACTGTGGGCTTGTGGTCACTGCATAGAAACCACCAACTCGAAATTCAGTACTCACTGGTAGCCCAACTTACGTAACACGCTGAGTTTGCATTGCGCAAATCATATACTAAAAGACGATACAAGTCACGCTGACTGTTGGATTGTTCAGGTAACATAGCTCAAAAGTATATTTAGGAAGATAGCTATCTCTCGTCACTCATTTCCCTTCCACCAGAACGTATTTCTTCCTTACTATGGATCCGACTCAACAAGCCAAAGGCATAAGAGCTGTCGGTCGCGACTGGTCGCTGTTAGCGAATACACACAGCACACGCATTATCAGCCATAAAATGTAGGGGAGGTGTCGACTGCCCTTTCAAAGCTCAATAATCTTTATCTCTTGTTGTCTAAAGTAAACTTCATGAAAAATAAAAACGTATCACTTAGAAATGTCTGCTATATTCTCACTACTATACGCATTTATAATATTTATTTTCGTTATTGACCTTGAATCTAAGTAAAAACGAAACGTGCAAGTCACGTCGATTGTTTGTATAGTCGGACCTCGCCTAACAATGGAGCCTGCAATTTCACTGCCCGAGCATAGTTTTGTCATAACTCGGGGAAACAATTACCAACTGCGAAATACGCCAGTGCAACGTATGGATAACAGAGGAGCACTTGTGTATTTTCTGCTCGCAAAATCTGCCTTTTCCTGGTCTTCACCTGATGCAAATAGGCACATGTGTGCCGCGCTCCTTTCCGCTTAAAAAAATTAAATGGTACCACCCTGAACGGGAACTGTCGAATATATGCGTAGCAATATATATGTGGAGGTCGGCGTGGTGCAGAATGTATATGTTCGGCAATATAAATATGTGCAGCTCTCTTCTCGTACTACTCATGCATATATAAAGAAATAACGCATACTACATGAGCAACCGCCCCCCCCCCCCCCCCCCTGCCCTCAAACATCATTACCACGCGTAACACATTCCGCACCACGCCGACCGCCAATTGCTACGCGTATCTTGGACACATAGTCATATCGTTTGGGAATGGCCGAGAGCCCGATGTGCGACTCCTGTGGGTGCGAGAAAACCATCGAGCACCTATTGTGTACCTGCCCTCGCTACGATGTCCAACGCCTCTGCGGGCAACTTTACACCGACTGGACTCGAGACCGTTCACCGAGTCAAAGATACTCGAACCGTGGCCACACCCATCACTGGTTCGAAAACCGATTCCTGCACTAGTGCAATACTTGAAGTGCACCGGCTTAAGAGACCGTTTATAGTGTCTCTGTGTATAGTGTCCCTCCCACACGCACTCAGTGCTTACTCTATCCCTTTTTTACTCTTTCTATTCCCCCCCCCCCCCAGTGTAGGGTAGCAAACTGGATGCTCCTCTGGTCGACTTCCCTGCCTTTCATATCCTTGTTTTCTCTCTCTCTCTCTCATGGACAGTTCCCATTCAGGACAGTTCCGCTTATATTTTCCGTGTTTGGGTCATTGTGCCTGCGATAAAAGCTTTTAAAACTTACTAAGTGTTTGGATACATTGAAGTACGATTTAGTCAATCCTTTCCGATAAAAAATTTAACTAGGGCGGAGCAGACGGCGTGCTGGTGCGGGAACTTCCAGGCGGCGTCGCCACCAGTGTGTCATTTCTGCATTTTTTTCAGGTTTACCATGCATGTCTCCGATCACAGTAAGGGCTCATTCACACTGGTGACTCGCATAGGTCGTGCGACCAATTTGTTCACAAACAGTGACAAATGGTCGCTTTGGCCTGAAAGCTACTGTTCTGGGTCAGTCGCTTGCTGTTCGATTGTTCAGACGCGCGACTGTAGTCACAAACCTAGTGAACAAATCAGCGGTACAAGAACAGGACGTCTGCATACGCTGATACTTATTTTAGGTGGCGATGGCGATGCGAACCAACGTGAAGGGCATCAATCGCGAGACACTTCGGTGTGGCGACGGCAGGCAGGTAGCGCTTGTCCGTGTGTTCACCGCCCGCCGCGAGTCGCTCCTTTTTCATTAGCCGCGGTCGCTAGCGAGACATCTCTCAAGCGCCGGTGTGAACGCATCCCAAAAGTTGATTAAGTTGATTAAGCATTAAGAAGTGTCTGGTACATGCATGGTGCCCTACCAATTGTGTCGGCATGCGAAAGCGGTTCATGGACAAAGCCTAAGTGCTGTTTTGTTGAAACTGCTTAAAGTGGACATCGCTCTTTCATATACCATTTACGAACAAAAAAAAAGACACAAACAGAAGGAACATATGTGTCATCCATCGAAGGACAATCATAGTTAAGCACATTGTAGGAATCTGAAGAGCTAGATTGAGCCCATTGAGATTTTGTGGCTCAAAAGTCATCAAACAAATTGTAAAGAACTGTTGCACATTGTTTTTTTCACACGCTGTTGTGCTATCTAACATTGTTCTGTATCATGCACAAGAGCTGCGCGGTACAGCATTCCTTTTAATTCCGCCAGATGATAAGCTACATGCAGGCTTTAAAATACGGCAGAAAACACAGAACAAAACACATATCAAACCACTTTTGTGATGATGTTGAACTTCACGGCCGTGTTACCGGTGCATTAAACACAGCATGGTCTCTGACCAAAGCGTCCGAACTTAAGCACGGGTAAGTGTTTGCAGTTCTCCACTTAGATGTTCGCGTCTGCAATATTGACGTGATGGGAAGGCAGTCTGTTGAAGCACGTAATCCTATCTGCGAAAAGCCTATGACCACAGCATACACTCTAAATGATAGTGACAACTCCAACAGTTAGGAAAGACGGCGCCCAGTAGCTGACAAAATAAAATCTGCTGGAGCTCTGCGACGTGTACTATCATGTCGCCACGCGGCTATATTCGCATTTCCCAGACATGAAATGCGACCGTCCCGACCACCAGAAACCAAGCTCAACCTCGCTGTCACTAGCCAGACGCCATGGTCACAGCGCTGCAGTGACCTGTACATTATAGGCTATGTTCTCGCTGACACATAGGCAAGCACTGATCTGTTGATGCTGCAGAGATCCTAAACTGGATTGTTTTTGTTAGTCACTCAAACTTAAAACTTTGTACAGAGAATGAAATGATACATTTGTAGCGGCTGCAAATGTTTCAAGGACCATCTTCACCATATCTATATCGGGTCTGTGCAGCCTGTACTCCAGGCCTAGTACAATAGGCCGGCTGTATACAAATCGTGGCCTCCAACGTCGACGCGGCTCAGTAGCACTTCAGTCCCACTCAAAGAACTGTCACAAGAGACCAGTCTTAGACACACCACAAAGAAAAGGCAGACCTGGCCACAGCATGAAGACGTAGATTCACTCAGCCATTCGTAAGCAAGAAAGGCGTAAGGAGGGACGCGGATGAATTGTTATAGTGAACGAGATGTAATCGAAGGCACCAGTTACTGATACGCTGTAGGTGAAGATGTGAGGGTCCAGCGAGGGTAACCAATTGTCTGCTGGCCGTCGGCTTTCAGGTACTACTACTCATGTTGCCACATGTCATGGACTCGCATAGCTTTCGTGCACAGCAGTGGTTCGTAAGAACAGGCAGAGGGGAGAGGCCGAGAAGACAGCGAAGGATCTGTTCAATCTATGTGATCTGTGTGAAGAGATCTTACGAATGGCAATTGAAAAGCATCAATGAAAAGCAACAAGCTATGGTTTAACAAAACATTTAAAACTCTTGAGAACAAAAAGGAACGTCTTCTTCGACCCGCAAGAATGAAATCAAGCCCCGGCACCTGGGAAAGATACTACTAGTCTGAGCGTGTCTACTTGGACGCTATCAGCAGACATAAACACTCGTTTTATCACAACGACCTTCACAGCATGATAACTGATAAGGCAAAAAAATTTTTACACGTCACTAATCCCCACACAACCCGTTCTATCAGTATCCCAAACGAAATGGGTGATCCTTTATCAGACGCTGACTGCGCTAACGTTTTCAACACAGCATTTTCTTCAGTTTTCACCATGGAATCCGATACGCTCATTCAAAGAATTTCGGCTCCTGCCATGTCAGAAATGCCTGCCATCAGTTTTTCATTAAACGGTATCTGCAGCATAATAGGAAACCTCAAGACGTCATCGTCTGCTGGCCCTGACAAAATTACTTCAACTAAAGCACACTAAAATCATTTCCGCTTCTTTTTGAATCTTGATGTTTTCCCAGCCATTAACTACAAGTAGCCTACCGATTGAATGGAAAGTGGGCAAGGTCGGTCCGGTCTACAAATCAGGCAATAGGAACTTGCTACTAAACTACCACCCGATTTCCATAACAAGCGTCCCTTTCAAAATCATGGAACATGTCATATTCTCACAATTAATGGACTTTCTCGACGCAAACAATTTTTTTCATTCATCACAACGCGGTTTCCGCAAGGGATTTTCTTTTGAAACCCAGTTGGCCATCTTTCTTCATGATCTGCTATCAAACCTCGATACTATAATACACAGACTGACGCAATTGTCCTCGATTTCACAAAAGCCTTTGACAAATTGGCTCATCAACGTCTGCTTCTAAAACTTTCACAATAGAATATTCACCCTATTGTTCTAAGATGGACAAAATAATTTCTTGCTAATCGCTCACAGTTTGTGCAAATCAATAATAGTACTTCTAACCCGCTTCCTGCAACATCAGGCATTCCACAGGGCTCTCTGCTAGGACCCCTCCTGTTCTTAATATATATTAATGATCTACCATTTAATGTCTCTAGTCTATCCGCGTAATTGCTGACGATTGTGTTGTTTACCGCACCATCACTAATATCAATGACCAAGTATTGCTTCAGAACGACCTAAACAATATTCGAAATTGCTATGATGACTGGCTAATGCTACTAAGTCCTTCTAAATGCAAAGCAATATCAGTAACCCGCCGTCGAAATCCTCTCGTATGTAATAGAAAACAAGTGTATTGAACCAGTTAAGTCTTTCCAATACTTAGGCATCACTATTTCTCACGACCTTGACCGGCGTTCGCATATGAATAACGTTATAACATTTGCTAACAAAAAGCTCGGCTTTCTTTTTAAGCGCCACTTACGAAATGTTCTTCCCCACGTAAAACTACTAGCCTACAAATCGTTCATCAGACCTAAACTTGTATACGCTTCTGCTATCTGATGCCCGCATGAAATTTACCTTATTAACCCCCTTCAAGCCGTACAGAATCGCGCTGCTAGGTTCATTCACTCAGCATATTCTTACGACATAAGCGCATCATCCTTAAAACCAGACTCCAGTTTAGCAACTCTTTCGTATCGCCGTCGCCATCGCCAGCTTATTATTTCACAAATTTTTTTGCACTCCGCTCGCCATCGCACCACACATTTCACCGCCGGCACGAACATCACGTCGCACTGGTCATTAAGTGTCGCTCGCTCCAAAACGCGCACTCTGACTTTTTCGTCTTCTTTCTTTCCTCGTGTAGTTGTAGACTGGAACAGCCTTCCTTACGACATCACTGCCACCACCAGTTCATCTGCGTTCACGGACGAAGTGTCAGCGATTCTCTCACCTCAACCACTATATGGTTTTAACTATTGTTGTAATCTAACCCCTTATGTAATACCCCCGTGTGGGGTCTTTAAGGAAACAAAGAAAGAAAAAGAAATAAGGAAAGAAACCCGCGGGTGGTCTATAACAACTCACTTAAGTGGAGAAGTATAGATACTAAATTTTATCCTGTTCCACGTTGTGCTTGCGCGCCGTGGAAATTCAGCAAGTATTTCTATAACGTACTTGAATAGCTGAATTGTATTCATGCTTCATTTTTCTTTTCTACTCACTTTATGTGAAAAGGGATAGCCGGCGTTAATCGCGGCGACATCTCCTGACTTCATGTACATACGAAAAATCTGATAAGTAGATAAATTCAGACGTGACAGCACAAAGAGAGCTGCGCAGAAAAGGGGAAAATAAGAAACGACGCAAAGACGAAAAAACGGATGTTGATGATGATGACCACGACGATGGTGATGATCCTAAAGGCAATGGGCATTACAGTGTGCAATCGTATACTCTGTCGTCATTTTTTCGCTTTTGCTTCCATTCTTTGATCGGGCGTTCTTTTCATTTTTTTTTTCATCTGTAGTGACTAATTGCGTAGCACGTTGCTGAGTGGAATACCGCACATACAAGGCTTCAACTCGGACCTGCAGCCGAAGTGCACTGACGCGAAGCGACTCTTTTGTGTCGGTTGTGGTTGGGAGTTGCCTTGACGAAAGCTGATTCATTACTTATTGGAATGGCAGACAGTTCTTCATGTGCTGTCTGCGGCTGCGAGGAGAACAATGACCGCCTATTGTGCCACTGTTCTCAACTTGAAGCACAACGACAATCCATGTCTAACGCATTCAGAAAACTAGATGATCGTCTTCTGAGTGAACAGACAATACTAGAACACTGCCCCCGCCGATCATCGGCTCAGAAGGCAGTGAAGGCACTTTTGTGCTTTCTGAAAACGTCTGGCTCGCGCGAGTGCATTTGACTCCGTTGTGCTCTCTGTGAACGTCTCTCTCTCTCTCTCTCTCATTTATATTCCTCTTCTCCGTTCCCCCAGCGTAGGGTAGCCAACCGGACTCTTGACTGGATAACATCAATGCCTTCTTTTTTTATCTCTCTCCCTCACTGCGATGCAAGCGAGTAAATGGCTTACAAGGAATGAGAACCGTGAGCGGCAGTTGAAATCAACTTTCAAACTGGCATTGAACTGAATGGCTGTTAACTGCGCTTACACGGCCTTTCGGGTTAAATTTTCCTATCACGTGAGCGTGCTCAATAGAGAGTAATATTCGATAAATTATTGCATATTTTCTCGCTACTTTTGCATGGTTGTCTTTAAAATATGTTTTATTTATTACTGCGCTGTAACATTTCACTTTTTTAAACTACAAAACAAAACTAGCGGAAAAAATTTAAACGGGAATCCAAGATGATCCAATCGGAGCCATTGGATTTTCAGTTGGCTAGACATGTGTAGTCACCGGTACTCGTGTCGTCGGTACTTATCGTCGTGCCATACGTTTCTACGTCGTTTTATTCAGTTACTCTAAAGGCCTGGTGGGGGTATTACATAGGAGGGAAATTATATGAAAACGAAGATACACTGTAACTCATTGAAAATATTGAATCGAATTGAAATGAATTTCATGAATTGAGATAACTACGTGGCGGCAAAAGAAAAAGAAGAGGAAGAGAAAGCGCGATACAAGACAAAGAATCTAGTACATACTACAGCTAACAGAATTGTTAGCAAATACACAATGGTGCAAACATCGCAATATAGATTCCTATACACATTAGTGAACGTGAAACAACGGAGCGAGAATTGCAATGACTAAATAATCTATAGGAGGGCCTGTAGTTGCCAGTTACTTGACACTAAGTACACTGAACCGAAGAGGGCATCTGCGATTTAAATCTAGAGGAAATAAAAATAAAACAGTAACATGACACAAGTGAACTGAATTTAAAAGTGATAGAAGTGGAAAACAAAATCAGTAATGTTCTTAAGAATGTGCTCTTTACGTGACTAACAAATGTATCATGATCGGTAAGACATGCAACATCTTCTGAGAGCTCATTCCAGTGTCTGATAGCGACAATAAGTGGCGAGTAAAAAAAGCGGTTAGTTCGCGCATATATATACAGTGTGTTTCAATGAACACTTTCAAAAATCTTTAAAAATTGCCTCTGGCAGATGTCACAATTCTAGTTCATGAGCTGGTCTACTCGAAGCGGTGGACAATACTTGCACAGGACATTGAGATGCAAAATTGACTAATTAATAAACATTCACCAATTAAGCTTTATCTAATTACATTATGGCCCATATTCCAATTTACAAATTATAGCAGTGGACTTCGCAAGGCGGATCCACTTGGAACGAATTCTCAGGACAATACCAGTTTCGAGATATACATTCCCGAAGTTTGCGGAGAAATGCATTGGCGTTCCAGTTAATTTGTTAAAAAAACGTCGTTTCATGCACTGAAGCACACAAATAACTGGAACGCAAACGCGTTTCTCCGCAAACTTCGGGAATTTATATCTCGAAACTGGTATTGTCCTGAGAATTCGTTCCAAGTGGATCCGCCTTGCGAAGTCCACTGCTAGAATTTGTAAATTGGAATATGGGCCATAATGTAATGAGATAAATCTTAATTAGTGAATGTTTATTAATTAGTCAATTCTGCATCTCAATGCATTGTGCAAGTATTGTCCACCGCTTCGAGTAGACCAGCTCATGAACTAGAATTGTGACATCTGCCAGAGGCAATTTTTAAAGATTTTTGAAAGTACTTGTTCACTGGAACACCTTGTATAGGCTGCACTTTAAAGGAATGATCTAGTCGAGAAAAAACGCGATAAACCGGCGTGATGTAACGAATGGCGAAGGGTGAATGACTGGGACAAAGTTTTTGGAAAAAGACAGCAGCGCTTGACGCCTGCGATATGCAAGTGAAGGTAATTTGAGCGATGTTTTCATTTCCGTTATGCTAAATGTTCGAGAGTACTTCCTTGCAAGAAAACGGGCGGCTTTGTTTTGAAGTAATTCTAGTTTGTAGATTAGGTATAATTGATGAGGGTTTCATATTATAGATGCATACTCTAAATTCAAGCGTACCAATGTAGTGTAAGCTAGTAGTTTTCTATCGGTGTTAGCAGAGTTTAGGTAGCGCCTAATGAACCCGGCTGCGCGAGATGCTTTGCTAACCACCTCATCAATATGCCGATTCCACGAAATATCCGATTTCAAATTAATTCCTAAATACTTCACATTAGGCACCATTTCGATGAGCGTGTTATTTAATGTGTAACGGCATTCGACTGTGGTGTTTGATGTAGGAAATACCATGGCTTTTGTTTTTAAAACATTTATTTTCATCTGCCACACTTCGCACCATATCGTAATTTTGTTTAGATAATCCTGGAACCTGTCAACATCCGAAGTATTAGTGACCGGTCTGTATATCGAGCAGTCGTCTGCAAACAATCGTACCGTAGAGCATATGTTAGCGTTTCGGTCGTTCACGTATATTAGAAATAAAATGGGTCTAAGTACGGTTCCTTGGGCCACCCCAGATTTGACTTGTGCTACTTGAGATAGGTGTTGATTTACAGAAACTGCCTATGAGTGGCCCGTTAAATAAGTTTCTATTCACTTGAGAATTTTCGTGTTTATGTTTAGGTGTGGAAGTTTCTTTAATAAGCGGATATGTGGAACCTTAACGAAAACTTTCTTGAGATGTATAAACCCGGCATGTACGTCCGATAAAGAATGTATGGGCTTATTGAGATCAGTAATTAATTCGAACAACTGCGTTTCGCAGGAATGTCCTTTTAGAAAGCCATGCTGACTATGGGGGGAAGAAAAAATCGGGCTTCGTTAGGTGTTTAACAACTGCTGATGATATGATATGCTCTAGAAGTTTGTAAGCGATGGTAGTTAGCGAAATAGGTCTGTCATTCGAGGCTATTGAAGGGTCACGGGATTTTACTACGGGGATAACGTGACTGATTTTCCAGTCATCTAGCACACGTCCGGAGTCAGGACCTGGTGAAGAGTTCATTGGCAGTCAATATATAGCTGCTGATCTGCCCTGAGGGGTGATGGTTACGTCATCCGTGTTAGCACTTAAACATCTAAAGTACAGGTAAGAAGAAAGGGGTAGTTCGTCGGTAAATACAGAGCTGAAAGAAACTTAAGTTCCTCAGCTGGCTCTGCCGGGGGAAGAAACTGTCCGTCCTTATTAATTGATATAGGAGTCTGTGAAGAGTAGTTGGGCTTAATCACTTTCCAAAATTTTTTTGGGTTGCTTCGGACGGGACGGAAAAAAATTTAATGGAAAAAGGACCTGCGAGGTTGCCAGCCCGGGCTCAGGCCACCCGGGCATTGTGTGCGGTGAGGCATAGCCTTTCCACCGCTGCCCGGGCCCGCTGGATAGCCCATAATTGGTCGTGTAGTTCTGAGCTAGTCAGAGCGCTTAGCCATCGCTCCTCGAGAAGGTCCGGTTCTATCTTGTCCTCTACGTATACTGAACCGATCTGTGTGCACTTCCACAAGATGTGTGCCATGTCTGCGTGTTCGTGTTTGCAGAGCTTGCAGCTTGCGTCTGGATATTGTGTTGAATTTATTCTGTTTAAGTGTACTGGGTTTCGGAACGTTCTGGTTTGCAATCTTCTCCAATCTGTTTCTTGAGACCTGTCGAGTTGTTTGTGGGGTTGTGGGTATGCTTCTCTTTGTTTCGTGTAGTGTGTCAGTATGTCGTGGTACGTGACCAGTCTGTCCCTGTCGTCTTTTATCGCTTCTTCGTCGTCCTCGCCTCCTCCGTCTTCTCCATCGCCTCCGCCGCAGTCCTTTCCTCTTCCCCAAGGGTTGCGGGGTGTTGGGCCGTCACTGTCCGTGCCGCGGTGGGTTAGTGTTCGCGCGACTCGGTGGGCCTTCTCGTTGAGGTTGGGAGGGGCATTCATGGTAACTTCTCCCATATGTGCCGGGATCCATTGAAGGTATTTGGGTGTAATTGTGCCGTTCTTAAAGTCTTCTGCTCTGTGGTTCAGGATTTTGGCCGCCTCGGTGGAGACCCATCCCTTTGTGAAATTCCTAATAGCCGTCTTCGAGTCGCTGATTATTGTTCTGTATTGTTGCCGACCGCTGATTATAGCCAATGCGATTGCCGTTTCTTCCGCTGCCTCCGACGATCTAGTCCTTACGGAGCCCGCAGTCACGGTCTTTCCTTTCGTGCATACGACGGAGAAGAGTGGAAATGTCGTGATTGTAGAACTTATATTTAGCTGCTTGAATTTCATTTTGACGAAGCTGTGCAGGTTCATGGTACAGAAATTTGCAAGTTTGATCAGATCCCGTGAGTTTCGCTTTTGAGTATAAGCGCTTCTTTTTGTTCATGCAGCGTTTGACGTTCGTGGTATACCGCGTGTTTTGTGTAGATGATGTGATTACAACCTGCGGAATGTATTTGCGCTTTAATGAGGTAAATTTGTCTCGAACGATTCTCCACTTTTCATCTATTCCGCTCAGATGGATTGAACATAAGAAGTCTGCCATAAAGGATGTCAATTCGTCGCTTACCATTTCAGAGTTAGCGCGCGAATATTCAAAAATGATGTTTTTTTTTTTTGCTTCGGGAACTTTATTTGTTGCATAAAATTCCAAATGCAGCACTTTATGGTCACTTAGACTTTCAAAAGCATAGATACTCATATTTTCCGGGTGTGTGGTTAGTAGGAGGTCAAGGACTGCAAGGCCACGTGTAGGGACAGTAACAATTTGTTGTAAATTAAACAAGGCGAGCACATAACGAAAATTTTGGCATTCTTGAGCCATTTTTGGGTCTGCACAACTGCCAATCAATGTCGGGGTAATGGAAGTCTCCGGCAAGGATTATTGATGCCGTCGGGAGTCTGTTTTGCACAAAGTCGAATGAGCTGTTTAGATACGGCGCAAGTTGCAGACGGATATAATTTGACTCACACCCATAAAATCTTAAGGCATGACTGAGTATCCATAATTTGTGCTTGCATATGCTTCTTGACAGTGATTAAGATGCCTCTACCTCGACAGACAACCCTACCTTTTCTGAATACCGAATAGTTGTTTGATATAGCTAGCTCGTGGTTATCAGTATCCGGAGGTAACCAAGCTTCTGTGCCGAGTATTATGTAAGTGGAATATGATTCAATAAAGTTCGTCTTGCTTGTTAAACAGGCTCCCAAAGTTTGAGGTAATAATAGACAAGGCAGTATCAGAGCATGCTTTCTTATTTCACTGTACCTTCTCAGCCTTGTCAGCTTTGGAAAGTGCCGTAATTTGGTCTGTCGACTAATCAAATGTGTAAACCTCAGTAAACCTCATTGTTAAGTTTTAGTTTATCAAACAACACCTTGAACTTTTCTTGAGGTTTCTTCTCTGTTCAAGCGAAGTCTCAGAGCTTTTTCCATATGAACTGCACACACGGCGAGAAATCTTCAATTCAAACAGGAGGCGATCGTACTTCTTTAAGTTTGAATGCATTCTTTAATATGTTATTCTTATTCTTGAAATTCAGAAGTTTCGCAATGATTGGGCGCGCGCGGTCCCCTGTTCGATGTCCTATTCTGTGAGCATGTTGATATTCCCCGACTAGTATTCCAAGGTTTCTTGATTCAAAGTCTACTACCAGTTCTTCTGTATCCTTCCATTTTTCGGACGTTTGTTATGGGATGCTTTTAAAAATCAAGTGATTGTGCCGCATTCGATTATTAAGATCCTCAACGGCTAAGCTTGACTGCTCGTGTTGTTTGGATTCAATTTTGTTTAGCTTGTCTTGGGATTCCATTAACATGCTTCCAACTTTGTTCACGTCGTCAGAAAAGGTCTTGACAGTATCTGACCATTCTTCTAGCTTAGAAAGGCGCCGCTTTAGGTCCGTAACATTCGTCTAAATTTCTTTCATCTTGCTCAGGATGTCTTTCTGGAATTTTTCATTTGATGTTGCTAGGTCCCCGACTATAGTAAGCAGTTGGTCTACGTAGTCAGAGCCGGGGTTGGTTTCAATGTCTTCGGCGCAAAGAAGAAGATGTGTCAAGCAAAGCAAAACCGACGTAACCGTGCATCCTGCACGTACGTTTGCATTTAGCTCTCTTGGGTGTACCCACACAAACAAATACATCTGTCCTACCCTGACTCGACCACCGAAGCAACCAATCCGAACGCGGTAGGTTACTACATCTACACCCATGTCTTGACATAAACACTTCTACAATGATACACAAGTGGGATCTGCAGCCGAACAAATAGATGTGTCGCAAGAAATGTTGACACACTCACCTAGAATGTACAAACAGAACCGTATAAGGGCAAGAAATTGGCCCCAAATCCCGCTAGGAAGTAGTCGCGCAGGCTTCAAATAGTGGCACAGATGGCGCTACGTTCAGGATGAACGCGCTTGCTCTGTTCACCACGCTGTAGACTACGCCTAGTCACTCGCTGTAACCGCACGTGTAGCTTGATAATCAGTGACAGCTCCCACAGTCGCTGCGGCGTCAGCTGGTCCAGGACGGTATCGACGAAGAAAGTTGGCATGCCGTGAGCTATAATGTACAAACAGAACCGTATAAGGGCAAGAAATTGGCTGCAAGTCCCCTCCCCCCTTTTTTTGTGTGCAGATTTCCAGTATTAATAGGTTCTACAGTAGTGTAGCAGGTGAACGTTCAACGAAATGTCGTTGAGGCGGCAAATCAGTTGTGATAATCGCGATGATAGCCTCCTTCTTCTTGTCGCAATGCACCAGTCTCAGTTGGCAGCAAATAACAGACAGCTGAAGGCCCTGGAATTACAAAGGTGAGTTAAGAAGGAAAATGAAAGCTGCGGAAAGCCGTCGTCGACTACTAGCCGCATTCTCTGTTGGACTGTGATCGAGAGAAAAGAGGATATGAAGCCACTTCCCTCCTCTGTCGTGGTACGAGACCACACTGTCGAACTTGACTGACGACTTTAAAAGAAACTTCAGGGTGAACCGGCCAACTGTTTCTTACATTGTGTGCAGTGTCACTCACTGGGAAGGGTAGACACCAACATGCGGAACGCTATCCCTCTGCATAAACGTGTGGCAGTGACGCTGTACACGTTTACACGCTGTACAGGGCAGCAGCGTCAGCTGAAGAAAGGTCAGCCTCGAATCGATTTGGCATAAGTGCAGCGTCCGTGAAGATTATATTTCACGAGTTCTGTTTTGTTATCGGGGACAATGTGGAATCGCAGTTTGTGGGCATACCTGCAGGTGATGTGGAGCAGCACATATATTCGACAGTTCTTGGCGATGTTGGGATTCCAGCAAGGGTTTGGTGCACTTGATGGGGGCCACATAAAGGTGCCACCTCTAAAGGAGCACGCCCAAGATTATTACTACTATAAGGGCTGGTATGGCATTATTCTTTTGCCGCTTGTAGACCACAATTATAAGTTTCTTTTTTTTTGCAAATGTTGACTTGCCGGGCCGGAACCATGACTCAGGAGTGTACTACCGCTCAAGCTTGCCTAGGATAATCGGAAGTGATCTTTTCACTAAGCTTAAAAGAGTAATTGAAGGAGTTGAAGTTGGTGGGCCGGAATATTGTGTAACCAAGCCTTTCCTTTACTGCCAAACTTGATGAAACCGTACTCCCAGCGGCATACTAATGACCCATCTGTACAAATGTACAACTACACGTTATTAAAGGCAAGACGTGTGGTTGAGAATGCCTTTGGGCGACTGAAGGCAAGGTTTCGAATCTTGAAAGGACTCGAGTGTGATGTTACCAACGCAGCTCGTATTTTGCGCATTTACTGTGTGCTGCACTGTATTTGTCAAGACATGCGTGACCAATGCGATATGCAGTGGAACGATGATGAAGCAACCAATTTGCTGTCCCAGCCATTCTGCGTAAGCAACGCTGCTGTTTTTTGAGGGGAAAGAGTGCGCTATGCCTTAGCGAAACACCTTTCTGTCAAGTCCTGTCTTTCTCACTCTCGCGAGAGCCAGCCGGAAACTTAGGCTACTAAAATTGAGTATTGACTGTACATTCAACTCCACAAGTCCATCTTGTCGGTCTGACCATATTACAGCTGAATGAACCTTGAAAGCTGGCATTTCGACCATTGTTGGCTACTGATGTGGCAAATGACTGATTACACCCCCATGCGAATCGAGTGCCAATTCTAAATTTCGCAAGTGTTGTATTTTTATACGCAGTTGATAATTTGGTAACCTAATAGCACTTTACTGCAGCGCTATGGGGCATTAAAACGGCAAACAATGCGTATTTTTCTCTGGCATGGCACTGTTCAATACAGTACACTGAATTTTACCAAGTCGCATTGCTGGTTAATAATGCAAGAGTAGCGACATGGATTTAAACATTTGTTGCGTGGTGTCTGCCGATAATAGATTATACTAGAGCTCAGTACTGCAAAATGGGTTACCGTGTGTGGCTAATAGTGTTTGTGGTTAATATTCAGTTAAATTTAATTATTTAATTTAGAGTTTATTTATCTTCAGTTAATAAAAACTCAAGCACTGTCAATGCCTTAGGCCATATGCACGTGTAGGCACATTCTCTCAGAGTCAAAGAAAACGTCCTTCCTTGTGTGCCCGAAGTAGCTCAGCATGCACAAGCAGAAACTTTGTGAGACAGCAAACTTTTCAAAAACCACTTTTGTGTTTATTTACGGCAGATTGCCATAATGATTGCTGAGAATAGAAACGAGGTTTCTCTGAAGATCATTAGACTCTTCCTGCAGCTGTGCTTTCTTCGCAAGCCTTAGCTCCTTAGCTATTTTATTGGCTTGTTTAGATTCAACTTCAAAGAGTTGAGCCACTCTGTCAATAGCAGATGCATGTGGCCGCTTCCTGTGGGCACTGCCGTCTGTTCCTTGTTCTGGGGTGGCTTAAGATGTCGCCGGCAAGGCTTCCGAATAATCTTGCGGAGCAGCACATAGGGTGTGTGTTAGCTCGTGCATACTCCTAAGAGGCTACCACTTGAGCCCCATCCTCGGCTTTGGTCACAATGTCACCTGAACGGAAAAGATAAAATATGTCATACTTTGCAGCACAGGGCCTCTTCAGTGAGTACAAATGTAATCCCAGCACTTCCATATTCACTTCTTGCTCATTATGTCGCAGTTTATTGGCTGTTTGCATTTAGAAACGGTTGTTTGCTATGTAAGACTATAACTTGCAGCTACGACTCGCTACCCTGTGTTTTAGGAAGAGAAGCCCTCGTCCGGTTTGCATTTTGAGCGCTTCCCTTTGGAAGATGATGCAAATAAACAAGTGTTTTCTGTCAGGCATGGTAAAGTTATTGAATGATGACTAACAATAGCCTTACTAAACAGTGAATAACACTTTTTTGAAAATTTGCTTACCATGTCACTGCAACAAAGACATGTGGCGTTGGTATAGTGACATCCGTTTGGTATAGTGACATTTGGTATAGTGTCATCTGTTAAAAATGTCTCTCTTTTTCTTCTGGAATAAACATAACTTTGAAGTTGGCGCCTGTACGGTCGTCTTCTATTTTTAATGTCACCTGCGTTCTTACGCCAACCAACTTCCTGTACTTGTTTCGTCTGAGCTGTATAAATGCATTCATAAATAATATAAAAAGTGCATGTATATGGTGCAAACATTGTCTTGAATTACTCATTTCTTATTGGAATGTCCAACACACCGATATGTGACTCGTGCAACTGTGAAGAGACGATTGAGCATGTGTTGTGTTTTTGTGATCTCTATGACAACGAACGCGACGTTCTTGAGAGGGTGTTAAACCGATTAGATAACAGACCATTTTCAGAGACTAAGGCTTTCGCACCATGGCCCCATGCGTCGCAGGCTTACTAAGCGACGCGGGCACAGCTACATTTCATGAAAGCGACTGGCCTCAGTGAGCGATTATAAGCGTGAAGTTATGGACATCCGCATGTACTCATACCGATAATGCCTTCTTCCCTCTCTCTCCTTTCTTTTCTTCCTTTAAATCCGCTTCCCCTGAGTAGGATAGCAAACCGGACGTGTGTCTGGTTGACCTCCCTACCTTTCCTTCATTCGTTTTCATCCTCCTCCTCTTCCATCAATGACTAGTACGTATTTTTAGAGCATCGTGCTTTCATAACGACACATAGGAATTACCCCAACGCTTCTTACATCATATAATTATTGTCTCACCCGCAAGCTCTCTTTGACGAGGCTGAGGTCATTTGCCGGCAAGGTTGCAAGAAACCTATGCGGGCGGTTGTAAAGAGGCCAGCTCACCCGGGTGCTGACCCAGTGCCCGCCTTGCCCTTTTGTCAGAAGAGAAAGAGAAAAAGCATAGATACGATATGCCAAACACTGCTCTGAATTCAAAAGTTCTCGCCCAGTTTTTTTAATACCCTACATAACAATTGACGAGTTGACAGGTACGAAAAATGTGGTCTGTACATACAGCTTGCGAACGATTTTTTAACATTTCATTACTATTATTACTGTCCTTCCCTGCACTTAACATATAAAACGAAAGATTTCAAGCACAATGCATACCAATAGAACCTTCACGTGTTTTACGTAAGAAGGGTCAGCAAATTATAAGGCTGAGTGACTACGGCGTTTCTCATCAACCTAGCTTCCTGAAAAGTTCATCGTAGAGTTTGGTTCATACGACGTTTCTGTGCGCTGCGACGCAAAATTAGTAGGGTAGAAACTTCGGCTGGTTTGGGTAGATAGTTCAAATTTTGGAAGACGAGCGCTTAGACGAGATACACAGAGAAGAATGAGAATAACGGCGCAATGTGTGTATCGTTATTTTTTGTGTATCTCGTCTAAGCGCTGGTCTTCTAGAACTTGAACTGCAAAATTGAACTCCTCGTTGTGCATACCTGTGGCGGTAATGGGGTACTGCTGCATTGACGGCACAAGTTAATCAGCACGGCTTTCTAAACGTAGACTGCACGAATATTGTAGAACGACTGTAGTATTCTCCACAATATGCATTCGAAAATGATGGGTCGATAATGCGACAATGTGAGGACTACGGCGCGTAGTCAACCCATCGCAAACTCCACGAGGCCTACACCGTTGCACGAGGATTGTTGCGCGCAAGGCATGCAGCACATACGAAAGTCTAGCGTGACAGACATCCGCGCACGTGCGAATTATGGTCTTACCTGTACTGTTGCCCCCAATTTTCGATCTTGTTGCGTATCTGCTTTGACGTCGCAGAGATCCCGCTGGCCACCATGTTGAAAATCTCCTTCATGGTGTCATAAACGTGCGTATTATGCTTATGAGCGCGCAGTTGCGGGAAATGGTTCTCCCATAGATTTATCACTACGTCCGTCATGGACCTTGTCCACATGAAACGCTTCACAGCATGGGCACCTGCGGGTGGCACATTTTCATCCATGGAGGTTGCCTTCTTTTCAAATCGCTGTCTCTGATCAGTCAACTGTCAGCTCAGACCCTCGACCTCCGTTGAGGCCAACGATCGTTGAGATGTCGATGACAGTTGGAGTTGCTGTGTAAACTCGGTAAACTGCCATTGACATCAACTGCCATCAGCTCAATGGCGGTCGAGAGTGCCCGTGGAAAGAGGGTATTACCCCAGTAAGGAGTAGCAGGCTGAGACATGCTCTCCCGGCCGACCCAACCTCTTTTCTCTTCATTAAAATAACCTCCTCCTCCTACACGTTCTGGTGGTTTTATATTTTGTTTAATACTCAAAATGTGTCACCGCCCGCCCTCTTCCTCAAGTGTGCGCTGAATGATAACAATGTAATAGGCCTAGGGCTCGATACCAAGAGCCGCCTTAAAGACCCACCAATTTCTTTTGAGTAACTGCAGCGTTGCACTTATGTGCCACGTAATGCCATCTCTCGACCGTTCACCGCACCACACGCTTCGCATGAGTGGCAGCAAGGCTAGCCAATGAATGCGTAAGATCGCAATTAAATTTTGCTCACCCTATTACGCAAATCTCTACTGGTCTAATGCTGCAAATTTTCATGTTTTTCGACTAAATAATTACCGCCAGTTCGAGACGAAGTTTTGAGTGTTTTGCAAGTGGCGCGTAGGTATGAGTAGCTTGTCCAAAACGTAAGATCTTAGTTTATTCAGTTGATGATGTCGGTACTGTCAGAGTTCTAGATACTTTAATGTATTAGTTTCGAAACGATGTAAATAATTCACGTTTGCCTGGCGCGAGAAAGTTTTGTAGCTCTTCTTAGGACTTCTGCTTCCGTATAGAGAGAAATATGAATTTCAGCACATACATTTTCGGTCGACATAGCAAGAAGAAAAAGGGGAACGTTGAAACGAAGCGTTTAAAATCTTGCAGAACGTGGCGGCCGAAGATCATGCGCATGACATGAAGCGAATGAAAGCGAGGATGGAAGCGTTTTCTAAAGGCAATGATGTGGTCCCAAATCCTGGCCGCAACATCGTCAACCGGGTCCTCAGTTTTTTTTCAGTCGCATAAAGCTAAAAACAATAATGATAAATAAATGCAACAGTGCCAGCCGTAGACTGTGAGACCAAACACCTATCAATTAACTTGTAACGTCACTCCTCACATCATCCCACTTTCAACGTGTGTCCTACGTTGAAAGCGGGACCTTGTGAGGAGTGGCATGTAGCACTACCGGTATACTGGTGCAAAAGGCGCATGAAATAAAGGCTCTGCTGGACGGCAACTCAGTTAAAGAATAACCATATAGAATAACCATAAATAACCATAAATAGAATAACCATATGCGCAGTTTCATATTGCCTCCCGCAAACGCGTGCCTATTACACTTTTAAAAAAAGTTTACACCCTTTGGGGCGCATCTTGTCCCAAAACGATAATCGTCATCTGTCTTGCCTGCATTTCCTTTCTCTAATGCTGCGAGCCCGGTACTTCCCAGTCACGAACGGCTCGCGCGTTATCAGCGTAACACAGTATTCTCCACAGGAAAGTGGCGGCCGCTGAGTTTTCAAGAAAGGAAAGGCAAGAAAGGCAAATGACGATTATGAAGATAAGCCCCAAAGGATGCAAACATTTTAAAGAGTGTAATAGGCAACGAATTTTCCGTTCCTATAATGTAAAAACAGGATTCTTATAAGCACCGAAATATTTCTCGAAGTTATATGCGCTGCTGTAGAGGTTTAATGCTATTCGAGGACCAGATTTACGATGTTTTTTGACCGTCTACCGTTGGCCAGTGCATATTTTGCGGAGCGAACAATACCAAACGGGCTTACGGCAATCAATGATTAGTCTTATGTGAGAATGCTTTTGTGACTTTCCACCTTTCTTATCTATCGACACTTGACGTCATGTGTTCTGTGTCTGTAAGGGCAAAGTCGCACTGCCGTACAGAGTGCCATACGAGAACTCAGTGGTATAACAACTCCATATCGTTAGCGGTACGTATATTGGGTGGAGTTAGGACTCCGGCACTCTTAGCGCTCTGGCGTTGCACTATGGGCGAGAGACGACCTCCGTTCCGTGGCCTGACCGCCGACGCCGAAGAGAAGCAAGCGGGCTTTTGAAGTGACAAAGAAGAGAAAAAGGGAAAAGAGCAACGCTCCCGACAGTGTCGTCGAAAGAATACCCGCGGCAAGATTAATTGGAGAGCCATTTGTTCCTTCCCCGCCGCTTTTTCCTGGTATTAATTACGTTTCCACTTGGAGAAGAATACGCTCTCAAATTTCGTCTCGTTCCGATGGGGGAAACGAACGAGCCAGCTCGGCAAGAAATATTTGGGAGAATTCGACGTCGTCGACTATGGAATGGGAACAGCTCGCTTCGACGGAGGAGTTCGGGTTTGCCGAAGATGAATCGCTCGCCGAGCACGGCTAAGATAAATTTCTTCCTTGTCTGTCGCCGGCACGCGTTCAAAAAACTTGGTCGTCCTCATTTTGAGGCGCCTTTTATATTTCACTCGAGTGGTTGTGTTCGTTTGCTTCTTTGTTTTCGTTCTTCTCTTTCTACCGCAGCGCTCCAGAACCGGGAGGCGGAAATTGAGGCTGAAGAACTGGCTCTATCGCAACCGCGCGAGAATTAAATGCGGGGTGGTTTCCACTGCGGGGAGGCAGTTTGTCGACGTTGTCGAGTAGCGCTGTGACAGGTGTCGCTTCCTTTCGAATTGCGTTTCGTTTGCGCACGCTGAATAAATATATCGTGCGCTCTCCGAACTGTGTATCTTGTTGCCGGCGTGTCTATGCTGAGCGGCGCGGTAGTGCAGGATTAATATTCCCTTAAAGCGCACCCCGGTGCTGACCGTGTTGCTGGGTTGTGCGTGCGACTGGCGGCGGAGGCGAGCACATGGCTTACCAGGGAGCCCTTGTTGGTCGCCAGAAACTATAAGTCAACATAGAACAAAGGTGTGCAGTATATTAGGGCGAGGATGATAAGCGAGTCTCCCCCTCACCCTGAACAAAAAAAAAAAAAAGAGTATACGACGTGTCGTGTCGGTATGAGTGGCGCCATTCACCGCGAATGAGAGCTTCAGGTTGCCAGCTTTTTTCTTTCATTTTTTTTCAGCTGATGAAACATTTTTCGCTCTCTCCCAACGCAAGAGATAAGCGAAGCAATTCAGAAACTCAAAAGTACTCGTCTGCGTTTTGGTCGTATACTACTCTAGCCCACACAGGCGCTGTTTCTGAGGGAGTGCGGTGTTCTTTGAACAGTCGCTGCTGCAAGACCCGCGGCCGAAGGGGCATTATTTCACGAATGCTCAAGAAGGAGTGCTCGCAAATCATCATCGCCATCATCATCTTCTTCCCCTCCTCCTCCTTCTTCTTTTTTCTCCATTGCAGGAGCAAAGCGCTGTGTGCTGCCCGCCACGATAATCCCACCTCCCCTTCTAGCCACCATAGTCAAGGGATAGAGAAAGGTTACGTAATTTCAGGTATTTCACAGCAACCATAATTATCAAAAAGCAGAAAACTACTAGGTAAGTAGGATTTGAGGCAAAACATACACGCACGCACTCACTCACGCACGCACATACACACATACACGCACACACACACACACACACGCGCGCACACGCACACGCACACACGCACACGCACACACACACACGCACACACAATCTTTTTGATGTTGTTGAATGCATGCTTGCAACAAGTGTTCGAGACGCTTAGATAGGGCAAGATATTGGTAAGCAGGAAGTGGCATCTGTGAATGAAACTATGACATTCAAGTATCAGGTGACCTCGCTAACATCGGCTCACTTTTTTATTTTTGTTTATTTTTCGGCGGCTGACAATCTTCACGCGCTTATCTTTGAATTCTGCATTTTGCTTCTCAGTCGCGCCGTTTTACGAGTCAGCAACCTTAACAAAACAAAATATGACACAATCGGGCGTACCTTGCGGTCACGCTTGTCTAATCAGTTAAAGCTATAGGTAAATAAGGTATCCACAAGCAATCACTAACCGCGAAGCAAGCGCCAAAATGTGTCTTTCATACAGAGCTTCTATTCCCCTATGTGGCTGGGATCCTGCTAATCTGTCCCGATCAGGAGTGCCCGCTCACTATCTAGATGCTATGCTATAAAAACTGTCAAAGTGCGAACATCGTACAAACTCTTTCTCTCCGCAGGGCTGCTACTTCACATAGAGAACGAGCGAATCGTAGCTGTGCAACAAAACCCCGACGTGCGCGCGAACCGCGGGAGTGATGCGCGAGGAGAGAGCACGCCGTTATAATGAAAGCAACGAATGCAATTAAGCGCTTCAGCGTGCGGCTCTCGGCGAGCAGCAACCAGTGCTCCCTTCCTTCTTTATCTGCACGGCTACTATATACAAAAAAGCGTAACGGCGGTCTCTCTGCCCGATGCCCGATATGCGTTTAATGCCGCAGCAGTCACGAAGTTTCTTTCCGAGTGCGCGCACTCGGGTTAAGGATGACAGTGCGCGGCGTATGCGCAGCAGCAAATAGTCCGCAGCCCACCAGCACCGCCCAGGCGATGACTCGCGCTGGTCCACTCGGGGCGCTGATAAGAGATGGGGCCAGTGATGGGGGAAGTGTCCTCGAGCCCGGGAAGGCGCGCAGCACTGGCATCCAACCAAACGAAGCCGCACTTGCTTTACGAGCCTGTTTAATTTACGATGCTGGCATAAACAAGTTCCAGCGCAACGCGGCCCTTCGGTTCATGTTTCTAGCCACGGGTCCTGATACCGAACATCACGCACCACCCGAGCAGCGCGAGCTGCAGACCCAGCGGAGTCGCCACTGTTAAGTTGGCTCATTTTGTGGTCGGAGCTGTTTGCTCCCTGCAGCCGTGTGCAGCCAACAAAACGGACAAAAAAAAAAGGAAGATGGCTCACCGCCCGCAGAGCGCAAGCCAGCGTTAGAGCATTACGGAAGCTCATATGGACTTCATTAGAAGAGGGCTGTAAAAGGTGCACCTCGGGGACTCTCTGGGGCATTGTCTCTGAGCATTAAGTGGGTTCGAGCGTGGCATGAAGAGAGGCGCCCCCTACTTAGCGGTTTTCGCGTATCGAAAACTCTGACGTCGCCCAAATTACTGCCCGTATTTTCCGGCAATCGCCGGGGTTCTGGCGCTCTGAGCTCGAGAAAGAGAAAGCCAACGAGCGCCGCTAGTTGGCTTTCTGCATGGTCCTCCGCCTTCCTCCCAGGTGACCCCTTAGAATTAGACCAAACACACCATCAGTGAGTGCGGCCCAAAATCTCCAGTGCCGTAAACTACGTACACCAAAGCCGCGTTCGCAGCTTTCCCCCCTCCGTCCCCCCTCCCCCCCTCTCTCTCTTTTAGCATCTGCTGATTGCCGTTAGCAACAAGGAAAAAGAGTTTCGCATCATAAGGAACAAACGCGAGAAAGGAACGCCGTAGTACAACTCGAGGTGTTCTTATAGAGCAGCGGCATCAAGATGCGATGCAATGCATGCACGAACAGAGGCTTTCTCTCTAAGTGTTAGGGAATTGCAAGAAACTGAGGGCCGTCGCTAGCAGAGCTTGCAGTCACCTAACAAGAAGTTCGAATTCATATTGAAATTTTATTTCCGTGAGAGGAGGAGCCGGGAGAGAAAGCTATATATATATATATATATATATATATATATATATATATATATATATATATATATATATATATATATATATATGCGTGTGTGTGTGTGTTATTCAAGATTACACGATATATCCTTCTCATCCCGGCCACGCTCCAGCTGGCTTCGTTTGCGGTCTACCTGCTGCAAGGGCATTTCCTTTCGCTGCCGTGGACGTGACCGCTGTCATGGCGTGGCGCAGGCTACTGCATGAATTCGAGAGTGACAGAAACGGGCGCGTGCATTCTCTTTTATTTTTCGTGGACACGAGTATATAACGTAGTCAGTGCAAGTTCCAATTGATTCGCCGATGAACACTTGTTTTGTGATGCCGAATAAAAATAATGTTTGACGGTGACTTGAGAAAAGCAATGCACTTAGTTGAGAGTAAAGACAAGATTGGAATAGAACGTTTCCTACACCCGTCACCTAAATTGCAGTCAATCCCTGCCTTGCGTGTTTATGCACCGGAGTTAGTATATTATAAATAAATATAAAAGAAAAAGAAAGCGTTCCAGCAAGCTGAAACAACACAGGCTCTGTACTAATTAAGAACTGCTCAAAAGCGCTGAAGGAACTGCTATATATATACTACTATCGACAAAAATTGAAAAAGAAAAATTGATATGTTAGGCACCTATATGCGCTCAACTTTCGCGTATTTCCTGTTATTCATGTCGATTTGAGTTCTTGTGGCAATGCCAGAAGAAATTTGTACAAAATAACATTCGCCACTTCGACTTAGACGACTGGTGCATAGCTTGAAAAAAAAAAAATGTCCCAATGTTTGAGACCCAGCTCACTGTTGCTGCCAGCCAGGCGCGTCCTTAAACTCTTTCCGTTGCTGCGATTTAGATGTGGCCGTTCTGGATACTGGGGCTCGCGGCAGGAGCCAGCGCCAGTACATTGACATCATCGAAATGACTTGAACACTCTTGATGACTGAAATTTCATCAGTGTCATGCAACCTTGTTGAACGGAGTCAATGCTGCTGGCGAATCGCGCAGTGCATATGTAAGAAAGGGCACAATTTTAGAAAATTCCGAACTCTATAAAAATCGCTGTAGGAAAGAGCAGTAGAGAGTAGTAGTAGAGAGAGCTGTAGACATGTGACAAAATCATGTGGCCCCACATCCATTCTAGTAAATAAAATAAAACAAAAACCGGTGACGACGAACCATGCCAGCTAGACACGGCCAGTGAAGAAAAACAATGAGGCTATTCCCAGCTGCGCTGGTAAGCTTGCCGCAAATTTCATGTCATTTAATTACAAATAAATATCTGTTTTGATCGCCTTTCTTCTCGACACTAGGTGTGAGTATTGCAATCTTGTTTTCTCTTTCCTTTTTTTTTCTTTTTTTTCGCTCTGCCTTCTTGTTGCTTTGCAGAAGGATTGAAATCCGGGCCAGTTGGTACATAGTTGAAGGAAAAAAAAACAGTCACAAAACACAAAAGACAAGAAGAGAGGTTCACACACAGTCGTTGTGGGTGAACCTCTCTTCTGCTCCTTTGTGTTTTGTGACTGGTTTTTCCCTTCAAATTCTTGTTGGTCTTTGCAGTTTCTATAGGACAGTTACGGAGCGTCTACCTCACAGTTATGATGCTGAAGGCGCTGCCTCACTTTCGCTAAGATTTTCACGACTAAGGCGACAAGAAACAACAGCAGTCGGTCATTTTTCTGCAGTAAGGTTGGCGACAGCGTATCTCTGCAGCCTCAACTTCGTTTACGTTTCATCTTAGTGAAACGATCACGTTTGCTGTGTACTAACTCTGGTGGGCAGGCTCTTCTAGTATTGTGAAGATAAAAAAGTGCGCCACGCTCTTGGTCGTTTCATACGCCTCGTTCCCCGTTCTCATAACTTCCACACACGGTTGTGCCATTTGTGATGGTGTGATCATATTTCTAGGCCCTGATAACTTCTGCATACGCTGCCCGTGGCGTCGTCTGTGAGTGTGCGGTCGTACTAGCCCATTCGTGTAGCTGGCGCCGCCTACAATACCACCGGCTGGAGTCCAGAAACTCCTTCGCAGCTGCCTTCAATAAAAGGAATTGACGAACCAATATGTGTAAAAGCGGTGCCAGTGTAGAAAGGATGGCGGCCAGGTGAGCAAGGTTTATTTAAACGATACAGAGAAAAGCTGCCTAAGTGTGAATGGATTAATCGTCCAGTGACTTTAGCGGCACAAGGATGCTGACAGCGACGGTCATGCAAGTGAACACAGCGATGATGTTATAACGTATAAGGTTGTTTAAAGGACCCGTCACCAGGCACAGTTCGAAGTTTTCGTTATACATTGGAATTGGTAAAGCGTCGCCCGTGGTGTGTTCAGGGCGTGTTCTACTGAAATAACTTTGAACAGGGGTTTGGTAATGAAAGGGATAGAACGAAATGGGGGATGTTGCGAGACGATGACTCAAGGAGGCGGGCTACCCTCTCGACAGCTGAGGCTCTCTCCCATTGCCTCGACCAGCTTCCTCAAGCGACCTTCCTCCCCTACCTTTTCTGATACCGGAGTCGACAGTCCTGGTCACGTTTACGTAATGTTGCAGGCTTTCCTCGTTTTTCCCCCCTTCATCCTCCTTCGCTGTGCGGTGCATTTCCGGGGAGGCCGGTTTTGCGTATTCCGCGTTTAACTGGAATCGCCGTGGTCGCGTTGCTCCTAGCTGTTTGCGCGCTGCGAGCGGGAGCTGTGACGTGGTAGGCGAAACCTGTGGCGTACATTCTATGCTGACGGAGGAGACTGGCTGCTCTGAGAATACGGACGCGCGGACGTTGGTATTAATGTTCAGCCGTTTCTCCACAGCAGATGAACGTAATATTTAACAGCCACGACAGTCTCAGCGTGACTTACTAGTCTTCTTCGCATGCCGTGCCCAATCCTGGTGAGGGGTCATCTAATAAATGATTTCAGAGCGAAGGAACTAGCATTCAATATTACGGCCACGGTTGTCAGCGTACGTAAGTGGCTAGTGCCGTTTTTTTGTGTACTTTCAGAATTTTATGCCAAATGATGCTCTCCGCATCAAAATAGCTATGTTTAGCCGAACAGTTTGCCAGCCTACTCGCAAGCACATGACCGCGCTGACCATTCGCTCAAAGTACACTTATGGCTGCTTGTTTGTATTATATGCCGACTATTTTGTTCGAAGATGACTACCATTTCGAATGCGGACATAATGCCGAACAACTGAGAGCCCTGGTACCATGTTAAAGCCGTCACATTACTCACTTAACGGCCGCAGCATGTGGTCAACAAGTGCGTTGGAATTTTTTCCTAGCCGCGAGGTGGTTGAGCACGAATATACTCCATGCTCTCGTGTAAGCCGGTGAGGCAGGTCTCGCTCGGCGAAATGCGAGCATGTTAAACATAACCAGGAAATGTTCTTCTATCCTATTTAAAGTTTTTTGTTCTCTTTCTCCACGACAGACTCATTAGTCGCGCTGTACGCAAACCATATCGCAAGCTCCGAGCCTGCATGGTTATACTACGTAGGCACTCGTCTTTCTTTTACAAGAAAAAAAAAGTGATAGAGCAATGCTATCCAAATAGATATGACTGCCCTCATCATATAACTGATATAGGCTGCTTTGTCGCAGTTTGACTGAGCTCTTGCCAACCGTGCAGCATCAAATATACATGCAGAAAATGAGCATACAGACAAGTTTCTGTTTTTCATTTTACAGTTTAAAATTAAGGTCACAGAATGTATGAGTAACATAACATGAAGTATTGAAAAGCAATATGCACGCAAAATACAAACAAGAGCTACTTCGAGACATGCATTGGGTATCACCATAAACATTAATCGAAGACTTTAGCATCATTTAGTCATAAAGCAAAATTTAGATAAAGCGAGGTGCTCGATGCCGTCCACTCGGGTGTAAGGCGCGAGAGAGCGAGACAGATGCACATCTCGCTGCAACAGCAGTGACAGTGCATGCGGTGGCGGAGGGTCGCCCAGCAATTACAGCACGCGACAAATACCCGTTCCGAAATGATAGCCGCCCTGGGCGGCACACGCGCGGATCCCGCGACCCAAGCCGCGGCTGCACTTGCCTGACAATTTTTCGGGCTTGCTAATCACGCTCGCGTGTCGCGGTGCGCGTTTGTCTCTTACTTGCTACCACTGTTGTGAGGAGCGTCTCTGGGCACCCCACGCTCTCTTAGAGGAAGGGTGCGGAACGGAGGACAAAAGAGAGAGAGAGAGAAAAAAAGGGGGAGGGGGAACCTCGCGCGTCTCTCTGGTAACGACCTCTTTCCTCGCAGGTGAATAATGGGGCCAATTTTCAGCCGCAAAGAACGAAAGGAAAAAAAGAAACCAAAAACAAAAATACAGAAAAAAGAAACTTTGGGAGTGAAGGGAACAATGCAAAATGCTGCAGATTCCGCGCATTTGCCGCAGCAATAACGGGAGCGCGAGGAAACAAACAAATGCGCTCGAAAGCAGGGAATATATGTAGAAAGCTGCTTGTAGAAAAGGGAGTTTCTTTTATTTCTTCTTTATGCGTTTAATTGCGTAAGCAAATGGCGTTGTTGGAAGGGTAGCTTCGATAAAGAAAGCGACGAAGGCTTGCATTTGAAGAAGCGCGCAGCATGTAATGAATGCTGCGTGCAACCTCTGTTTAGTGATGAGCGAAAATTTTCCGTCTCCCACCCAGCTTTTCTTTTTTTTCACGTCTTGATGTCGCCCCTAGTCATGCAAATGCTTTAGTTCCGTTACTTCGTTCAGTCTTCATCGCTCCCCAGAAGCTGACCGAGGAAAAGAAGGGACGCTGTTGTTTCTCGATCTCGGCGGTTGGAGTGCAAGACACTTTGCTTTTCGAATGCCTTTGGCGGGAAGCATTTCTTTCCTAGGTTCGAGACTGCGGCCACGTCGTTTCAAAATTGCCGGCCACGTAAAATATGATGATGACCGGAGCGTCTTTTTGCAGTCCCCCTCTTTTCTTTCTTTTTTTTTCTTTTTTTCTTTTTTTTTTTAGGAGCGCGTGAATGCAGAATGATCTGCGGGTTATCTCTCACAGCGACGTCCATCGCGACGCTACAATCTGCTTTTCGGACCACCTCATTTTGCTATCTTCCCTTCTTTTCTTTGCTCATTTTTTTCTTCGCCCCCTGAGAAACGTCGCTTGGCGTCATTAAACACAACGCGTGAAGTGCAGTCGTCCCACGGCCGCCACTTTCCGAGCGAGCGCGCGTCATATATTAATTGCTCACCATTATGAGGAAAGTACTGTTCAAGAAAGGCAAAATGGCGCATTTCCGCATTTGTAATCAAAATTCTGCGTAAAACTCAATGCAGGAACGCCTAGCTTAACGGGAGCGCTCGGAATTTGTGCTGCAAATAGCTAGCGTTCTAATAAACGCCTATGTTCAAGTGAAGTGTTCGCGTACATATGGTGCCCGGAAAGGTTCCAACGCCAGATATAAACAAAAGAAATTGAAATTTCACTTGCTGTTTCACGAGCCGAGTAAGCTTCTTAGTGGTGAAATACTATGGGGTTTTAGTGCCAAAACCACTTTCTGATTATGAGGCACGCCGTAGTGGAGGACTGGAAATTTCGACCACCTGGGGTTCTTTAACGTGCAGCTAAATCTAACCACACGGCTGTTTTCGCATTTCGCCCCCATCGAAATGCGGCCGCCGTGGCCAAGATTCGATCCCGCCACCTCGTGCTTAGCAGCCCAACACACATAGCCACTAAGCAACCACGGCAGGTTGGATGTTAGCCAGAAAAGTGACCTAAAGTGGCTGAGAGCTGCCTATTTTGGGCCTCTTTTGAGAAATGGTACTTGATCGGTCCTTTGATCGTTACCTTTTTTTTTTTTTTTTGCAAGAGCATCCACTCCTTCACTACCAGGGATACCACCATGGCAGTGCATCCACTGCAAGGAGACATTTCAACCTGCGTAGCGCAGATGCCATAGCAGTACTCTGCAGTCTTCGTAAAGACCAGGTGGCCCAAGCGACAAGACCACGTGGTGGTAAGGGAAAGGAATCAAAATTCAGCAGCGCAGCTGCCCTGATTGACACTGACTGAACCGTCCATGTACACTAGAAGGTAATCCTAATAAGTCTAGGTGACCGAGCATGGCAGAGCGCGTATGCTTTGAAGAAAATGTGAAGTGCTTGGAGCATGACGCAGACACGCTGGGATTCTAATGAATGACATCAAGCGACCAGGCTGTATCAGTACGTTACCTCTGCTTCGAATCAGGCACGTACCCAGGATTTTTTTTCGGGGGGGGGCCCACCACCTCCATCATCATCATCATCATCATCATCCTGTTTTATGTCCGCTGCAGGACGAAGGCCTCTCCCTGCGATCTCCAATTACCCCTGTCCTGCGCCAATCGATTCCAACTAGCGCTCGCGAATTTCCTAATTTCATTGCTCCACCTAGTGTTTTGTCGTCCTCGATTGCGTTTCCCTTCTCTTGGTACCCATTCTGTAACCCTAATGATCCAACGGTTATCTAACCGGCACATTACATGACCTGCCCAGCTACATTTTTTCCTCTTGATGTCAATTAGAATATCGTCTATACACGTTCGCTCTCTGATCCAAACCACTCTCTTTCTCTCTTAACGTTATGCCTAGCAATCTTCGTTCGATCACTCTTTGCGTGGTCCTTAACTTTCTCTCAAGTCTCTGCCCCATATGCACTGGCAAAATGCACTGGGAAATGCACTGGCAAATGCATTGGCACTGGACATATTGCACTGGCAAAATGCACTGATTGCACACCTTACTTTTCAATAATAATGGTAAGCTTCCAGTCAGGAGCTAGAAATGTCTGCCGTATGCGATCCAACCTATTTTTATTCTTCTGTGAATTTCCTTCTCATGATCAGGGTTCACTCTGATTAATTGACCTAGGTAAACGTACTCCTTCACAGTCTCTAGTGGCCGACTGGCCATCCTGATCTCTTGTTCCTTTGCCCGGCTATTTATCATTATCTTCATCTTCTGCATAATAATATTCAACCCTACTCTTACACCCTCTCTGTTAAGGTCTCCAATCATTTGTTGTAACTCATCTGCATTGTTGTTGAATAGAACAATGTCATCGGCAAACCGAAGGTTGCTGAGATATTTGCCGTCGATCTTTACTCCTAAGCCTTCCCAGTTTAATAGCTTGAATTCTTCTGAGCACGCAGAAAATAGCTTTGGAGAAATCGTGTCTCCCTGTCTGACCCCTTTCTCTATAGGTATCTCCCTGCTTTTCTTGTGTAGAATTAAGGTAGCTGTAGAACCTCTGTAGATATTCTAACGCGAAAGACGAGTCAGTAAGACGAGAAACTATTTACAGATTATATTTACAACAACGGTTGCAGCGCTGACCGGTTAGATTCACAGCGCGAGCTGCAGTTCGTTCTCTCTCCTCTTTTCTAGAATGATGGCACCTACGCGCCTCGTTCAAACAAACAAATACCTCACGTATGTAGCAATATTTTCCAAGCTTTTTACGTAAACGTTCTGTACTCCTTCATTACGTAGTGCCTCTACGATTGCTGGTATCTCTACTGAATCAAATGCCTTTTCGTAATCTATATAAGCCACATAGAGAGGCTTATTGTACTCTGCAGGTTTCGCGATAACCTGATTGATGACATGGATGCGATCCAATGTAAAGTATCTCTTCTTGAAGCCAGCCTGTTCCCTTGGTTGACAAAATCCAGTGTTAACTTTATTCTATTGGAGATTATTTTGGTAAATATTTTATATAATACTGGGAGCAAGCTGTGGTCCCATAATTGTTCAATTCTTTAACGTCTCCTTTTTTTGTGGATTAGTATAATGTCTCCATTCTTCCAGTTTTCTGGGACTCTTGCAGTCGATAGACACTTCGTAAAAAGAGCCGCCAGTTTTCCAAGCATTATGTCTCCTCCATCTTTGATTAAATCGACTGTTATTCCACCTTATCCTCCCGCTCTTCATCGTTTCATGTCTTGCAGGGCCCTTCTGACCTCATCGCTAGTTATAGGAGAGTTTCTGTATCCTGTTCATTACTGTTTCTAAGTGAACTATCGTGACTCCTCTGGGTACTGTATACAGGTCAGCTTAGAATTTTTCCGCTGCTTTTACTATATCTTCGAGATTGCTGATGATATTATCCTTCTTATCTTTTAGTGCATACATCATGGTTTGTCCTATGCCAGGTTTCTTTTTTATTGATTTCAGGCTGCGTTCGTTTTTTACGGCTTGTTCAGTCTTTCTCATGTTATAGTTTCGAATATCAGTTATTTTCGCCTTGTTGATCAGTTTTGACAGTTCCGCAAATTGCGTAACGCTGTGCGGCCGCCAGTCCCATACAACCGCGTAGAGCGCAGGACTCTGCGATTCTAGACGTACTGCGCTCACTGCGAAAGGTTAGAAAAACACCCACATAAGCACGGCAGAGAAGTCGCTATGTGAGGCGGTTCGACCAATAACTGTGGAAACGTCATTCAAAACAAGTAATTGTTCTCCTATTCCGGCGGCGTTTTCTCTACTTCCTTTTTAAATAAAGAGATGTTGATCCATAAATATTCTCATAAACAACAGTCGACTTTTTTATTATTCGCTTTTGCTTGCAGTTTGGTTGTTGCCTTGGCTCTCTCCCTTAGTAGATCGCTTAATTACTCAACTCCTTGCGATTTTTGTTTCCGGTTGCCAATTTTGCACGAAAAGTGCTATACAGTTAGGGAAAAACAGACGAGGTAACGGGCGACAGTCATCTTGCTTATGGGTTTAAGGGTTATTTAAGGGTTTCATGAAGGACGCTCTTTCACATTATTTTATTTCCCACCTTATCTAACTCATATCACGTGTATATGGTTCCGGGCATCTCCCAGCGTCGCGGCGAGCCGTAACTCAAGGAAACAATGAAGCAAAGCGATAAGTTAAACGCAATTGGCGTTTTCTCCGGCCGCAACTCGTTCCATGAGAGTACAGACCAGCTGAGTAACAGCCGCATCCCTCTCCTGGTCCCAAGATCAGCCTAAACAAAGAAGGTTGAACTAACAAAAGCAACAGCTATGCGCGTGACGGTTGAATAGATGGTGACAAATGAACGCATCTCGAGTTAATCCTGCGGGTGCGGAATCTACGAGAAAACTGTCCTTCGCATTACAAAAGATGCCCATAACTACCGCCATCTAAAAGGAGTGAAAAAGGCAGCATAATGCTGACCGATGAACAGCTGCGAATCTCAACATTGATCTGGCGGCGCTTTAGGAATGTGTGAGGAGTGGCGGCGTGGGTGAGGGGGGGTATGCCACTTGATTTCGGGGGGGGCCCGGGCCCCCCCGGGCCCCCCCATGGGTACGTGCCTGCTTCGAATACTGGAAGAAGGTGACTTGTATAGAGAAGCTAGCGTACAAAGAGGGAATTTTTTTTGTTCGGCACAAAAAAAAAGGAGTCTCAACGTGTAAGACTGGCTTTCGGTATCAACCATGCGCCGAAGCTAGCATATTGGACCTCGGAAGTATCATAAAGCGCCACATAGAAGCTCTCTCGACATTTGCAGTTTCTATGAATATTTTAAAACTACATGAACACGTTCTATAAGCAGTTTTCAGTCTGCTGCAAGCAATGAGAATTGATTGTCACGTCTTACATTTCATTCACGTGTGCATTGACTGACTCTGGCTTGGAGGAACTCTCAGCACAGATGCATGTGTTTTACATGACGTACAGCAAGGGATTTTGTTTTTAGCATGCAGCTCTTAGGCACCCGTTCCGGCGGCAAGCGTCGGCGTAACCAAGCGAACGAGCACAGCGAAGGATGAAAGAGCGAACGCGAAGCGCAGTGGTGGATGAAATACGCGAGGAGGAAAGCGGAGTAGGAGGGTATGGCGAAAGCGTGAGAAGAAAAGCGTAGTGCGGCGACTATGGCTACGAGATGGCGCCAGAGTAGCGCGCGTCGTCAGTGAGGTCTTTCTGCGGCGGCTGCGGTGAAACGCGCCCAAGCGTCACCCACGCGCTGCCTCTCGCGTTCTCCAGATTAGCGAGGCAGTCGCGCCACACTTCACTCCGTTTGCAGCGTGCCGCACGAGACCGATTGTCCGAGCCAGCCAATATATTCCGAAATAAAAACATGCACAGAGCTGCGATCAAATTTCGCATTAGGGAGTGTCGCAATCGTCGGTGAATCTGTTGTGTCAATCCTTCTGTTCAACAGAACATTCGAAACTAATTACTGAAGCTGCAGAATGTGCCGTAGCCCTGTATGTTTCTGTCTCTCTAATGCACACGCACGATTATTTGGGCACAGGCAACCGGCGATACAGAGCAACAAATCTGAAAATCTTCTACACCGTCCAGTGTTTTATAACTTTAAGTTTTCTTTTTTGTAGGTGGGAAGTGGGTGTTACCCAGCTAGGAGGCTTATATATTATGCGTGAGGCACTTCTAGTTTCTTGTGAACCAGTAGCGGCTGCGTATTACATCATGTTCATGACCGCACGCAAGATATGCAAAAAAGAAAAAAACTATCGGGGCACCTAAGCAGTTCTCAGCATATGTGCGTATGCGAGAGCATTACTTGTCGCGTAATGTGTCGCTGAGTTTAGTGTTACGGCGAAATTTTGCTGAGTTGATTGCTGCTGCGTCGAACGTGCGTCCTGATTGAAGTCTCCTACGACGAACATCGACGTGCCACAGCGTAGAGTCGAAGGCAGATTCGTGTCTACGAACACTGCCGCGCCCATTTGAGACAGGAGGAGGAGGAGAAAGATTTATGTAAAAAAAAAAGGAAAAGACAAGCAGGTGTCTTTCTGCTTCTGCGGGAGGCGCCCTTAGTCCAGGGCCCCTGCGGCTCTTGCTGTCTTCCGGGCCCTCCGCACCAGTTGCTGCTGGTTACGAGGGTCCGAACTAGTCAGCACGGCCTCCCACTGCTCGGGTGTGGGGTTGGGTATTCGCGGGACCGCCTTCACGTTGGGGCACGCCCGTGTGGTGTGATATAGGGAGGCGTAATCATTACAAAGGGGACATTTGTATGAATACAGTGTAGGGTGTATTGCATATAGTCTGCTTAAATGGGGGTATGTATTGGTTTGTAGTTGTCGCCATGTTACGGTGCCTTCACGTGAGAGGGTCTTGTGTGGAGGTGGGTATTGTCGTCTGTTCAATCTGTGGTGTTGTAGTATGGCGTTGTATTGTAAAGGTACTATGGATGCGGCCGTATCCCTCTCTTGTGGCGCCCGGGAGGCATGAGCTCGGGCTACAGCGTGCACACGCTGATTTACACGGAGGAACTCGTGTCCTGGAGTCCACCTATTTCAACGTCCGGGAATTGGGAGGCTTGTTTGAGGAGTCGGTGGGCGATTGAAGATATTTTGCCTCTCGCGTAGCTACGGCAAGCTGCCTGGGAGTCAGTAATAATTGTGACGTACTCGTCGGTCAGACTAGAGGTGATGGCCAAGGCGATGGCTGTCTCCTCCGCTACGAGGGCACTGGCAGTGCGGACCGTCATCGAGAGCACCTCTTGTAGGTTATAGTCGTCAACGCTGGGCGTCATGGCTGCTTTTTGGGGGTACTGCGCGGCATCTGTGTATGCTGTGGTGGGGAGACTGCCATATTTTGTCTGTAGAGTTCTTGCGCGAGCTTGGCGATGATCCGCATGATGTTCCGGGTGCATGCTTCTGGGGATAAGGGCTACCTTGATGTGCTCCCTGAAGTTGGGGGCCAAATGGATTGCTTGTTCGTGGCCTTTGCCGTGTGTGGGGTAGCCTAGGGGCGCTAGGACTGTTCTTCCTGTTGGTGTGAGGGCTAGGCGTTCTCGTTGGCTTGTGAGGTGGGCGTCTATAATTTCTCTTATAGTGTTATGGACTCCTAGGGCTTCAAGCTTGAGTGTCGCTGTTCCCGGTGGTAGGCCGAGTGCTTGCTTGTAGGCTTTCCGGAGAAGTACGTCTAATTGATCTATCTCTTTGGGAGTGAGGGGCAAGTATGGGGCAGCGTACGCAATGCGGCTGATTATCAGGGCCTGGACGAGCTGTATTATGTCGTCTTCTTTCAGTCCGTATTGTTTGGTTGTGATACGACTGACCATTCGCATGATTTGGAAGGTGGTCTGCTTGAGACGTTGGATGGTGTATGCGCCTCCGCCGTCCTGTTGTATGTGGAGTCCGAGAATGCGGACGCGGTTTAGTGTGGGTATTTCTTTGTCGTCGAGGGTGAGAGTGATGTGGGGTAGTTCTTTAAGTTTTCTTCGTGATTTCTGTCGAACGACTATTAGACTATTAGTATATTTAAAATCCTGGTCCAAGTTAGCTGGGACACCCTGTAAGTATGGGCCAATTAGAAGTTTTCTAACTTTCAGTTCAGCTTTATGTTGCTTTTTGGCGTATGGGACTAGGAAATGGCTTGTACGCAGAATCATAGGTGCCCAAAAACTAAGCAAAATGCCGTAATTGACCTGTATCATTTTCAACCGTGCTTGAATACGATACGAAGTTCCAATATGGCCACTAAAATGCACAGATACAATTTTATGACCCACTACGGGAGTTTCAGGTCGTGGGTTCGATCAAAGCAGCAGCGGCCGCACTTTCATGAGGGCGAATACTACAAACGCTCGTGTAACTGGATTTAGGTGCACGTTAAATGACCCCAGGTGGTCAAAACCAATCCGGAGTTTTCCACTAAGGCGTGTCTCATAATGAGATTGTGGTTTTGCCACGTAAAACCCCGAAATGTAACTTCTTTAATACGATTTGTGGTGAAATGCTCATAGTGAGCACGTTTCCTTTCTCTCTCTCTCTCTCTTTTCTTTCGTTTGGACGCGTTGTGTTGCCCGACGTACTTACTTTTCGTTCAGACGATAGCGGGTGCTATAATTCTAATGTTCTAGAATACACCGACCACGCACCGGCACATGTGGCAAAGTCACGTTACCAAGCTTTCACTAAAGCTTTGAATGTTGCGTACAGAACGCAGTGGTTATACTTTGCGTTCCTGGACGTCAGTTTTTACTGGCGCAAATTTGATTGCTGCTGCTGCTGAAGTATGCATACCTAAGCATTTTGTGACTTCCCGATGTTGATAGTACAGCTATCGTGTGACTTGGGATGAAAAAGAAAAAAAAAAGAGAGAGAGAGAAAGCGACGCAAGAAAAAGAAAATTCTGAGCGTTTCGCGGAAAAATTTATGCGTTTGCCGAGAAAAAAGACGGGGTTCCCGAAGCAGCTACGCCACACAAAAAGGGCACCGAAAGGAAGACTTGGGCGCCACAGACACGTATAAATCGCCAGACGCGTGAGTGTCGACGGCAGCTGAGTGGAGAAGTTAACGACATCACTACGAGCGGCCGCATGCAGAAGGGCCGACTTCTTCATACGCAGATCGAATGCATGATGAACTTGAGCGGTCGTTTGTTTTTGCGCCCTCGTTAGCTCAGAGCGCGCCAAAAAAGGCAAAGTCGATTTGCAGATGAAAAATGCGCTTCACGCGGCCGTCTGTAGCAGCGGCAGCCCGTGGCCGGCGGCTGGGCCCGTCCTGATGAACCGGCCACGTCGTTGGCGTATTTCATGCTTTAATGGGGACACCCCGTCGCATAATCTCCGGCGACAGTCGTTCCCGTCGCCGCCGTCTTGGGAGACGGCGCCAAGCGGTGATTAATTTCTCGTCCGAGCAATATCCAAATAGCTTGATTTCCGGTCGAAAACCGGAAGCCCGCAAAATAAGAAGCAAGCGAGAACGCGAGAGCTGTCTGGGAGAGAATGGCAACAGCCGAGGAATATAAGAAAGGTCAGTCCAACGGCTTGAAGGACGTCCAAGCAGACGGAGGCAAAAGAACGAAGCATTAACACGCTCCGCGGAAAGAGATGAAGCGGGAACAACGCTCGCGCATAAGTCAGAGAGACGGGGGCGAGCAAAATGGCGGAGTGATGCAGTAGGAAGTCTTTCGCGAGGAACCAGGCGCGGTAACCGCGTGCGGAGGCCGCAGAAACAGAGCCGGGGTACTGGCGAATTAAGCAGATTTATATCCGCAGGGGGGGCGAGGTAGCTCGGCGCGCTTCCTCATTGCGCAGTCGGCGGCGACTGACGACGCGCGCCACCGGGCCCGCGCTGCTGGGAACTCCGGGACCCTTTATTCTCCCAGTGGTGACATGTGACAAAATGGGCACCGTTCCGCAAGCGTGATTTGCAGTTTGAGCGGTGGCAGTGGCTGGTCTCAATTTCCGACTCTGCGTCTCGTGCGCACGCGCGCAGCTTCCTCGATCGCGGTGCCCCTTTCGCGTTGCCAGACTGCGCTCACACACACTCTTCCGCGTCGGGGCGAGAGAGCGCGCCGGGTACATATGCAAGCGCCATGCTTCTCTGATGGACGACGGCGAGAGGGGAGGCTTCTTTCCAGGGGTCTTGGGGACAAAACAGGCCCGCGCCACTCCACTCATGATGCATGGCGAGCACGCACGCATAGACCCGCCGAAGTGTGCACGGTCCATAAGGTTCAAAGTGCTTGGCGGGTTTTGCTCTTTCAGCCCATGCGCTGCATAGCGGTCGAGTCGAGAACTTGTTCTTCTTCGTCCGCGATGCGAAATGATGAAGCACGCTGTCTCTCGCTTTTCCTTTACCGCAGCTTCGCGCATTATCTATTCCTTTTTTTCGGGCACAAGAAATCATTGACGGGTGCTGACCGCCGTCCAGAGCATGCGTAGTCAGCGGCGAAAATGCTCTGAAAAAAGTTTGCCTTATGCCTTATGACACGCATGCTGATAGAAAAGGAAGTACACGGAGGGTGGACTTCATTCCGGGTGCCGCGCTCGTGCGTGCTAACAGCTTTACCATTTAAACGAAGCCATTGGGAAGAAAAGTTTCGGTATAGGCTAACACACTTGTGAACCTGCAAATCATCGTTTTAACATTTAACAAATAAAAACAAGCAAAGACGAAAGATCCGAGGAGCTGCGAATGCTTTGGTTCTCGCTCATCTCGAGTATACTGTAGCAGGCGTATCGCCACACATGCTAGGCCGACTTTGACACGGTGCTATCTGGTGGTAGGTGGTATTCAAGTTCCTAAACATAGTGCAATGCAGCAAGCTCGCTTTCGTGACGTGCAGTGCTTCAGTGAAAATTTGAGCATCTCCATGTGGCGCTTCTTATGTCCGCACAGTGAAGTTAGCTGCCATGGTTAGCCTGTGCGCAATGTCTTAAAAAGTGCGGCACTTGCATATGCAGATACATGTTGCAACAGTGAAAGACGTGACCGTGAATGAAGGGATGTGTGTTGTTTAGTGGCGCAAGGGCCAGGTATGACCAAAGAAAGATGTGACCGTACCAGTCAGTGGAGATGTACTGAGGCGTTGCCTTACATGTGTAGTTGAGCGATCGCGCAACAAAAATTTATAGCATTGCAGAAGCTTTCTGTACGTCCTCCTCGCCTTAATCATTTAAGATGGCAAAATAAGCACCGCTAAGCCAAGCTGTAGTATATAGACAACACTATATAGTTAAGCTGCACCACCCAACCTCAGCATTTAAATTAGACGGAAAGAACAGAACGGCTGAATGTTTAAGTGCATATATTCACTGTCAGACGCACCCGCCGTGGTGGCGTAGTGGTTTTGACGTATCGCTACTAAGCGTGAGGGCGTGAGATCGAATGCAGGAGGCGGCGGTGGGGCCCGCATTTCGATGGCAGCGAAGTACAAAAACACCCGTGTATTGTGCATTAGGTGCACGTTAAAATGCTCCAGGTGGTCAAAAGTAATCCGGGAGACCCCCACTATTGCGTCCCTCATACCCACACTTATACATTTGGCACATACCCCATAAATAAACTTTCAACTCGCTGTCGGACGCGGACAACAACAAAGGCTGCCGTTGTTTTTCACAGTCACCCCCCCCCCCTCCTATCCCTTCTTCCCCGCGCGTCTTGTACTGTCTCGCACTCAACACGCCTCGCGCAATCCTTGCTTTTTACTCTTGCATATCGCCGGATTGTCATCCAGACAGCGCGCACAACAGCGTGGCCACGGGAGGCGCTTATTCTCGCCTTAACGGCATCCCCTTATTCTGGAATCGCGGCATTTTCTTGCGCTCGTCTCAGAAAGAAACTGCGCGCAGCCAAACAAGTCGTGTTTGTTGCCGATTAGGGAATTTGATAAATGAGCGCGTTCCCATTAGGCCCAACTCGCGCTGTCACCGCCAGACGGCGAGCTTGCATTTTGCCGACGAGCCCGGCGCGCCAACCGCGCGCCACCGTTTCCCCCATCTGATGGCGCAAGAAGTTCGGTATTTACCGGTGCTCCCTCCGCGCTTTCCTCGGTCGCGCCTCTTGCGGCGCCCGCATTTCTGCGCCTCTTCTTTCTCGTCGCACGGCGGCGTGCGCCTCGTGACGCCAGGAATTAAATACTCGAGAGGGGCGCGCGCAGTGCGGTGAGGCTCCTGGTGACGCGCGGACGGCGTCCGCAGAGTCATCTGGGACCTAATTATGAAATAGGAGAGCTATGGCCTCTCGCAGGCCCCCGCGCTGATGGAAACTGTCTCTGTCGGCGGCGCGCTGTTTGCCTGCTGGCGTTGAAACGCGCCCGCTTAATGCGCCACCGGGCCCCGTGATATGCGGGCACGCGCCTAATTGGCAGCGCTCTCTCGCCAATCCTGCTGCCCACAGACGCATTTCACCGCGCATCGACGGCTTTCCGGGCAACGCGCGATGACGCCAACAGCTGCTCCTCGCCCGGCGCACTTCAATCGGCCATCAATTCCCCCGCTTCTCTCTCTCACGCCTGCCCGCTCTTTTATTTATTTATTTATTTTTCGGCCTCGGCTGTTCACGCAACGCCGCTGTGCAGGTGAACACGAGGGCTATAGCTGGCGTAGAACGATAGCGCGCACCAGGCACCCAGAGACGCTGGCTTGCAATTTTTATGGAGTGAAATTGTCAAGCGCGAAGCTTCAAGTATCACCAAGCGTCCGGCGCTGGCCGAAGGGCGCACATGCCGGCCCACTTTGGCACGCCGACACTCGTTCGCGCATACGCACACTAAGCCATGAAAGGTTACTACGAGCTGCTGAGTGGCCGTCAGGTGATCATTCGGCATGCGCTTCGTAGTGAAAACGCGAAACATGGGTGGCTTCGGCTGTCAAGAGGCGTTGCTTTTACTGAAAAAACGGAACGAAAGGGAGATGTATAAACCTCAGTGGCTATAGTGTTCGGCTGCTGAGCACGAGGTCGCGGGATCGAATCCCGGCCACGGCGGCCGCATTTCGATGGGGGCGAAATGCGAAAACACCCGTGTACTTAGATTTAGGTGCACGTTAAAGAACCCCAGGTGGTCAAAAGTTCCGGAGTCCTCCACTACGGCGTGCCTCATAATCAGAAAGTGGTTTTGGCACGTAAAACCCCATAATTTAGGGAGATGTATAAATATTTTATTTCAGCGACATAGTAGGTGGACGCAGACGCTATGTTGCCTGATAGTCATTTCAGAAAAGCTCGAAATAATTCGATGTTACCTAGGTAAGAGGTGATAGCGATACAAATGTTTGTCAGGGCTACGTAAGTTCATTTACAACAGTTTACCAAATTTGATAATTCTAGGCTAATCAAAAAGAAATTTCTAGGGTAGGAAGGAAGGAAGGAAACATTGGAGAAGGAAAGGCAGGGAGGTTAACCAGTTTAGCTCAACCGGTTTGCTACCCTACACATGGGATTGGCATGGGGGGATGAAAGATGGAGAGAGAGAGAGAGAGAAAGAAAGAAAGAAAGAGAGAGAGAGAGAGAGAGAGAGCACACGCATCGTCAGTTACAGTCCGTCACTCTTGCGTGGTACGTGAAATCTGTCACAGCCGATTGTCCAAGCCCGTCTCTTTCAAAAACCGAAGTAGACCCTTCCTCCCATTCAGCTGCGATGTCTTCTGTCGGCGACATGTGAAAATCGATGGTCTATGGTCAAGGTGCGCTAGAACGGACGTCAGAGACTGTCTCTGAACATTATATTCAGGACAGCCGCACAGAATGTGTTCTAGCGTCTCCTCGCAAAGACAGGCGTTGCAGAGAGCGTTGTCGGCCATTCCAATGCGAAATGAGTAAGATTTCGTGAATGCCACCCTTAGCCATAAGCGATTAAGCAGAGTGGCCTCTCTTCGGCGGAGTCCAGTTGGCATACAGAGATGCATCAACGAAGGCAGGTGGTATTGACGATAGCTCCGGTTGGTCTGGCAGGTTGGTGTGCACCACAGAGAGAGCGTGATCTCCTGTGCAAGCGCTCGCAGTTTGCTGGCTGCGTCGGACCATGAAAGTGGTATGGCCTCTTCCTGTGTGTCTTCAAGAGCTGCCCGAGCGGCATTATCGGCGTCTTCGTTTCCTATGACGCCGCAGTGACTTGGCAGCCACTGAAACGTCTCGTGGTGTCCATTCTCCTGTGATGTATGGAGTAGGCATCTAATATCGAATACGAGCTCGGCCCGCGACGCACAGCTGATAGCACAGATTGTAGGGCTGCCTTTGAGTCACTGAAGATTGACCATTGTCGAAGGGGGTCCCGATTGACGAAACAAAGTGCAGCACGAAGAGCAGCTAGTTCCGCAGATGTCGATGTCGTTGGGTGGTCAGTCCTAAAGCTGATGGTAATAGCTCTGGATGGGACAACCACAGCACCGGACGAACACTCGATGTTTGTGGAACCATCAGCATAAGTACGTACACTGTCCGCATACCTCTCGTGCGGAAGAGGCAGATACAGTTGTTTCAGCACAGGCGACGACAGCTCAGACTTTTTCCCGATTCCTGGTACACTGAGATGTACGGTGGGGCTGATAGGACACCAAGGGGTAATGTTTAAGGAACCTATAGGGCTGCTAGCTGTGAGCGTTCAGTACCAAGGCTCACTTAGACAAGCTGTCGTTTAGAAATCAAAGATTATCTTGCGATATTTATGCCTCACATGGTCTAAGAGGGCCCAGTGAATGCAACTGCGGGGTTAATTTTGTATGTTTTATATATGCGTGTTTTGCATAGATGACGATCGTTCGAAGGACAGTTTATTTTTTTTTCGTCTTACACCGTGTCTCAGAGAATCTCGTTCTTTTATTAGGAACAAGCTAGAATGATAAATTTTTGGTCCGCACTATGGCATTCGTGAGCAAAATCAGATCCACAAAGCAGACTATAGAAGTAAGTTAAGCTTGCGCAGTGTCGTGCGCAGTAGCTTTTAAAGTGAAGCTTTCTTTGCGAACCCTCCCGAACTTTTCAGACCGTGGCTGCAGCTGTGTCCTGCCACATAGCTCACACACACAAACGTAATGATTAAAGAAGCACGCGCTTTACGGTGGGATCGAACCTCGGTCCTCTTGCACAGCAGCGCGATACACTAAACATTATGCCACAATCGCATCTCTTTTTCCGTATTACATGGGAAATTTACACATGGAAACAGCAAAAACAGCGATTCAAAATCAGTACATCTTACACAAAATACCTGAAAATCAGACAAAGATGCCCCTGCGTTTGGCACCTCCATCTAATCTTGCGGCTGCTCCTACACCACATACACACTTCTTAGATGGGCTGCGTACGCCCGGCTGGGAAAAGAAATTTGAAGAATGCGGGCTTTCAGCATGCCTGTCACACATCCTGCTTCGCCAGAGGATACGCTGACACTCGCTCGTGCATACGTATACTGAGCCGCGGCAACAACTGCATTCCGCAGATCCCCCCGTCTGACGACTCCTTGGATTCTGCCACAATCGCACGTATACTTCAATCATGCCAACGAAAACTAGGTCTTTCGTTACCACGCCTATTAACTTGATCGACAGTTTTTCTACGCATCGTGAAACATTTTCGTAGTAATTCTTCTGCTAGCAAAACCATGCGCCTTCTGAAACGGCCACTGAACTTCAACGATTTGGCACTTTTTAGGCAGATTGGGAAGTCTGGAAAAATAAAAGTTCAACTGGAGGTATCGTAGAAACTAGCTTTCAATGCTCCTAGCACGTCTTCAATAAAAAGGCGCACAATTTGCGCTTTGATCGACTCGGCCACGTAATTTATACATCATAGCAGCAGTAAAGACACAAAAGTTCTCTTAGGTTGTCAATTTTGCAATCCGATGTATAAGCTCTCTCAATGATGTCTCAAACAACGGTAGACCCTCGTTTGCGTTCGCCTAATATCTAATGAAACCTTATTTTTCCCACCGTGGCTTGCTTTTGTCAACCGGCGTTTCGACAGCGTATGCACAAATTATTAAGAGCAGCCCTTCCAGTCTTTGGGGGCTTTCAGTCCCACAATAGCACGCAGTAGATTTGAGACCGACTTTTGACCGAAGCTTGAATAGCAGTCTAGTCTCTTACATTCTGAACACCACCAGTGCAAGGCCTCTTATTCATGACTGTACAATATGAAACCACATCATTGCTTAGCGTTGTACAGGAACTGAACAAAGTAAGTTGAGGTTCCAGTGCCAGTTTAACGCACAATGAACTACCTTGCTTGCGCAAGGAAGCTCATCGAACACTATAATCGAGTATGAGGAGACCTCCGAATGCTCTCTACACAAAAGGAACTTGCCTGCTTTCAAATTTACGAAGCTACAGCTGACCCGCATAACATGGTGAGTATTGACGCCAACAAATCTTCATTATATATATATATATATATATATATATATATATATATATATATATATATATATATATATATATATATATATATATATTGTTGCGGGAAGAAAGCAGGCCCACGAGTGTAAAATAACTTATATTTACAAATGATGGATATGGCGTTCAGGCAACCGCCAGACTTCGTCTTTCTCTAGTCCAATTCAACGTCTTCCTTCACTTCACCGTAACATCACCCTCCCGGTGGGGGAGCTCCGTCCCGGTGCAAGTTAAACAGCCTCACTTATTGGGGGGACATAGGGCTTGAGCCTGGTGACGTGAACAACATCACTGGTTAAGTTGGGAGGCACGGAAGGCTGACCGAGTGGGGCGATCTCGTAGGTCACGTCGGACAGTTGGCGTAAGATCTGGTACGGACCAGAAAAACGCGACAGTAATTTTTCCGACAAGCCGACACGACGTGAAGGCGTCCAGAGAAGGACAAGGGAACCAGGTGAAAAATGGTGGTCTCGGTGCCGAAGGTCGTAGCGTCGCTTTTGAGAAGCTTGCGAGACTGTGAGGCGATGACGGGCGACATCTCGGGCCTGGGCGGCTAAGTCAATAGCATCGCGAGCGTAAGCAGTGCTGGGTGACTGTACTGCGGAAGGTAGCAACGTGTCAAAAGGCAAGGTGGGGTCGCGGCCGTACAAAAGGAAAAATGGTGAAAATCCGGCAGTGTCGTGACGGGACGAGTTGTATGCGAAAGTGACGTATGGTAAAGCGACGTCCCAGTCGCGGTGATCGTTGGAAACGTACATGGCGAGCATTTCAGTGAGTGTGCGGTTGAGTCGCTCGGTGAGGCCGTTCGTTTGAGGGTGGTACGCGGTAGCAATCCGATGTTCTGTAGAACAGGAGCGGAGCAGAGCATCAACGACCTTCGATAGAAAGTAGCGGCCGCGATCCGTCAGCAACTGGCGAGGGGCGCCGTGGTGCAGGATGACGTCTTTTAGTAAGAAGTCGGCGACATCTGTAGCGCAGCTGGTTGGCAGGGCTCGTGCGATGGCATATCTAGTGGCATAATCGGTTGCTACAGCAATCCATTTGTTTCCTTTGATGGAAATTGGAAACGGACCAAGGAGGTCGAGGCCCACACGGAAGAAGGGCTCTGTAGGTATATCAATGGGTTGAAGCAAACCAGCGGGAGGCATAGCAGGCGTCTTCCGGCGCTGACACAGGTCGCAAGAAGCGACATAACAGCGCACAGAGCGATAAATGCCAGGCCAGAAGAAGCGGCGCCGCAGGTGGTCGTAAGTACGAGTGACGCCCAGATGTCCAGCAGTAGGAGCGTCATGAAGTTGCTGGAGCACGGTGAGTCGAAGGTGCTTGGGGACGACTAGGAGGAGCTCCGGGCCGTCAGGACGAACGCTACGACGGTATAAAGTTCCATCGCGCAAGGTGAACATCCGAAGGGACGGGTCATTGGGCGAGGAGCTTAGGCGTTCCATAAGTGTTCGAAGAACAGGATCCTTGCGCTGCTCGTCGCCAATGTGGAGGAAGCCGGAGAGGGACAGAATACTGATGTCCGAGTCTGCATCGGTATCGTCCGGTTGATCCACGGGATTGCGGGACAGGCAGTCAGCGTCTTTATGCAGGCGTCCTGACTTATATATAATAGAAAATGTATATTCTTGTAGGCGCAATGCCCAACGTGCAAGTCGTCCAGTTGGGTCCTTCAAGGAGGAGAGCCAGCAGAGGGCGTGATGGTCGGTGACAACGCAGAAGCTCCGACCGAAAAGGTACGGGCGAAATTTCGCGACCGCCCATACGAGCGCGAGACATTCGCTCTCAGTAATGGAGTAATTTCGCTCGGGCGTGGAAAGGCGGCGGCTAGCGTAAGCGATGACACGGTCTTGGCCCTGTTGACGCTGAGCGAGGACAGCGCCGATGCCATGACCACTCGCATCAGTTCGTACTTCAGTGGGCGCAGAAGGGTCAAAGTGGGAGAGAATCGGGGAAGTGGTAAGCCGCTCAATCAGGGTAGAGAAGGCTTTCTCCTGTAGCGGTCCCCAAGAGAAAGAGGCGTCTTTCTTAAGAAGGTCAGTGAGAGGGTGAGCGATGTCCGCAAAATTTTTCACAAATCGCGAAAAATAAGAGCATAAGCCCAGAAAACTACGGACATCGTTCGTTGAACAAGGTACAGGAAAATTTCGCACGGCGTGAACTTTCTGTGGATCAGGTTGGATTCCGGCGGCGTTGACGAGATGACCAAGCATGTTAATTTCACGGCGACCGAAATGGCACTTGGAGGAGTTTAGCTGAAGGCCAGCCCTGCGAAACACGGAGAGTATGGTTGTGAGGCGCCGCAGGTGGCTCTCAAAGTTCGGCGAAAACACAATCACATCGTCGAGGTAACACAGGCATGTAGACCACTTCAAGCCGCGCAAGAGAGAGTCCATCATGCGCTCGAATGTAGCTGGCGCATTGCATAATCCAAAGGGCATGACTTTAAATTGGTACAGACCGTCCGGTGTGACAAAGGCGGTTTTCTCGCGGTCCATCTCATCGATGCTAATCTGCCAATAGCCGGAGCGGAGGTCAAATGATGAAAAGTATTGGGATCCGTGAAGGCAGTCAAGAGCGTCATCAATGCGAGGCAAGGGATAAACATCCTTCTTTGTTATCCGGTTGAGGTGACGGTAGTCAACGCAGAAGCGCCACGAGTTATCTTTTTTCTTTACTAAGACAACCGGTGATGCCCACGGGCTACTGGAGGGTTCAATGATGTCCTTGTCCATCATCCTTTCTACTTCTTCTTCTTCTACTTCTTCAGAAGGGGACGAAGAGCGGTGAACGAGAGGCGAACGGGACCTACGACCTTGCGGAGACGGGGATCGGCTGGATCTTGGTGGAGCACTGTCGGCGTTGATGTTCCTAGTCGGCGTATAGGGCGAGAAAGTGCGATTGTCGGGTACTGGGCTGTAGTGACTCGGAGACGACCACCGAGGAGGCGACGACCAGTGGTTGCGGCAATGACGGGCGATGTGTCCAATACCGGAACAATTAAAACAGATGGGTTTATCATCCGCTGTGCGCCATTCAGCTGGGTTGCGACGGAGTGGTGGAAAGCTTTGCGTCCGGGAGCGAGCGGTCGGAGAAATTTGGTAGGTGTTGGTATGGCGGACTGAGCAGAGAGATGGAATGCCCAAACTTGCTATTTCCTCCCGAACGACCGCTTGTATAAGGGAGATAGCGGGTACGCTTTCCCGACAGTCTGAACGAACGGGAGCCGGGGCCATGGCCTCAAGCTCACGGCGAACGATGCGCGTTATTTCTTCCGGTCCTGCGGGCTGAACGAACCGCGGCGGGTCTTCGCAAGAAGATGTCGCGGCGGTATTGGGCAACCGGTCGAAAGTTTGAGTGACGCGGCGGCCCTTCGCTTGTTCGAAGCGCCGGCACTCCTTAATAATTGCATCCACAGTGGCACAATCCTTACACATCAAGAGATTGAAGGCATCGTCTGCAATACCTTTCAATATATGGCCAATCTTGTCTGCCTCGGTCATGTTGTCATCAGCCTTGCGACAGAGGGCCAGCACATCCTGTATGTACACGACATAGGATTCTGTGGACGTCTGAGCGCGGCACGCAAGTTCTTTTTTAGCTGCCAGCTGACGACCGACAGGTCTGCCGAACAGGTCTCGCATTTTTTTCTTTGCAAACATCCCAGCTCGTTAGGTCAGCTTCATGTGTGTCATACCATTGCTTCGCAGTTCCCTTCAGATAAAATATTACGTTTGCAAGCATCATTGTAGGATCCCACCTGTTGTTGTCGCACACTCGCTCGTACATCGTAAGCCAGTCCTCGACGTCGACGTTGTCCGTGCCACAAAATGTTCCCGGGTCCCGTGGGTGAGTGAGGATGACCGTGGGCACGGGCTGCCGAGGCGTTGTCGCTTGTGTCGGTTGATTTGCCATTGTGGCAGCAGGTAGATGACGTCCGCTGCGAAGTTCCGTGGTGGTACCCCGCACCTCCACCAAAATGTTGCGGGAAGAAAGCAGGCCCACGAGTGTAAAATAACTTATATTTACAAATGATGGATATGGCGTTCAGGCAACCGCCAGACTTCGTCTTTCTCTAGTCCAATTCAACGTCTTCCTTCACTTCACCGTAACAATATATATATATATATCATCATCATCATCAGCCTGGTTACGCCCACTGCAGGGCAAAGGCCTCTCCCGTATTTCTCCAACAACCCCGGTCATGTACTAATTGTGGCCACGCCGTCCCTGCAAACTTCTTAATCTCATCCGCCCACCTAACTTTCTGCCGCCCCCTGCTACGCTTCCCTTCCCTTGGGATCCAGTCCGTAACCCTTAAGGACCATCGGTTATCTTCCCTCCTCATTACATGTCCTGCCCATGCCCATTTCTTTTTCTTGATTTCAACTAAGATGTCATTAACTCGCGTTTGTTCCCTGACCCAATCTGCTCTTTTCTTATCCCTTAACGTTACACCTATCATTCTTCTTTCCATAGCTCGTTGGGTCGTCCTCAATTTGAGTAGAACTCTTTTCGTAAGCCTCCAGGTTTCGGCCCCGTAGGTGAGTACTGATAAGACACAGCTATTATATACTTTTCTCTTGAGGGATAATGGTAACCTGCTGTTCATGATCTGAGAATGCCTGCCAAACGCACCCCAGCCCATTCTTATTCTCCTGATTATTTCCGTCTCATGATCCGGATCCGCCGTCACTACCTGCCCCAAGTAGGTGTATTCCCTTACGACTTCCAGTGCCTCGCTGCCTATTGTAAATTGCTGTTCTCTTCCGAGACTGTTAAACATTACTTTAGTTTTCTGCAGATTAATTTTTAGACCCACTCTTCTGCTTTGCCTCTCCAGGTCAGTGAGCATGCATTGCAATTGGTCCCCTGAGTTACTAAACAAGGCAATATCATCAGCGAATCGCAAGTTACTCAGGTACTCTCCATTAATTTTTATCCCCAATTCTTCCCAATCTAGGTATATATATATATATATATATATATATATATATATATATATATATATATACGTAATTTCGTAAATAATATGTTACAACATAAAAAAGCACCGAACTTGAGCACATTTCCAGCGGTAGCAAAAGCGCAAGCTCGTTAACATGATCGCCCCGTGAGGCGTATTGCGTGGCACGGGTACGCGAGAGCTCCTGGACACGCGCGTCAGCTTACGCCAAAGACGCAGGAATGAATATATATGTATATATATATATATATATATATATATATATATATATATATATATATATATATATATATATATATATATATATATATATATATGCATGAGCGGGAAGCAAGGGGGTTAACCGAGGGGCCCGTTTTTTTTAATCATATAAGAAGCCAACAAACATCGACATCGGGAGAATTACTTGTGATTAATAGGTTAATTGAAGAAATGCTAAATTAATGGAAATTTAAGTGGACGAAACGACAACTTGCCGTGGGGGGGGGGGGGGACGACGATCCCACGTTTTCGCATTGTGCGTGCGATGCCCAAGTTGTTTTTTCACGCACCTTAATTTCCATTAATTTATCGTTTCTTTATTTCATTTATTAAAGCACAAGTAATTTCCCCTATGTTGTCCTTGGTGTATGTGTTTGTTGGCTTGTTATGATATGACTAATAAAAATCGGGACCCTCTGCTAACCTTCTCCTCGTTTACGTACATATATACATCCTCAATTACGGTATCACAGTAGCAGCATGGGAGAGGATGCGCGGCGTTCCTTTGACGACAGGGCGAGCGAAGCAGTCTACGTTTTCGGCAAAGCGTCGACGGTCCGCGCCACTCGGACTGGCGCAAACATTCGCGCACAGCAGCAGAGCGGGAAACGCGCGCGCACGACTCTCGTGCATGCGAGCGGAACGTATAACGCGGCCCACGTTCTGCTACGAAGCCGATTGAGCGGGAGCGCCAGGGTGCGTCTGCTTGCTAGTTTCGTGGTCGCTTCACAGCCAAAGCGGACAGCGCGTCGCGGGCGTATAACTGGGAGACGCGCTTGTTGAATAAGCGAAATCAACGCAGTTCATGCATCCCCCCCGTGCGCGTGAAATGTGGTCGGAGCGAAGCGCAAGAAACGCCCTGCTAAATATGTCTACCGTGAGTCTATAGTCTCGGGTGCACAGACACAGCATTTATTCTTACTTTTGCGAAGTGGCAGGGCCTTCCAATTCAAACTTTAGTAGACCGGCGAAGAAGGCGAAGAAGGTGAAGAACGGTGTCAGCCAAGGATACACAGCGACTCAGTATTATCACTCAATGTTATTCAGTATGCTTACAAGAACTATTCAAGACGCGAGATTGAGTAAGACTAGGGCTAAGGATTAACGGGGTACTCCACAACCTACAAATTGCAAGCGATGCTGTCCTCTTCAGCGACGTTGGAGATGACTTGCAACAAATTATTGAGCGCTTGAACCGGTAAAGTGCAATTAATTCTGCAGTCTTAGGTGCCGAAAGCACGATCTGATTATGAAGCCCGCCGCATGCAGTGGGGGTCTCCGAATTCTTTTGGGCAAGTCAAGTTCTTTAACCTGCACGCAAAGCACGGTACACGGTCGTTTATGCATTTCGCCCACATGGAAAAGCGGGATTTGACCCTGCGACCTCGAGCTTAGCAGCATAACGTTCGGTTAAGTGTAAGGGTGCGTTTGAGGATTACTATGAGAAAGACGAAGATGACATGCAGTATCTTTACAAGTGAACAAGAACAAATACACTTAAGAGAACACTAACGGCGACGCAACGAACGAAGGTGCAACGTTAAGAAACCGGAAGAGGAGAAGTTCAGAAAGCAAGAGGAGCGCAGCTGATACGCTATAGTTGAGATTAAGATGAAAGAAGCGCGCTTGGAAACGTAATGTAACGCGTAGAACAGGTGATCTCTTAGAGCAACAGAATGCATGCCAGAAGGGAAAGGCAGCAGAGAACAGCAGATATAATTAGGCGGCGTGATGAGATTAGGTCATTTGCAGGCACAACAAGGAGTCTGCTGGCTGACGAAGGATAAGGGCGAGTGGAAATTGCTGGAAGAGGCCTTTGTCCTGCAGCGGATAAGCTTATTATTATTATTATTATTATTATTATTATTATTATTATTATTATTATTATTATTATTATTATTATTATTATTATTATTATTTCTGCTGCTGCTGCTGCTGCTTTATATAGCCGCTCGCGAGCAAATTTGAACACCGCGCGCTCTCGAAAACGCTCACACTGAAAAGTTAGAGCGACAACACTATGCTAACCATTTTTCTTCCGCGTAACATTGGGTTCGAAAAAAAAAAAGCGCGCGAACGTTTTCTCGTGCGGAGATCGCCTGTGTTGCACCGCTGCAAGAAGCAAATATGCCGGGGGCCAAGGAGTCAACCGCGCCGGTCGATTGTGCCGGCCACAGCGACTCCTTTGACTGGCGCGCGCGCCACGAGCGAAAAACAGGCTCGGGCAATCGGCCACGCAGCGCACCAACTTATCCTGCGGGGAGGGCGCGAGGCTCACGACACGAGCCCACTTAAGATGCGCTCGCGCCGAATCAAAGATAAGTGGGCCGAGCAAGCCACGGTGGAACTGTAATTATTCCAGTTCATCAGACGCACTGCTAATTTGAGTTTGGCCTATGGGCGTGAGGTTGCCGAAGTTTAGCTCCGGCCGACTCTCGGCGAGGGCAAATTGGCCGAGCAGCCGTGGTCCCCCCCCTTTTCTTTTGTTGTTTTTTTTTGGATTTCGTGCAGTCGCCTGATTGTGCCGGCAACAACGCGCCTTGGGGACGTTCTCGGCCGACCTGCGTGAGCGGGCTCTTGCTGCTGCACGCGCGCCCGCGCGCAAGCCGACGCGACGCTCACAATTAGTGCCGTTCGTCCGCCCCTGCCAGCAAACAGCGTCGCTGCCGGGGCGCACTCCTGATTATCACCGTAGGATTGCTCAAAATCGAGTCCGGGCCCCGTTGTTCGACTGGAATGAGTGCCGAAAAAAAAAAAGCTTTCCTACCGCGTCGCGAGCGCACCTGCTGCCCGTGTGCGCGCAGCATCTGTGCTATAGACGCGCCGGCTTTATAGGTGCGCGGCCGCGACGCTCGTTCGAATCCCCCGGGTGGTTGGAGCCGCTAAATCAGCCGAGTACCGAGGAACCTAGTGACTTGCAGCGTCTTCAGAGGCCCGTTGAGAAATAAATAATGACTAAATGTGGTGGAGATTAGCCGGTGGACATTTCCTCGCTCCTTTCTTTGGCGCTTCACCTCTCTCTACAAGCACAGGAAAGTTTTGACGCGTAGAGAACCGCGGAAACGTCCTACAAAGCTGACCAACGACGTGCAAGTTGTAAATGGTGATCAGAGGCGCTGACGGATGAAGCGAGGTATACGAGCCACGCAGCTTGATCTTGACTTGAGTTGTTCAACTGGGGAGGGAGGGAATCGTCCTCCCGAACCACCGTGCATCCTCGTTATGGCGCCTCCAACTCGAGGGCAACAGGCTCGTCGACGTAAAAGAAGCCGGCAGAATACCTGAGGACCAAGACGCATGATTGAGGAACAAGACCCGAGCGAGCCTTCACCGATCGGCCCCGTCCTTACGGAGGCGAGAATGAGAAATCCGGAGGCCTGTTGTGCTCTGTGGGAAATCGCACGCGTGAGCCCTGCAGAAGCGAAAGAATGATCGCGCAGGTAGGAGCGCAGCGTAAGAAACAAAAAAAGAAACAAAAGAAACGATGAATAGCAGGAGGACGAGCTGCAGAAGTGACGAGCGTTTTAAGAAGCCAGCAAGTTCGCGAAACATTCGTCTTGTCGGGCCGAACGCTTGAGACCCGCAATTATCAGTCACAAATCACTCTTTTCTGGCTGGGCCGCGCGGCGTGTTTTGTCTCTCCGCAGGGCTAGGTGGTTCCTGTTTGAGACCGAGGGAGCCGAATGTTTTGACCTCAAAAAACCTCCCCCCACCGCCGGAGTGAGAGGCCCGTGAGCGATGCTAAGTACGCGCCTTTTGTGATGGCCCCTTCTCGGGAGAGTGCCATTTGTCTATCGGTGCAACGCTCCGAACTGGCCGAAAGTGATTTATCTATTTACAGCCACGAGCGGTTGCTCTTCAGCTCGGACGCTTAACATCCTCTAGTCACCCGGAGTTAAATTCTGGTCGTGGGCCAGTCCGGTAATTAGTTTTATTGCTTTACTGGCTCATGATCGTTCCTCATCGCGGCAATAAACACCCTCTCATTAAGAGAGCGAGCGGAATAAGGCGCTTCTGGCCCTCCTGCGCATCCTATAAATCAGCCGGATAAATAATAACCGTAAATGACTGCTCTGCAAAGCAGTTAATGCATGTTTCGGGCCGCGCGCGGTATTCTCCCAGGACCCGTCCGTCAGCGTGGCGAATGTCAAGGCTTCTCCTCGCCTTACCGCACGCGGCGGCGCAACGTGTCGCGCAGTATCATTACAGTAGTCGAGTATTTATACACTGGCTGCGAGAGCGGTACATCCATAAAAAAAGCGGTGGCCAGCCGTCGTTTGACGTTGTTAATGACAGAGAATCATTACGCCGATAGCGGCACACGCCTATCGCTGCCTTGCGCAGCCGCTCGGGCTATTGGTCCCCGAGTAGGTGCTGTTAAGAATTCGCTCTTCTCCGTGCGTGCGTTTGTGGCTCGGTCCGCGCGGATACTGCAAAAGGGTGTGGCGCCCTGATTTATGAACTCGGTAGAGCTGCGCGCGCTCCTTCGGCTGGCCTTTCTTCTTTCTCCGATGCTGCTGCTGCTGCCACCGCCGCGCGCCACTGGCGGAGGCGACGCGGGGAACGCGAGACGCCTGTGTACGACCGGACAGCGAGCGACGACGTTGTTCCGGAGAACCATAAATTTCGCCGCTTCAAGTTCCCGTCACTGGGGGCTTCTTTTCGAATGCTCGCGATGGACAGGTTTCTCCCGGGGATAGGCCTCGCGGCCGCGTAATGGTCGCCCTCTCCCTGTGTCCGGGTTTCCATGCGCGCGCCCTTCTGGAACGGCTCTTCGAGGAGTTTGTCTCTATCGATTATGAACATGATGGAGCACCGGCGCGCCATGTCGCGGGTCAGCTGCGTGCTCCGAGTTCACAATGGCCTACGCGCGCAGCCGCAGATAGACACTCGCCAATGCCGTCAGGGTTGCGGGCGCATGACGCATCATGTGCCGCCTGCGGTTGCCGCCCGCCAGAGGTCGCGCCGGCATTAATAACTGAACTGCGCGGTGCGGGAAAGAAAGCTGCTCGAGGGAGGTGACGGATTTGATATTTGCCTGTTATGAATTGCGCCAGCAACTTCTTTCTTGCCTCTGGTTCGCGGCTGTGGTCCTGTAAATCTCCTTGTGCTCTTCGGCTGTTTGAACTCTATAGTTGTGGCAGGGCAAGCGAGCAACGGAGCTGCTGAAATCTCGATGTAATTTTTCATCGCTTCACCGTGGGCTCACGGCTTCCTTCAAGTATAAGGGACATACGTTACCCGCTGTGGATGTGTGGGCTTAAATATGGCCACTAGGAAGTTTGGTTTTTCTGTTTTTTTTTTCTTCGATGAAATGTGGCCATGTCAGAGCATTGGGGTTTGCACCTATAAACTACGACAGCACATCAACACGTACGGCCACTAAGCGCGTAAAAAAAGAAAGCATGTTCTACATAGAGCTGCAGGTTCCAGAATCATGCCGGGCAATACCAGACCTTCCATGAGAACCATCGTCTCTATAAGAGAACATTAGGGGCCATCATTACCAGTTATACACTCTTGGCGCAGATCCTACGTCTTCGCCGATTCATCGACTTTACGGAAAGAGAACACAGTTGACGAGCGTCGAAATTGGCACCGCCCCTAGGACACATAGGGGAATAGTCCCCAGCACATTTGCCTACAGCGCCGGAGAGAATACTTTCTGCCGTCTGTGTCGCTAGTTCTAGACTACTAATATGGCGGCAGTAAGGTGTGCACATTGATGATGTGAGGACAGAATTTCACGCCCACTTGTAATTTTGGGAGGGTTAGATGGTCTTTTCTATGTCGTTTTACTTGTTGAGGACCATATGGTTTAGCAAAGGACGAGCGCAAGGCACGTATATTAATTATGGAAGATTACAATTGCTCGTCTAGATGCCTTTGAAGCGATCGAATGCGACAGCAAATGAAGAGCCAGGGACTGCGTCTTCTCTGCCTGTCCGTCCTCCCATGCCTCCATCCGTCCCGTTATGCTGCGGCGTGCCGTCGGCGTAGTCGTGATTCGTCCTTCTCACCCTCAGGATTACCCTAACCACGTGACGATGATAAACAAAACTTCGCCTGGAAATTGAACCCATACCACTGCTGCAGTTTGCAGCTTCCACCTGTACGCGTTATCCAATGAGTAATTAGACATTATGGGGCGACGGGGCGGGCTAGTAATTGATGTCGCTGTAAATAAGTTCAAAGGAGGAGGAAGCGTTAAAGTCTGCTTTTTGTTGTTATTGCCGTCGCCGTCGTCGTCGTCGTCGTCGTCGTCGTCGTCGTCGTCGTCGTCGTCGTTGTTGTTGTTGTTGTTGTTGTTGTTGTTGTTGTTGGTGGTGGTGGTGGTGGTGGTGGTGGTGGTTAACTTGACATGCAGTTGATCACCTAATTGCTAGGTCCATCGCGTTTGGTTATGCTCAAGTTCCTCACAGGCCGTCACATAGAAATGAATGGGTTTTGTTGTGCTCGTGTCAAAGGTTCTGAGCAGATATGCTGAAAAGGGGGACAATCACAAGCCTATCGCGATTTCTCGCTGCGACTTATGGGGCACATGGAGAGGAGTAGTCAGTAGTTAGGTGTTTTGTATCATCAAAATTAATAATCTACGACACATTCGATGCTTATCGCGCATGACTATTTGTCGCTCGAGGCGCACTACACCATCGTTGCCAGATGGTGCATTGTTGCTCCGGCTTCCGGACACTTGTCAGGAAACCAGAGCGCAGCATTATTTCAGAGTTACATGAGAAGCATCAGCCGCTGCTGTCACTGCACAGCATAAGAGACCACGAGCGAGACGAAGTAGTTGTCTTTACTCATTCACCGGCCATGCTAACTATTACTAGGGCTATCAAGCACATAAAAAAGTTGACAGAAACAAATAGCAGATGACAGCAGTTACTAAACTTTTGCTCACTCTGTTTTCCTATCAAACAACGCGCTCTGGAAGCACTCCTGCCAAGGTGCACGCCGTATTTTGTTTGTAAATCAAGTTAACGAAAACAAGAAGCATTTGAAGAAGAAGCAAAAAGTATGTGCTGAAGAATGATGTACCAGACTGAGTTCCCCTTCCTGCTCCTCCACTCTGCGCGACAATGACCCTTCCCTTTAATTGAAGTAAAGAGAAAAAAACATTAAAGTTATCAAAATTTCCGTGTGGCGCGCCGTTCTGTTAGCCACTTCACGACAATGCTGCAAAAATAATTTCTAACGTAAGTTGCCGTATAGCGTTCCACTTCTCCATCGAGCGGTCCGCGCGGGCCATCTTGGGCTTCACGCTGGCGACAGTGCGACGATCGAGTGCCGGCGCAGAAATGGCAATTAAGCCGCAAACGCGGAACACGGCAGCACGAACCGATGACGGCGAAGAAGAAGGCAGCGACAGAGACTGACTGTCAGATGTCCCTCGGTCCCTCGTCGACAGGCTCGATAATTTACGTTAGCTTAAATTGTATTAATTGGCGCGTCCGTCGGCGCTCCTCTAATTAAAATGGAAAATGGAAGGCCCCTGCTGGTTTTCTTGCGCGTCGTCTGTGAATTGATTATCGGAGACTCTCACTCTCCTCACGCCATTCCCTTCGCAGAAGAAATCTGCCGACTCCGTCTTCCGAAAGAAAGCAACATTCTGCCCACGGTTGGCTTCTTGGTAAGGAGCAGGGCACTTGACGAAACCCCCATCAGATCTACGGATCCTGAACACTAAAGGGTTTAGGGCGACAGCTCAAGAGCGTTGCCTTACTTTCTATCTGAGCGTACACAGTAAAGTCACTATAGTTCCACCTCGGATAATTCTAAATGTCGGTTAATCCGAACAAGACTACAAACATCTTTTTTTCCAGCTGTAGTGAGCCATTTTTAGAGCATTCTAAAGTCTTTTAAACTCAGAAATATGACTCCATTAATTCAAACTTTTCTTTTTCCGCGACTCACAAAGCACTGCTAGATTTTAGCGGTATGTGCGGCCGACGGTGGTCGAAAAGCCATCTTTCGCCTCATTCGAAGACTGCATAATTTAATCACCACTCGTGAAAAAAGTTTCCTCTTCAAACCACGTGTGTTCCCAATGTAATCAGCTACACACAGTTGGTTCAGAACTTTACGATTGCTGCACGGCAAACTTCTTTCGCAGATCTCACGTTACAACTTGGCGTGCGTAAGCTGATGTCACTTGGTGTCATCTAAAACGGAAACGAAAATACTTTTGGTGCGTACCACTGTTCGTATCTTCAATAATGGTTTTGCCTTTGATCGAATCTTATTAACTATTAGATAATAGGAAGTGTAGGAGATTTATGGTCTGCAGGAGCTTTACGTAATGAGAATCGAATGGAAGGCGTATAATACGTAGGATTAACAAGGGTCCAACAGGAGTGGTTGGAAATCAAAATGCTTCCAGATACTTCATTTCCCTTACCGGTAAAGTATAGGTATATCGTACCGTGGATTTGGTCCATGTGCCATTTTCCTTGGTTCTTTTTCCTTCTTTTTTCTTTTTTTTTTGTGACGGAGGACCGATGTCGGTCCTTTGAAACCAATTTATACGCATAGATCTATGCTCGGCCCACACGAAAGTAGCCACTTTTGTATTATAGTGCAAAAAGATTGAAGGGGAGATAAGAAAGTTTGTTTTGCCGGTTTTACTATGAGAACTTCACTCGCAACGGTGTAGCACACCGTCAGTAAGCCAACATAAAGTTGAAAGCACTATATAAATATTTCTCGCTTTTTTTGCGTTCCAGATACATGAATTCATGTGTACTGATGCCGCGCAGAGATCGAGGTAAGCTTCGGTCTCTATGGTGCGCAATACGGGAACGCTGTGCAAAAGGACTGACAAATGACGTATGCTTTCCCTACAACGCACACAGCGTAAATATAATATAAAGAGTAAGGCCAGCTTGCACGGGGCGGACAGCGTCCACCTCGCTCTTATGCAATTATTGCGAGAAATGATCATTATATTTCGCATACGTACGCTGGCCGCTCGAACGTGACGACCATATGAACTCCGCCGCCGTCTCCGCGGAGCGCTCTCTCAAAGTAATGGAAAAGCGGCTGAAGTGAAGAAAGTGTGCGCGCACTGGGAGATGGTCGGCCCACCTCTTGGCCGTATCACCTTCTCCATACAGCACCGCGCGCCGTCGTAATGTATGCCTCGACATTTCGCGCGCGCGCACGTTGATGCGGCCGATGATCCATTTATTTCGTCCCGTTGTTTTCCCCCGGGAGAGGGAGAGTGCCGGATGAATTCGGGATCGTCAGGGCGTTTGAAAAGCGCTTCGCCTAACAAAATAATGAGGCCAAAAAAATATATATACATCTCGGCGGGTGCGAGTGCAGTGTGCGTTTCGCGCTCTAATAAAAGGGCATCTCGCCAGAGCCTAGCAATGCACCCCCCCCCTCCCATTTTTTTTTTATTTTAACTCGCGATCGTCTTAGTCCTGGCGGCTTCTTTTCGCCTCGTCCGCTGTTGGCGCCGGACAATCTACTTTGAATTCAAGATACAGTTTCGTCGGCCGAGCGCCGAGTGAGCCCCGTCCGTGTGGCACTTCTCTTTTCCATCTGACTGTGGCCTGCCATACGTGCGGCGGCTCCCTTTAATTATCGGACGTCTCTTAATTAATGATGCCATCTTTATTTTCCCTTCCATGTATGAAGTCGATTCTTCTCCATCGCTGGCGGCATATTTTTGTCATTTTGCACCCCGATCCCTGGTCCGCGGGGTTGCGCGTTCATTCTTTTCCATTCTGAAACTGTCGTAGGGACGGAATGTCCCCCAGGACTATCTTTTTTAGCCCGGAATGAGAAGGAAGGAAAAAAAAAAGAATGAACGAAAGAAACACAAGTGCGACTCTAAAGAAAGCGGGAGAGAGGGAGAGAGAGAAAAAAAAAGTTCTCTTTCGAAATGCGGCTCCTTTTTAAATGGCAGCTCACTGTATTCGTTATTAATGGGCGGCAGAAAGCGTTAGTTGGATCGCATATATTAATTCGCTCACGTTCTTCGGCTGCTCAGTGCGCGGACTGCTTTGAACTTAGCGCAGGAAGTCTCTTCCGGAAGGTCAGAGAAGGCATTTCCATCTATGACGGTGTTTGCGTTTTAAAAATTTGTATTCACACAGGTCTGCCTGCGATATTGATTGGATAAGAGCGGGTGGATCCTTCGCAACCACCCTTTCTGCTTACGCCTGCCTCAGCCATCCACCGCCACTGTTTTTCCCATCTCCTTTATTTGTTCCCCATGGCTGCGCCCGTTCTTTAATGCGATGCGCTCTGCCATGTCCATGGGGGGCGCGGACACCGTGTGAGCTACTCGGCAGTGTTTATTGACTCGGTATTCTGTGTGACGCGCATGCAGTTTCGTAGCATCGCTTCCGATCCGTTGACGGCGCGCAGCTGCAGACTGGTGGGCGTGCCGTCGCGACACATTGGCGAGCAGCGGTCAGCTTGGAGCGGTTGCGCACGAGGCACCGGCCGCCCGCAGATGCCTCCGGCACCCTCCAGTGAAACTAACGTGGCCTGTGTGCCTATATAGAACCGTAAGGAAGTAGTTTCACATGGCGGACGGTTTGCCCGAAATGTAAAGGTTGGGATCCTGTCATTTTGGTCGTAAGGTGGGTTCAAGTCTCGACCAGCCAAAGGTTCCCTTTCTGTTATATGCCTATACCTTCTTGATTATACAGGGTAGCGGGTACTCGCTTTTCTCCGGCGCATAACCCAAAGAGCGCATTTTATTTCGCCGATATCTCGTACGCAAGAAAGGAATTATGTGGTTTACGTGCCAAAACCACGATTTGGTTATGAGGCACGCCGTAGCGGAGGACTCCGTATTAACTTTGACCATCAGGGTACCTTTAACGTGCTCCCAATGCACGGGACACGGAGGTCTTTGCATTTCGACCCCATCTAAATGCGGTCGCCGTGGCCGGGATTTGATCCCTCGACCTCGTGCTCAGCAGTGCATAGCCGCTAAGCCACCGCGGCGGGTTCAAGTAAGAGTCCTGAATTGTTGACTTTCCTCGTAAGGACCAGACCACTGATGATAGATAAACGTTTTTATATTAGTACTACGCTGGTGCTTAGAGAGTCGAGGAAGTGTTTCTTACAAGATGCGTGCTGCGCAAGGACCGCTCCTGAGAACTCCCACTGTCATTCCCGCATCTAGTATTAGCGATGTTTTTTTTATAGCGATCGTTGTCCAACAGGGAAGTCAGCGCTTCCAGACGTCTCCTGCGTCAGGCATCTCTCGCAAATAGACTCGCTAACTATTGAGCATGACATGACAGGGAGCTGCCTATACGCGCGCAGGAAAGACGTCTTTGAAATGATGACAAAGTGTATAAGGTACAAATTTCGCCATTTGGAGGAAGCACCTGCTTTCATGTTTAAGGCACACACTTTCCCCTTTGGTGTCATCCGCATTCGCACATTCAAGAAGTAAAAGGAAACGACAGCAGCACACAGCACAGGCAACCTATCATTAAGTAAGCGGGAGAAACAACGTTGATATGTCCCCTGAGCACTCGACAAAGCTTCAGCTGTGCAGGTTGTTTTGTAAGGAAATAAGTCGAGGCAGGGAAATAAATAGCCGCCAGATCATGCCAATTAAAATTATTTAATAAAATTACAAGCTATATCTTTTTTAACATAGACTGGGCGGCCGTATCCCATTTATTCTGGAATCGCAATACATGTAAGAGGAATTTACGCCTGTTCGACAAGCTAATCTCCTTCTACGGCGCACTAAAGAAGTTTACTACAGATAGACATCGCCGCTAATGTAACTTAAGTAAAGAACAAATTGGTTTTTTCTTTTTTGTCAAGTACTGTTAGAAGCTGTCGCTGCAGCATGCAGCACAAGATTGCAGTTGGCAGAAAAACAGAAGCACACAATTCTGAAGATGACTCCCACCTTCGTTATAAGCGGACATGCTAAGCTGCACCGATATGAGGATCTTCTTGACAACTCTGCCGCAGCGTTCTGATGGCACAGGAAACAAACAAACAAACAAACAAACAAACAAACAAACAAACAAACAAACAAACAAACAAACAAACAAACAAACAAACAAACAAACAAACAAACAAACAAACAAACAAACAAACAAACTAACAAACTCACAAACAAACAAAATAATGACAATGAGGACAACCAAACATTTGTTTTAAGAACTACAACATCAGCTTTTTTTTTCCCAATACCAACACTATAGATTGAAAGCCCTCCCTGGAAATTGCCGCTCCCAACCATATTTGAGTATTATCTGCTGTCTCTGGACTCGGAGCCTAAATCACTGTATTGCAACTCAATATTGCCGTAATCTAGTACCGTGTTCTTTTTGACCCATTTTCCTTTGCACTGTCGCATCAAAAGGAGAGCCCCGGAGTCAATCGTGATGGCAGAATAAGTAATGTTAAAACATAAATAAATAAACAAAAGGACAGGCCAGTGACCATGCCAAAGGACGAATGTGTTTAAAAAAAGATTTCTGAATGTACTTCAAGCTTGCGTATATAACGAAATACTATGCCTATCATTCCTGCAATCCGCCTTTACATAAACCATGCACCCACACCCCAACGACATCTTCCTGTCTCCTGGTGGCCCTTCCTCCATTCAGCTTCACCTGTCTTTGCTCTTTACTAAAGTTTCTAAAGTTTTCTGTTGGAAAGGAAGACTCAATCCTGAAGGAAGAGAAAAAAAATTTAGACAATTTAAAGTGATACAACAATAATGCGAGAAACGTCATAGCGTTTCCTGACGCTCGGGCATGTAATATGATTGCTAATAAGCACACAAAGCTCTGTTCACGCCAGCTGCTTGCTAGAATATTTCTCTGTATTCTTCGGTGAATCGTGTGCAGAGAACGTTCCCAACGGCAACTATAGAAAATAATGACAGTAATAACTGAAGGCGCACCGGCGAAAGGAAAACGAAAGAACGCTGATCGAGGTAGCGCGGCCAAGTTTCTTTGTTATGACAACTGTGAAGACATCTTTGGACATTAACCATAATGCGGTGCCTCCTCTATAGCAGAAGTGGACCGACAATGCGAGCGTCGAGTTTACGCCGGCGTCTGAGTTAGTTACCTGCGCGCTGTTGCGCCCCAGAAGCAATTGAATTACTTATTCACGCGGCCGGTGGGTCCCGAAAATCAAAGCTAACGGTTGCTTTCCCCGCGGATGCCCCTCGGTGCGGGCAGAAATGAAAGAGAGAAAAAAAAATACACTGGAAAGAAAGGGGGTAAGGTGCGCGCAACTCGCCCGCCCAGAAGCATCCATATTCATAAACTCTTGCTGCTGACGCTTTTTTTTTTTTTGGCTCCGCGAACGCGTACATGTCGCAACCGCGGCCATCCAGGGAGGACGAGGGTCCGTAGAGGGCAGGGGACCGGACTACCCTGCGACACCTGGCCGCAATAAGGGCCAAACGCGACTTGATATCGAAAAGGTGGCGCGACGCTTGGTGCAGGCGCGCGAGCAAGGCGAGCTGATAATAATGAGTGCGTCGCAACAGCGGTCTTTACTTTCCCAATTCCAGGACCCCTCAGCCCTTGTCAGAAGTTGTGTTCCTAAGTGAATGCGCCACACGCGACTCTCTCTACGCGAGCTCGGCGCGCGCTTGTCATTGGGCCGCTCTCTTGTTGCTGTTTTTTCCCCTCCTTCTTTTCTTCTTCGTAAGAATCGAAAGTTATCTTGTTAAAAATCTTGCATGGCCCCCTTCTAGCCCTCCTTGAGTGGAGGTTCGCACAACGTAGAAAAGCACTAGTTAACGATCTCGGAACGTTACTTATATTACTTTGGCGCCTTTGGCGGATTTCTGCCCGAACGTGCCAAGAGGAGGCAAAAATACGACGCGAATCAGGACAACAAAAAAAATTGCATTTGCCTTTTCTTTTTTTTTCTTTTATGATTATACCATGCCTTGTGTGCAGAAGACGGCCTAGTCCTACAGTCGTCGAGCACAGCTTTCAAGACATGAATACGTGGGAGAGACAAAAGAAATGACTCCATTCTTCCCTACTTTTTTACGTAATTAACACATGCGAAACCAGAAGCAGATACCCTCTTCCAATGATCAAAAGTATGCAGTGCGTACTATATGTTGGTGAACACGTCTGTATATTACCACCAAGACGATACATGCACCACTCTTGAAGCCCCGTGGACCGCAAGAACCTTAATAGCGCGAGTAAGGCCTTCAACGCGGATGTTCTTTCGGAGTATTGGCCTAAAGCTTTCAATTCTGAAAGTGGACGATTGTCCAACTGGTCCAGTACTCTGCACATCATTTGTCTCTCAGCACTGCACCGCGGGCAGACACAGATAACGTGTGCTAGTGTCTCGTCGATGTTACATGTGTCGCACGTGGGACTGTTGGCCATTCCTATGAGGAAAGCATATGAGTTTGTAAAGGCAACGCCTAGCCACGGACGGTAGAGCATGGTCTGTTCTATAGTATATAAAGTAGCTATATAGTTCATAAACTATTTATGTACTATATAACGTCCGAGGAGGATATCCTCTTCGGATTCCTTGCCCAATATATGGCACATTGCCTTCATTATTTCTCTAAATCAACTAGAAAGCGATTACGTAAAATGTTTACCGCGGAGAGTATATCAGATGCACTTCGAACTGTATGAATGTGGTTCAGTATTTTCTTGCCGCCAGCGTTCGAGAAAACTGGCGAAAACTTGAAATAGGCCGGGATGTCGTCACACACGACAAAAAACAACCATGAAGTGCGTTTCAAGTACCGCGAAATGACAAGAAAATCTATAGTGTGGCGTACGCTTGGGAACCCACCCCACGATGTTGCATCTTCATCTTTATGCAAGGAAAAAAAACGTTTTTACGACATCAAACATCAGGAGATGGTTACTTTGTCAATGTATACATCGACATGCTGCTTATGGCATCTAACAGTGACACCTGAAAAAAAAAAGAAAACGTTTCACGGTAGTAAAATACCAGTCCGTAATTCGAGCCGACTTGGAAGGCGATAATGTTGCGGAACTGTCGTCAAACCCCAGGAGGAAATAGCCATCGCGAACCGATACGTTCCTCGCGTAGCCAGCGCCCAAAGAGCTTTTTTTTTTCTTGCAGTAGTACCTAGCCAAACTGAAATTATGTTGAGCGCATGTTTTTTCGCCGCGTACTGCTGAACGTATAGAGGACGGCACCACAGCGCCTGTGTCCGTCCGTTGATTTATCGCATCGTCTAGTTTGAGCTGTAGGTGTCGGCCACGCGTATTACCAGGTTAGACTAACACATTCTGCTGCAGCCCTTCGATTCCACCGGACAGCGCAAGAGGCTGCCAGGTGCCGCATCGGCGCCGCAACGCGGCGCCCGACCGAGCTGAGCCCTTGAAAGCAGTCGGCCGAACGCGCTCCATGGTCGCGGCACGGCGCGCTCCATCGGGCGCTCCTTAGCGCCCAACTGTCTGCAGAGCGATGCGCCGTCTCAATCAGCCGCTGCCCAATCGCCGGGACCCAGGTCGCGCGGCGAGCCCTTCGCGTGACGGCCCCGACCAGCCGTAAACAGCGGCCCGGCCTGGTCCCTTAGCACGCTTCCAGAGCTTTATTTCCCAAGGGTGGCCGGGGCAAGAAAGCATGAGCGCCAAGAAGACACCGCGGCCCATAGTCAAACACGGCAGCAGGAAGCATCAAAACAGCGGCCGACGCGTTACAGCCGCCGCGGCGTCATCCTAATCACGCAGCCTCCGTAGAAAGGGGCGCAAACTAATCAAGGGGCTTTAGCTCGTAAAACCCGCAAAGGAAGGGAGGCAAAAATTAATCTGGCCTGCGCGCAGATCTCGGCTGCCGGGCGATTGGCGCCCGGTCGTAAAAATGAAATGGGAAAGACCACTGCGGTCCAAGTATTCATGAGCCACCAGTCGTTAAACAGAGGTCGATGGCACGCCGGTTGTCTCGGGCCCGTTTCCTGCCAACGGCTCACGCGGCCGGCTTCCGAGTTGCCACCCGTTGACGCACACGTCAAGCCGCTCGCCGCGAGGCGCCCGCCGACAGTTTTGTCTCCCACAGTGCGGCGCTGCCAGGGACGGACAGCCGTGTCCGACTGTCACCATGCTTTCTCTCGCGCATAAATAGGAGCTTCTACGCGAGAAAGCACAAGGGAGCCGGCGAGAACTAATAACCAACAACTGCGAGGGTGACAGAGCGCGAAACTACGGAGCTCGCTGCCCTCCTTAAATCACGGGCTAATGCGGCTCTTTTGAAGCAGAATCGGCACGCAAGAACGTCGAGCGAGCTGCTGGCCCGTGAGGATCGCAAACATTGACGCTTTGTTTATTCGCTTCTTATTTTCTGCCAAAGTAAGTTGTAACTACAATGTTATACAAGAACGACGTCAAGCGCGCACCCATCTTTCCAACCATGGGCGATTGATGCGGCATGCCCGCTGCGCTGCTCCGCCTGCATTGCAAATTGACGTCCCCCGGACGACGTTCATGGGATGCGCGGTGTCGTCTTTCGAGGTGGTTGAGCCGAATCGTTGATATTCAAACGAAAGCAGTGAGGAACGCTGCTGTCAACGCTGTTTCGCTGGTTTGTGAATATTCCATGCGTTACCATCTGGCAGGAGACATGATTTTGTAGAACGGGCCTGTCTTCGAAATTGATGTAAAGTAAGCGAATCTGGAGTGGTACCGCTCACACCTGCGGAGCGTTTAGCATGGTCAGCAGTAAATAAAAGCGTCAACGCAAGCTGAATAGCTTCTTTGATTGACGGAAACATAGAAAGAGACAGTGGATCCAGAAAATGTGTCATGCGCCCTCCTTGTCGTGTGAACAAAATGAAGGTGTACGGGATTACCGTGGAACAGCACGACAATATTTACCCGCGTAAGCACCAACACATACCAGCAGCGTGGAAGGCAGCATACGGCCTGTTATTATTTGTTTGTTTTCATTTCGGTCAGTCCGGACAGGTTTTTTAGGAATTAGCTCTTTCAGAATAGCGGAATTCTGCTCCTTCAGGGAGGTGACTTCAAGAGGCGTATAATGCATGATGAGTCGTAATTTTTATTAGCTGTTCAGCAAAGCTTCACATCTTTAATGTTTATTTATTTAACACGTGCTACAATTGGAGAATCAGAGCCGGCCAGTCATGCAGGTTGCAATACAGCCAGCTGTAAGAACTACAGTTTCGTTGATTGATTGACTGTTCCGGCTGAAATACATTAGACGAATGCTAGTTGATAGCCAAGGGTTCACTTCAACCACTTGGCGTTTTCAAATATTCGCTGAAACATGCGCCCGCATGCTCAAATCTCCGCATATTACCATTTTCGCAATGGGCGAGACGAAACCAATTTGCCTGACATTATTGTGTGAGGACAATGATTCCAAAACTCCCGATCTCTCCTCTAATTTGGCAAGAGAGCACACGGCTGGCGAGGGCTAATTCAAATAATGATACGAAAAGGACCAGACTACAGTGACAAAAAAAAAGAAAAAACACCTGCAGCCGCAACAGCGGGTACAATCGTTAGAAGAGTATCGGATGCCAGCAGGGGATGCAGAAGGTATTCGAAACGTGGGTCCAGCATATAAGCGACGAATTTATTTGTATACTCTGTGAAAGGTGCGGATGTGGCACCTCAAACAATACAAAGGGAAATACCTACATTTGTAGACAGCACTGACATGCCCTAGTTCTAAGCACCTATCGTTCTGCAATCGCCTCCGAACATGAAGCCGTACCATTTGCCTCCCATTTCCAACCTTAGTATGCTTTGACAAGGTATCAGACGCAAACGCTAGTTCGATGCACTGGAAACGCACAAATCTATGTTTACTTAACATTTGGTTTGATGATGTTGCGTGTTTGCTGTTGTTCCTGCTCTCTTGATCTACATCGGATGTAACACCGGTTGTTGTTCCTTGCCCGTGGGAAAAGGACTAGATAGGGATATTTTCTTATCTCTGAATTGCTTTGAGTGCCGCCAAAATGTCTGCATGCTGTTTTCTACTGTTATTATATTCGTCTGAGTGCTCATGCGAAGTTCATTCTGCTTTTTTTTTTAATTACAGGGTATAACGACCAGAGAGAGAGAGGGAGAGAGCGAGAGAGAGAGAGCAGTGCACAGGATAAGGACAGGAAAGTAAACCAGAACACAAAATCGGTTTGCTGACCTACACTGGGGGACGGGGTAGATGAGGTAGAAAGATAAGAAGAAATTATAGAGAGAGAGAGAGAGAGTCCGAGGACACATATACACTATCACCGCACACTACCACAGCACAGGATCGCGCTCATCGCAACCCGTTTTTACAGGTCTAGGCTACTGCACTCCATGGCTACCAGTCCCATCTAAATGCGGTCGCCGTGGCCGGGAATCGAGCCCGCCACCTCGTGCTCAGCGGGAGCACGCAACAGGCACTTAGCCACCGCGGCGCTCCTCATTAACTTGACCATAGGACCCACGTGCTCAAATTACAATGACTGCCCATTTTACGAATTTATATAGAATGATCGCCATCATCGTCGGTATACGCACGAGATCGCGCAACAAAAAGACAAGCAGCAGATGGTCACGCACGTCCATCGGCTGCTTGTCCATCTGTGCACGTATATTCTCTTAATCTAGGCGTGGATCTGAGTATATCTTCCTGAAGTTCCACATTTTGACTACAGAATAGTCACCGCCTGACTCCATCTCTTCCGTCAACGAGTCCTCCGAAAACTCAAGAGCGACATCGCTGCAATTGATACGCTCGCCCACGTCAAAATACCGAGGCGACGGGCATCTGGGATCCAATTGTATGTACGCCGTTATCAACGCTTAACGACATTTTCTTTTTTGTTTAAAAATTATTCGGAATTCGACAACTTCATTCGTGATGTTTTAGCGTCAATTATATATGTTCCACGCTAGTTTTTGTTTCGTAAATAATGACCAGAGTTTTGCACTAACGGCGATTCCGCTGTTGGTAGATAAGTGTTTAGCTGCTACATGAGTTGGTAAAGAAAGCGAAAAAAAACAAAGAAAAAAAGAAGAAGAAGCAGAAAGAAAAGAAAAGAAGAAAAGGAGCTAGACGTGTATCACTCGTGTATGGACCGTCATGGGGCTGCTGTATATATTAAAGAGAACAGCATTTAGCCGGGTGTTTCTCGTATAGCCAAAACCAATTATTATATTAATTATTATGTGTTCAACGTAATATAAAAAAACACGATGGAATTCACAAACTGTTCGAATATCTTGGTAGTATGTTGAAGTTATACGAAAACTATTGGGATTCATATTGAAATTGAGTGTCACTGCTATTCGACTTGTACTAATTTAGCTCGAAGAAAGGAAAAAAAAGAAACCTTCAGAGTCAGAAATTCTGCTACTGTTATTTAAGTCCAAAATTTCTAGCTCATTTTCACCGACCGATAGCTTTCATGAACACAATGACACTGCATAAAATTTCGACGCAACACGTGACAAAGCGTCATTTCATTGCGCATGAAGCAACAGTTACAGCTTGACAGGATAAAAATATAACCGCTCGTAATAGAACGATGGCATTGACATCACGCTTCTACAGGGGAGCGCAAGATACGTCATACACATATGCACTTTAATCAAGTGAATGGCCTTCGCGGGTGCGAAAACATTGTCCGAAACGTAACAGCCTTGTTCTGTGCCTACTTGATGACAATGTCAGTGGAGTAGCAGCCTGAAGAGAGACGTCTACAACGCTGAGCTGTGAGGTCGAACCAAAAAGGTAGCAAATATGGTGGAATGCGAGACGGAGTACAGGCGGTGCTTTCATCTTGTACCTAGCCGCTGCACACAAATGAAAAAGAAATAGAATAGAACTGTGGAACAGTTAGGCTAAATTAAAGCACCGTCACTTGGAGGTGTTCTCTAAAACAAGACGGTTTTAGCTAGCGTTGTCTGCAATAAGCGTACGTGCTCCTCTCATCGCGCTGAGGAAAAGAGAGAACTGGGCAAGTTGGCACGGTTTCATAATCTCACTAACAGAAGTGTAATGAGGATGATCAGAGAGAGAGAGATGATATTTAATGGAAGAAAGGTG